>NC_058412.1:57429446-57734030 GCF_002201575.2 Neomonachus schauinslandi
TGAATTGGTCTGATTTGAGAGATTGTAAATTCAGGTGTGGGGATGGGATTGCTACTGGGTCAAATTGAATCTGGACCTCAACCAGCTAGAAGTAATCATACTTTTCCCTAAACTCATAATTTATCTCTACCTATCTGGTGGCATTTTTAAAGATGAATACCTTGAATGATAACTTTTGTCCCCTCTAGCCTACATATCTTGAGGGAAGAAGCCATGCCCAATTCGTTTTTTAATCCCTAGAAACTTTAGCAGAGGGGCGCCTGGGTGGCTCAGTCAGTTAAGCATCCGACTCTTGATTTTGGCTCAGGTCATGGTCTCAGGGACGTGACATAGAGCCTGGAGGGCTCCATGTTCAGCACTAATCTGCTTGTCCCTTTGCTCCTGCCCCTGCTCATGCACGTGCACACTCTCTCTCTCTTACACACATACATACATACATAAAATCTTAAAAAAAAGAAAAAAACTTTAGCAAAATAATAAAGTGACATAAAGAAGCCATTTAATAAATATGTGGCTGTGTAAAGACCAGATAAGTAGGTGTATGTGAACTGCCAAACCTATAACATTACTTGTTTTTCTTCAGTGTAGTCTCTGTCTATCCATGTCACATAATTTCTGCTTCTCATTATAATAATAACAATATTATTATAAGTGGCACAGAGAAGTTAACTAACCCACCTAAGGACACACAGCTAATAAGACACAGAACCAGGGTCTGAGCCCTGACAATTTCACCCTAGATTTCATGCTCTTAACGATTTTTGGTATAGTATCGGACACGTGGGGGACTCAGTAAACACTCATTTCTTGCTGTTAGTCTTCAGCCCCATTCTTTTGTGAGAGAAACTCCAACACCAGATCCACTGCTAGATTACTTTAGAATAAGGCTTGTTCCTATTCTGCTTCCTGGAGGCCAACCCAGCAGTCCTTTAGAGAGTGTGGGTATGCCCCATCACGGAGAGATAATCAGTAGAGTCACAAAACCAATGAGCTAAAATTAGAATGAGCGTCAAAAAGGATCCCCATCAGAAAGTGTGAGGAATAACTGTTTTGACTCTATCACTGTTGGCTGGTTTTGAGAAAAAGGGGAAGTGACTTATTATTTTTCCTGGGTAAAGATTTATCTAGACATATTTTTTTAGTCTTGTGAAAATACCAGACCATGTTCCTGACTTCACCTCTAACCCCAATATTTTCAGCAGAGAGAGTTATCAATGATAACAAAAAAGAGAAGAAGTGGCAATCATCTAAAATGACAAATTATCCAGATATAATTTCTCTTGACTTTGGAGTGCAATCCGAGTCTCCACCTACTTGTTGCTGGCTTGGCCTGACTGATGAGTCTGTAGCTTCACTGAACAGCAGAACCAAACAGGCCATAGGTAATCCACTCAGTAGCTGAGAATTGAAAATGTATTTATATTATAAAAACATATATGCTTAATTCGAATTACACTAATACTTTTAATCTATGATTCTTACAGCATATTTGGTTATATACTATATATTTTTATTTTCTTTAAATGGGGCTTTGAGTGTATTTTAATTCATTCAATAAATATTGAGGGCCTCCTGTGTGCCAGGCACTGTTCTTGGTGTTTCATATACAGGAGTAACTCATAGATTTTTAGTAAGTTCCAGATTACCAGGCACTTTCCATTCTCAAGAGTTCACTTAAGTAATACATGCAACAGTAAAAAGAAAAAGAAAAAAAAAAAACCCAACATGGAGCAGTTCCAGTATAGAATGACTCTGTCTTAGGAGATCCTTTCATCACCCCCAGAGACCTTCAAAAAAACCAAATTATTTAGAACTATGGCTCTAGGGCGCCTGGGTGGCTCAGTAGTTAAGCATCTGCCTTCGGCTCAGGTCATGATCCCAGGGTCCTGGGATCGAGTCCCACATCGGGCTCCCTGCTCCACAGGAAGCCTGCTTCTCCCTGTCCCACTCCCCCTGCTTGTGTTCCTGCTCTCACTATCTCTCTCTCTGTCAAATAAATAAATAAAATCTTTAAAAAAAAAAAAACTATGGCTCTAAATTTCTCACTTCTAAGGAATCTTTTAAATTTTATACCCCATGTTTTGAAAATTTAATGATTTAAATAAATCCCACATATTAAGTAATGATTTGTTTTCCCCTGTATATACCATTTCTGCTATTTCTGTAGGTACTGGAAAAACCTCAGCAGCCAGGAGTCTAGGAAGACAGATTGAGAGAGCATACTCCTGCTCAGTACCCTGATGCTTATACCCTATCTCCACACCAGGAGCTCTTGTCTGGGGCAGTTGAAGTGTGTGTGTGTGTGTGTGTGTGTACGCACGCGTGCACGTGCATGTGTGCACTCCTGTGCGCACATCCACCTGCAGAGATAGATGGTGGTGTTAGAAGTCATGTAAGGCTTTTAAGATACCCCTTCATGAGAAGCACAGCATAATTGGTGTACTAGTTTCCTAGGGCTGCCATAACAAATGACCACAAACTTAGTGACTTAAAACTAACAGAAATATTTTCTCTCACCATTGTAGAGGCTGGGAGTCTGAAATCAAGGTGTAGGCAGGACTGTGCTCCCTCCATTGGCTCTGGGGGAGAATCCTTGCCTCTTCCAGCATCTGGTGGCTCCCAGCACTCCTTAGCTTATGCTAAATAACTCCATTCTCTGTCTATCTTCACATGGCTTCTCCTCTTCTCTTCTTTTTCTCCTGTGTTGTCTCTTTTAAAGACTCTTGTCATTGGATTTAGGGCCCACCCCACTAATCCAGTATGGTATCATCTTAATATCCTTAATTACATCTGCAAATACCCCTTTTCTTTCTTTTTTTTTTTTTTTTAAGATTTATGTATTTATTTTAGAGCATACAAGTGTGAGTCGGGGGAAGGGCAGAGGGAGAGAATCTTCAAGCAGACTCCCTGTTGAGCACGGAGCCTGACGTGGGGCTCTATCTCACCATCCATGGGATCAGGACCTGAGCTGAAACAAACAGTTGGACGCTTAACTGATTGAGCCACCAGGCACCCCAAGACCCCTTTTCCCAATAAGGTCACATTCACAATTCCAGAAGTTAATCATGTGAACAGCTCTTTTAGGGGGCTACCATTCAATCCACTACAATTGGGTAGGCCAAAAAAAGCCATTGAAGCTAGAAATCAAAGTATTAGGTGAAGGTTTTTTAATTCTCCCTGCTTCTCCAACACTCCATACTTTGTTCTTGTCTGAAATATCTGGCTACTGCCTCAGATCCCAACTGAATGTTGCCACTGGATTTAAGCTCTGCTCTTAGCTCTGAGATCTGTTCCTCGTCTTGGTTTAATCCCTGGAATAGATCTTGATATCTACTTGCATGAATGACTTACTAATTCTGCGGCCTATCTGGGTTGCCACCTTCCATGCTCAACATGATTTGTGTCCCATTGCCCAGTTCTTGTTACCAATAGGAGACACCCGTAGTGTTTCAGTCAGCTAAGTAATTGTTGCATAGGGGCATGACCCGGTGACCAAAGGGTCTTCCAAAAGGCCTGAGTGGAGCTAGAAACCACTGCCTCCCAGCCATGGTGATGGAAAGCAGGTGTTTGCCAGAGTGTCCATATTCCATGGCTTCCCTTTATCTTGAAGTTCTTTTTACCCAAAAGGACTTGTTCTGAGTACTTGGGATTTATATTATCCTGTGAAAATTTTAGATTTCAGATATGCTTTGAGATAAACTCATCTTGTTTCTTTATTGTCCAAGTTTTGCATTTCGTTTTTCTTGTTTATCTTTTGCTCTCCTGGCAGTGATGTTCTTCTTTCTCCCTTCAAAATGAACCAGTTACAATTTTCCACTTGAAAACAAATTTCACCATACTTTATTCCCTGTTTTCCAGGTCATTTGTTTTTCTAAGTGACTCAGATATAGCCAAGAATTTTGTTAGGAGCTCCCAAGTATGATGCATTGTAATTCTCCTTGAAGGTGAAAAGTGAAAAATGAAAAGTATAAGACCAAGTCTAATCTTTGGCTTGAGGCTTTTACCTAGAATCCTAACAACTGAGCATATCATGTAATTTGACTTTTTCCCCCACCAAAAAGTTATCCAGAGACTTCATATTGCTACTACTACCATAACCTCTGTTCCATAAAGATTCATAAAAGCAATAAAGGCAAGCGAAAATTACTTGTTATTTAAATATTTCAGTTGACAGTCTTGCATTGCATTATTGCTTTATAAGTCAATAATAAGTCTTTAAAAGACATTTCATAACTAGGAAGTGTGAAAATGTCAATTTGATCAAAATATCAAATTACTACCAGGATGAGATTATAAGATATTTTTATAGAGTGCTTCTGTGAATATTATAAGAGTTATATTTATTATATTAACTGGTCCTCTAAATTTGGGCAGTCTTCCGAGTTCAATAGACTGAGCATTAGATTGGCAACAAAGTACTCCCAAATTCTAATTTCAGTTCTACTATTTACTGGCCATGTCAGATCAGTAAGCCATTTGTTGTTTCTTTGCATTTGGCCTTGTAATATATAAAAGCAGAAAAAGAGTAAGGCATGGCCAATTGAGTCTTTAATATTTAATTTGAGGAATTCCTGGCTCCAGGGCCAGTTTTTTATTTTCTAATCAAGTACTCATAGAGCAGTGGAAGGAAGCTTCCCCTCCTTGCTCCCTGGCCTCCCCTCAGCCCCACACTGCACACCCAAGCTCTCTCAAACAAGGGCATTGGTGGCCCCATAAAAAAATTGTGACGATCCTTTAGATCAAGTGTATGAATAACTCAAACATATTCTGTTATTTTTGCTCATTTATTCAGATAGCTTTTATGCTTCTTTTCTAAAGTTAGGTTACCCAATCATATAGATGAGTTCAGAGAATAATAAAGAGCTTTAAAATAGTGATAAGAATGCCAGAAAAATGATCAAATTAAGAACAAAGATTCTTTGACCCAGAAAATGGGAAATTTATCTGGGGTGGGAATGAGCTTATTGCTGTCAGCTTCAACTGTTTGAAAGTTATTTCATAGATTATAATGACTTTGTTCCTTATCCTCACAAAGATTAAAGCAACAAGAAAGTATTACCCAGCCATAAAAAAGAATGAGACCTTGCCATGTGCAACAACATGGATGGGGGTGGAGAAGGGTGTGGGGAGATGGGCAAAATGAGTTAATGGGAGGTACAGGCTTCCAGTTATGGCATGAGTAAGTCACAAAGATGAAAGGTACAGCATAGGGAATTGCAATGGTATTCTAATAGCATTATATGGTGACAGATGGCAGCTACACTCATGGGGAGCATAGCATAGACTTATAGACTTGTCAAATCACTATATTGTCCACCTGAAATTAATATAACATTGAGTGTCAACAATACTTCACTTTAAAGAAAAGAAAGAAAAAAAAGACAAGAAAGTAATCATGAAGAAATTAAATTACATACAGGTAGAGAGGTCTATTAAGATACCAGACAGGTAGCTGCCTTCTCTAAAGAAAAAAAGAAAAGATCCTGACCCATTGCAGCTCTCTTAGTGTCAGAGAAATGAACTGTCCCTTCACAGCTCATCACATTCATCAGCTGCCCAGAGTCTTAAATGCCTCCTGAAGGAACTTTGTAGCTTCCCTTAGTGTCTTATTTCAGTTACTTTTCATTCTTGCAGCAAGAACATATCTTGCTGAATAGAAGCCCCTCTGTGCAGGCAGGCTTCCTCTCTCTTTCTTCTGGGAAGGGAGGACAAATGATCACCACCCCGTGTGACATCCCACAAATACTCAATTCCTACACCACTGTCTTTTTTTTTTTTTTTTCTTATTTTTTCTCACTGGGTTTATCTTTCAAAGACTTAATTATTGTTGTTACCCCTTTGGCAATTCTGACACACTCTGACCCCAAGAAGTAGAGAATTCTTGCCTTTATCTTTGCACTGAGAATTTAAATGCAGTGGAATATATGGACAGAAATGGGTCATTTTTCTTTTGCAGATCGCCAATTGCGAGATTTCTTTTCATAAAAAGCAGTATATCAATTTTCTACGGAAATACCCTTTTGTAAAGCATGAAAAAATTTAATCTTGTGCTCTGTAGCTGTCAGAGAGATGAATGGCTCTTTTGTTGCAAAATGGCTGCCAACAAATATGAGGACCAAGTATCATTTCTCTCCTTGGTGAACTGTCAGGCTTCTCGTTATGAATCTGGCATGTTAAAGGTGGCTGAAGTAGCTTCTCATTGTCAGGAACTGGTGCAAACAGTTGTTTCTCTACCTATGGCACATAGTCCTGGGACTGAAATGCAGTCTGAGTTGCAATGTACTTAATGCAGAGAACTGAATCAAGTGTGTTTTACATTTATTTTAAAATTATTTTTATTAAGATGAAATTCACATAACATTAGCTATTTTAAAGTGAACAATTCATTGGCATTTAGTACAGTTACAATATTGTGCAACTACCAGCTATATCAAGTCCCAAAATATTTTTATTACTCCATAAATAAACCCCATACCTAACGACCTATAGATTTTGGCAACCAGCAGTCTGCTTTCTGACTCTATAAATTCACCTGTTCTGATTATGTCATATAAATGAACATGTACACTATGTGACCTTCTGTACCTGGCTTCTTTCATTTAACACAATGTTTTCAAGGTTCATCCACATTGTACCATGTATCAGTACTTCATTCCTTTTTTGTGACCGAATATTGTATGTGTATACCATAATTTGTTTATCAATTCATCCCCTGATGGATTATTTCTGCCTTTTGGCTATTGTGAATACTGCTACCATGAACATTCATGTACAAGAATTTGCTTGGGTACCTGTTTTTAGTCCTTCTGGATATATACCCTAGGAGTGGAATTTCTGAGTCATACAGTAATTCTATGTTTAACCTTTTGAGGAACTGCCAAACTGTTTTCTTACATTTATTTCTAAAAGAGAAAACCCAGAGTATTAACGAAAAGAACTTGTCTTAGCAGGGAGAGCACAGCCTTCTGAACCTCCAAGAATCCTCTGAAGAATCTAAGTGCACATAGTCATTGGCAGTGTGCTAGCTGACTGACCTCTGTGCCTGGACAGACAGAACCAAAATACACTCTGAACAATAAGCATGATCTGCATAAAATAGCAGAGAGAGATGTCTTAAACCAGCCCCCAAATCCAGGTAAGTTTTTGCCAGTTGTTTCTCTGAGATGCTTCAATCATTGCAGACCTGTTGCCCTTTGACCACGTTGCCACTATAATAAACTTCAAACCCAATTAAGAGCATTACTTTAAATGAAGAAGCCAATTCTGGTGAGGTTCATTCTGATAAAAATCTAAAAACAGTCTCAGGTCGCCAGGAGTCAGGTTTGTGCCCATTCCTTCCTATCAGCATAAGGAGTCACACTTTAAATGTTTGACTAATTTTAGCATATTAATTACTATTTAATTATCACACAGGAAGACATCTGTCTGTTTTTCCAAAAATTTACTCTGTTGTGGACAAATTGGCATTAAAGACTAATTTGCCTATTTTAGAAATAGGCTGGCCTTTTAAAAGTCCATGCCTATGTTCAGTTTTCTGAACATCCCGTAGACATCTCCCTTTATGACATCGCTGTTGGAGATACAGAGGAGCGCCGAATGGTAGCAGCGCACACCCATTCCGCAGTGCCAGTGAAGGCGACGTTAGGATGTCTAACCTCATGACACAGACACAGTTTACCATCCCTGTAACCCCATGTGTAATCAAGCTGTGCTGGTCATGGTGTGCAATGGAATTACAAGCTCAACAGAATTAAGATGGAATGAATTAGAAACAAAACCACTACTCTTTCTCCGAGGTTTTATTCAAGTTAGTAGAGTTGAGATAATGTGCACCAAGAAAATGAGCTCATCCATCATGGATCTTGCCATGTTGTAATTCAGAATTTCTCCTTGGAGTTAGGAAGCTATTACAGTCTGAGTGGCATCACTGCCAGAGAATGAATCCTCAGAAAACTCTGGGCAGCCCAAGTCAGAGGAACTGCTCCTTGGCTGCTAACCCACTGTGTCTGTAATAGTTCAGCCTGATCCCTGACATTACGCAGCCTGAGTCACATGCTCTTGGAGATTACTTGAACTTTAAGTAAAAAGGTCAAAAGGGGACAGGGAAGCAGGGCAGCTTGGGGTTCTGCAGATGCACTCTGGTCAGATGACAAAGGAACAGATTAGGGAGAAGAGGCCACGTGGGGTCTCTCCTTCCCTCATCCAGAAAAAGCCCTCCTTGAGGAAGGCTCACAATTTCCCGAGAAGAGAGTAATGAGTATGCCTGTGAAACCAAATGTCCCTACGGTGGGATTTTTGAATAATTGGTGGTAGCAGCCAGGAGAGAGCCTGATGCTTCAGGCTTCAATAATACACAGATTTTGGCTCACAGAAGAATTTATGTTAAAATTTTAAGCTAGTTAGACCCCTCAAGTTTGATTAACGTTTTCCAAGAGTGGGAGAAATCATTGTACGAGAATCAGTTTCTCAGCAATTTATCTTCTTGAGCTATTACAAAATTCTTAATATTTTAAGCTACTTGATTTTTTTTTTAAATCTCGAGAAACATTTGATCCTATGTAATAACTCACAGCAATATTTTTGGATGATGCCTCGGTGCACTGCTTAAACTGAGTCCCAGGCTCCACATTATATTAGAGATCATCAGGTGATGTCCTTTCAGCTGGCACACAAGACCCTACCTTCTTGCCAGGGCAAGTTCTTGGTAAATGTACAAGTCTCATATGACTAATGAGAGTTGGTTTGGCCCCTAGTGAGATCTGAAGTCCATTAAACCAAAATGGGAACCAGGGTGTCACATCTACTTTGTGAAAGCTCCGAGAACTATTCCTATCTCCAGTACAGAGAAAATTAATTGATGTGTCCCTAGCTACCCAGTGAATGACTACAGTGGAAAGTGTCCTTCCATTTTATGCCCAAACTATGACAGCATTCTATCCTACCAGCCCCTTTGATACAAAGTCACCTGTCTCAAAGTGCTTTTAACTCTATCTGAAACTTTATTGGTACTCCTTATATGTAAAACTCTAAAATAGAGCTTTCCTGTGTATCCCCTCTGGCCTCCTCAGTATACTGCTTTGAACTTCAGGAAAGTCCAGCTGTCATGGGCTCAGTTTTTCCCCACTGTTGCCCTCCCCCTTAGCTTCAGTAAAGAGAAACTCTTTTCCTCTGGGCCAAAGGAAGCATCTTGATAATGCTTCCTACTTTTTGGTGGATGCAGATACAATGCCTTTGCCGGCCAGCGGTTCCTCACCCCAGGCCCTCAGATGCTGGTTATTTCTGTCTCTGAGCTGCTGGTGTCCACTGCCATTCCCAACAATCACAGAAGCTTGATGTTGTTGCCACCCTGGGGAGAGCTCACTGCTGGCATGAGCCTGCTCAAAGCCTCTCCGTACCTCAGAGTCCAGGACCAAATGGATCTCTAATCCAGAGAGAAGCGGAAGTCTTTCTTTCAGTTTCTTTCTTACATGGGGATTCTCCAGTTCCCAGGATGATTTCTAGTGGGAACATCCATTTTCTAAAAGAAAAAACCTACTTCAACCCAACCATTGAACCCAAGAGGTGCCCCTTGGATCTAATAATTCAAAGTGCTATGCTATTGGCCCATTTCACAAAGTCAGGGGTAGTCTCTTGTATAATTTCTTAGGTACAGGGATCTCTAGGTGCATTCATGCAACACTCAGGGTTCAGCCTGGGTCTGGAAATGGACGATGTACTCCATGAAGGTAATTGAGGGAAGTTAGTAAAGGCACCACTCACAAGGGTTGAGCAGGGTTTATAGAAATCAGCAGGGGTTAATGCAGTGTCTGGGGTTAACAACAATGAAGAGCTATTGCTGCCCATAAATTTGAAGTGAGAAAGGAGAATGTCTTCCCTAGAACCCAGAAAGAATATGGAGAGAGCTGCTGAACCAGAGTGGTAGCCTGGAACACACTGGTAGAGGGGGCAAGGAGGATGGGCAATAAATAGCCTAACCTCACTCTTCTCCATCTTCCAGTCTCCTGCCACAGTGCCTCTCAACACCACCTCACTCACCAAAGCCAGCCCCAGCCAAAAGGCAAGGGAGTTTGTTGTTGCAGTCCATAAAGGTCAGCCTCCCAGCCCCAGAGCAGGGCAGAGATGGACAAAAATTAGACCTGAAGGGACAAAAGAAGGTATCCAGCAAAATTACCTATTTTAAAATGCCTTAATTTTTTTTTCTCTAAATCATTTCTTAAAAGTTTCAAGACATGCTCTAGTGTTAGTGTAAGGATTCTATCAATAGATTCACATGATTTTTGCCTCTTGATTTTAAAAGCCTTAACCATATGCCCTCTAAATCACTGCTCTCCCAAACCTAAGACACCTGATCATTTTTGCTGGTCCCTACTCAGCAGCAGCCCTTTCTCTTCAAATACTTTATTGTATTTTTCTGTCTTCTAAATATCCCTCATGATTTCCTTAAGGTACAGCAAGTAAAGCTGCATACCTCATTCTAGAAGCATGCAAACTCAGATAAGAATAGGAAATATACTAAATCATGAGATCTTGAAGAACAGTAAAACTAAAATAAAATTTAGAGAAATAGAAATTATAGCAGTATCGAAAATTAAAACAATTTAGAAGTCATTACTAATTATTAGAAATTAACATGACATAGACCATAAACTGAAATTCCTAGTGGGCCTTGGAATACAAGTTTCCATAACTTTTAATATATTTTTAGCGGCTTGATATTGATCCTATTTTAGGGGGAGTATTTTGCATAGCATAATCAAATAGCACTCATGACTAGATACGACTCTAGCCCAGAAATACAATTCCAAATGTGATAATACCAACAAAGCCTGAAGGGGGTGGGAACGAGGATGAGAATGATGAGAGGAAGGCAGGTAAATCTTCCATTCTGTTTGATAATGAGCACCTGTTAATTTTTGTTAATATGAAAATGTAGGCTTAAATATGTAAGGGTAATCATTAGCCATATAAAGATGAGAATTAAAACTTTTTAAACACTAGAGAGGAGAAAAAGAATAACAAAATTCTACCATCTAGGAAAAATCATGAAAGGAGGAAATATGCAAGAAGAAAACATAAGTTGGAAACATAAAATGTGACAGGCCTACCGTATTCTTCCTCATTACCCATCTGGAATTTATCTTTGAATCCTCTCTCATTTATCATGTCAGTGTAAATGAGTCAGATTTTTCCTTGGAAATATTTCTTGTGTCTGACCACTTTGATTCCCACTTCTGCCCCTCTAGTTCCCTTGGTCTGTACGAATACAGTAGCTCTAACACAACATATCCTACCTTGGCCTTACCGAGCAATTAACACAATCTTCATAGAACATAATATCACATCCCTGCTCAGGGCTTCCCATTTATTACCATCCATCTGTCCTTCTTAACTGATTTTCAAGGCCTTCTATAATATGAGCCCAGCTAACTGTGTTTCATCAATTCTAAGACATATTTTTTTAAAAGATTTTATTTATTTATTTGTCAGAGAGAGAGAGCACAAGCAGGAGGAGGGGCAGGCAGAGGGAGAAACAGGCTCCCTGCTGAGCAGGGAGGCCGGTGTGGGACTTGATCCCAGGACCCTGGGATCATGACCTGAGCCGAAGACAGATGCTTAACCGACTGAGCCACCAAGGCATCCCTCTATGACATATTTTTAAATATAAAAAAATATATTAAAACATTCTGAAATCAGAGTGCATCTTATGATTGATGGCAGTCTTGGCATCTTGGATTCAATGGAATATGGTTCTTTTCTCAGTTCTTGGCTTGCTACAGGACACCTCTGTTCTAGGAGACAGGACCTCTTCTCACTTTGCTGTACTATGACTCATTGTTTCACAGCTCCAAACTTTGGTTCAGACATTTCCTTCTGTCAGGGTATCCCTCTCCCCTGCCTCCTTTCCTATATGGGCCCATCTTTGAGGCAGAGCTCAAAGGCCGCCTCTCAAAGAATGCTTTGTTTACTACCTCAGCTGGAAACAACCTTCCCTTTGAATCCTTTCAGTTCTTTCTTTGTAAGTCCAGCAACTCTTATCACATAGTTCCTTTTAGTTTATATACTTGGGTATGTATTTGGTCTGTACACAGGACTGCTCGAGTCCTGAAAATTGCTTGGGAAGGCAGCTAAAATTGTGACATTCTGTGAAAGAACGTAAATTTGCTTCCCTAATGCAATCCAGGACATTCGCAGTTTCTTTAATATCCGCGCGGTATTACCGGTCCAGAACTCATTAAGAGCCCTGCTGTGAACTGCCCTCTATGCGTAATACATCATCAGTGAACCAGAGAGAGGCCTACGACTATGGATCAGCAACACCTACTGGGAGACACCCAGCTGGGATAGGGAGCGGCTAGGAGTGGCTGCTCCCTGGCCCTGTTCCTGGCAGTAGCCATTGGAAAGGTCAAGCTCTGAAAAACCATGTTGCTTAGAGATTGCCAGCCCTCTCCACACTCTAGTCTCACATGAGCCATGATATGAATCCATGATGGGACTAGGTGGAAGACTCTTGGTTTTTCAACACTTCCCTCGGGAAATCCAGACGGGACTGGAAGTCCAAGAACTCTGGGTTACCTCAACAGGCACCTACAGCCAGGCAATGAACGTAACCTAGCCCTGTCAGAGAGCGTCGCCTGGGAAAGTGTTCATGCCATTGTCTGCAGGAGATTCTTCTCCATCACAGCTTATTTCGAATTCTCCCAAGTTATGTAAATAAATCTTTGCTGCAATGCATTCACAGGCCTTTCTCTCAGCAAACTTTCATGACCACAAGAAGATAAAAATCTGCTCAAATGCTCTCTTGCTATTGACATGCCATTCTGTGGCTAAATTTAAAATGACTTGTGAAATTTCCTGCTGAGTTCTGCTTCCTAAGGCTAATGCCGTTTTCTTTTTTCTTTTTTTTTTTAATTATGTTATGTTAATCACCATACATTACATCATTAGTTTTTGATGTAGTGTTCCATGATTCACTGTTTGCTAATGCTGTTTTCTAAAAGGCCTCCCAGTTAACAAACTTTCAGACTTTCCGTGGGTAACCTCTTCAGCTTTAGTCTCTACCAGCTGAGGGAGGTTGGTTTGAGAAGCTTGAGGCTTCTGCAAGCTCCCACATGCTAACATCTGCTCAGTGCTCTACCCAGCTCACTTCTCCTGCACTGGGGGGTCTGCATTAAAGAGCACGAAGCTCACTGTTCCCTGGGGCAAAATAGTTGGCATGTTCCTCGAAAGCTTTCCGTAGGATGTTACTGCTTTCCGTGGCTTCACGCCAGAAGGCCTTGCATAAAGGTCATGATTGTTGAGCTGATTTCACCAAAACAAACCATTTAAAAAAAATTTTTTTACTCATTAAAAAAAGTCCTAAGTTTACTACAGAAAATGTAGATGGTATAGTATATTATAAAAAAGGAGATAAGAATCGCTTAAACTCTGACCTCTCATTGTTAACACTATGGCATATATCCTTATAATAATTTTTCCTTGCATATATAGTCATACGATTTTTAAAAAATCGTATTCTATTTGATATAGAATTGGAATCACACCTCACAAACTTTTTTTTTTTTAGCTTGTTTTTCTCCCTTAATGATAAATGATTAACATTTTCCTTTGTCATTATGTAACAGCTAACAGTGTGGACTCTGGAGCTAACCTGTTCAGATTTGAATCCTGGCTCTGTCACTTACTATGTGACCCTTGGACATGTCCTTTAAATGAAACACATACTTTAGAGTCCTCATTTGTAAATGGGAATAACAGTAGTTACTTCACAGAGTTGTTGTGAATATTTAAGTAAATCAACATTTGCCAAGAACTTAGAACACTGCCTTAGGGCTTTATAGTACTAGCTACCACTACTGTGATTACTCCTACATTTTGTTCCACAACATCATCTTAAAGACTGGATAGGATTACATTTTGGGGGACATAGCATAGTGTATTTATTCAAGTTCCCACTGTTGGATAGTTAGAGTGTTGTACTTCTTTGGTATCTTAAGCAATACCGCAAATAGCCTTCTTCCATTGCATTTGTAACAGGACAGACTATGCACCAAGCAGGGAAGGAAAGGAATATAGTGATGGGAGATGGAAGTACCATGTTTTACCCTCTTGGTTTTGCGCTTGCTTAGAGAGGCAGATGACATCAGTACCTCACTTTTGCCTGGAAGACCGCTGCTTAAAAACTACTCCGACTTTATGGCACCACCCAGTCAAATATCTGATGGTCCTTCCCAGACTGAATCATTAGTAATCCTATCCTCAGATTCTGATCAGAGAAGGATCATTGGCCAGCCATGTCATATACTTCTAGTTCCTCATGCAACAGCTGTCATACAGTTACTCAGCCCAGTGGGTTCCGTTCCAGGTTAGCCTTGGCGGATACTCCGTGAACGCAGGGAGTCCCTGGAGCCTCCCTCTTTTCTAGTCTGGTGCATATGAAGGTCCTGTTAGAGATGCTCCTCTCTCTTCGAGCTTGATTCCTGTGGCCTTCCTCCCAACACTACTGGGGACAAGCAGAAAGGACCTTTGTCTGAGGCCTGGTTCCCCGTCCTTAGTAATGGGAATGGTTATGATGCATTCTGGTAGAATGGGAACAGGATCCTCTCTGCAGGTTGAGAGAATTGTAGACTTAGAGGTATGACATGGCTTCATAGAACCACCTTATGCAACAAAACTAGCCAGTGCAGCTGAACATTGCCAACCGGCAGCCCTTGTTGGGAGGACAGTGACTTATAAGATCACCTTCATGAAGCTGTTCATGGGGAAGCATGTCAAATGCCCATTTCTTACTGTCTCTCTGGTAAATGTATCACCAACAAAACCACCTACTTTGCCCTCAGCTTCTCCTAATCAAAAGTTCATAACCTACTATATTCCAGAAGACTCACAACTTCTGGATTTCTGCCTTTATTATCTCCTGGGTACCCTGGAAAGTTCTGCCCATCTGCTACCCGTGTGGGGTTCTGGATAAATACATTGTCTAGAGAATTTACTTAATACATGGAGACAGGAGAGCTCTCCCGTAACCTCAACTATCTCTAATCAACTGGACATTTAACTTGGTGCCAGGGGTCTGTGTTTCTGCCAAGTAGGTAGACACCTTAAAATACAAGGATGCGGCCATTGACGCTAAATAGAAATAGTGGCAAAATGGGCAAAATTACTCTATACTGTTAGAAGTCAGGGAAGTGATTATCCTTAGTAGGAGGAAGGGGTGCAAAGGAGACTCCTAGGGGGCTGGTAACATAGTCTGGGTTTTGACCTGGGTGCTGGTTATATGGATGTGTTCATTTTATGCAAGTTTGATGAACTATACACTCAAGATAAGTGTACTTTTTGTATGTGTATTGTACTTAAAAAAATTTAAGTGGGGGATATTGATAAACTGGGTTAGATACAGTAATATTCATCTCTGTTAAAACTAGTGGCTCTTTCCTATGGCCACCAGATTAAGCAAATAAAAATACAGGATGCCCCATTAAATTTCAATTTCAGATAGACAAGAAATAGTTTTTACCCTAAGCATGTTCCATGCCTTATTTAGGATATGTTTATACTAAAAAAGTATTCATTGCTTATGTGAAATTCAAATGTAACTGTATATTTAATCCTGTATTTAATCTGGCAACCCTAATCCTAAATCTTCTGTTTCATCTTTGATTTAATGAGAAAGTGAGAAAAGGACAGATGTTATATTAAGGATATATAGTCTTAGAAGGAAATATTAAAATGTATAAATAAAGTATAGGAGACAGAAATGAGAAACTAAGTGCTCTAGTTTTTCATTTTCTCCATTCCTCCTTCATTTCATAACCTCTTCTGTTTTCAGTTTCTCATTCCCACTTTCATGTCAATGAAAGGAAGAGAAATGAGATAAGCCAAAGAAATAAGGTAGTGCCAAAATCGTTTATACTTTCATTTATTGAGTTTGAATTTGCAGTTCTCTTGGTGTTTCTGAAAATTTCAGTCCTGATTTGTCTGTGTTCTTGTTTCTTATTTTTTGCTGAACTATTTCCCCTTTTTCTTACTCTTTTTGAGAACTCTATAACCTCTACACAGTTGGAAGTTGAACCCTTCCCAACATAAGCAGTGTTTTTCCTGCCTTTTCTTATTTTTAGGTTTCATAGGCTAAACTTGAAAAATCTATTTGCTATTGATCTCAGAAAGGTCATTTTCCCCTTTTCTTTCTCCAACAATGTTAACTAATATGCAGCTGGTACATTTCAACTATGCTTCTCACACAATTGGTAGATTTGAACCAAGTTTTCTGAATTCCATCTCCCTTTCTTTTCTATACTTCCCACTCTTTTTTTTTTCAGGTTTAATTTTTTATTGTTATGTTAATCACCATACATTATTACATCATTAGTTTTTGATATAGTGTTCCATGATTCATTCTTTGTGCATAACACCCAGTGCTCCATGCAGAACGTGCCCTCTTTAATACCCATCACCAGGCTAACCCATCCTCCCACACCCCTCCCCTCTAGAACCCTCAGTTTGTTTGTCAGAGTCCATCATCTCTCACGGTTCGTCTCCCCCTCCAATTTCCCCCCGTTCATTCTCCCCCTCCTGCTATCTTCTTCTTTTTTTTTTTTTTCTTAACATATATTGCATTATTTTTTTCAGAGGTACAGATCTGTGATTCAACAGTCTTGCACAATTCACAGCGCTCACCAGAGCACATACCCTCCCCAGTGTCTATCACCCAGTCACCTCATCCCTCCCACCCCACCCCCCACTCCAGCAACCCTCAGTTTGTTTCCTGAGATTAAGAATTCCTCATATCAGTGAGGTCATATGATACATGTCTTTCTCTGATTGACTTATCTCGCTCAGTATAACACCCTCCCAGTTCCATCCACGTCGTTGCAAATGGCAAGATCTCATTCCTTTTGATGGCTACATAATATTCCATTGTATATATATATATATCACATCTTCTTTATCCATTCATCTGTCAATGGACATCTTGGCTCTTTCCACAGTTTGGCTATTGTGGACATTGCTGCTATAAACATCGGGGTGCACGTACCCTTTCGGATCCCTACATTTGTATCTTTGGTGGTAAATACCCAGTAGTGCAATTGCTGGATCGTATGGTAGCTCTATTTTCAACTTTTTGAGGAACCTCCATACTGTTTTCCAGAGTAGCTGCACCAGCTTGCATTCCCACCAACAGTGTAGGAGGGTTCCCCTTTCTCCCTGCCAACATCTGTCCTTTGCTGACTTGTTAATTTTAGCCATTCTGACTGGTGTGAGGTGGTAGCTCATTGAGGTTTTGATTTGGATTTCCCTGATGATGAGCAATGTTGAGCACTTTTTCATGTGTCTGTTGGCCATTTGGATGTCTTCTTTGGAAAAATGTCTGTTCATGTCTTCTGCCCATTTCTTGATTGGATTCTTTGTTCTTTGGGTATTGAGTTTAAGAAGTTCTTTATAGATTTTGGATACTAGCCCTTTATCTGATATGTCATTTGCAAATATTTTCTCCCATTCTGTCGGTTGTCCTTTGGTTTTGTTGACTGTTTCTTTTGCTGTGCAAAAGCTTTTTATCTTGATGAAGTCCCAAGAGTTCATTTTTGCCCTTGCTTCCCTTGCCTTTGGCAATATTTCTAGGAAGAAGTTGCTGCAGCTGAGGTCAAAGAGGTTGCTGCCTGTGTCCTCCTTTAGGATGTTGATGGACTCCTGTCTCACATTTAGGTCTTTCAACCATTTTGAGTCTATTTTTGTGTGTGGTGTAAGGAAATGGTCCAGTTTCATTCTTCTGCATGTGGCTTGGGTCCAATTTTCCCAACACCATTTGTTGAAGAGACTGTCTTTTTTCCATTGGACATTCTTTCCTGCTTTGTCAAAGATGAGTTGACCATAGAGTTAAGGGTCCATTTCTGGGCTCTCTATTCTGTTCCATTGATTGATGTGTCTGTTTTTGTGCCAGTACCATACTGTCTTGAGGATGACAGCTTTGTAATAGAGCTGGAAGTCCGGAATTGTGATGCCGCCGGCTTTGCTTTTCTTTTTCAACATTGCTCTGGCTATTCGGGGTCTTTTCTGTTTCCATACAAATTTTAGGATGATTTGTTCCATTTCTTTGAAAAGAGTGGATGGTATTTTGATGGGGATTGCATTGAATGTGTAGATTGCTCTAGGTAGAATTGACATCTTCACAATATTTTTTCTTCCAATCCATGAGCATGGAATGTTTTTCCATTTCTTTGTGTCTTCCTCAATTTCTTTCATGAGTATTTTATAGTTTTCTGAGTACAGATCCTTTGCCTCTTTGGTTAGATTTATTCCTAGGTATCTTATGGTTTTGGGTGCAATTGTAAATGGGATCGACTCCTTAATTTCTCTTTCTTCTGTCTTGTTGTTGCTGTATAGGAATGCCACTGATTTTTGTGCATGGATTTTATATCCTGCCACTTTACTGAATTTCTGTATGAGTTCTAGTAGTTTTGAGGTGGAGTCTTTTGGGTTTTCCACAGAAAGTATCATATCGTCTGCAAAGAGTGAGAGTTTGACTTCTTCTTTACCAATTTGGATGCCTTTGATTTCTTTTTGTTGTCTGATTGCTGTGGCTAAGACTTCTAATACTATGTTGAGTAGCAGTGGTGATAGTGGACATCCCTGCCGCGTTCCTGACCTTAGGGGGAAAGCTCTCAGTTTTTCCCCATTGAGAATGATATTCGCTGAGGGTTTTTCAGAGATGGCTTTTGTGATATTGAGGTATGTACCCTCTATCCCTATACTCTGAAGAGTTTTGATCAAGAAAGGATGCTGTACTTTGTCATGCTTTTTCTGCATCTATTGAGAGGATCATATGATTCTTGTTCTTTCTTTTGTTAATGTATTGTATCATGTTGATTGATTTGCGGATGTTGAACCAACCTTGCAGCCCAGGTATACATCCCACTTGGTCATGGTGAATAATCCTTTTAATGGACTGTTGGATCCTATTGGCTAGTATTTTGGTGAGAATTTTTGCATCCATGTTCATCAGGGATATTGGTCTGTAATTCTCCTTTTTGATGGGGTCTTTGTCTGGTTTTGGGATCAAGGTAATGGTGGCCTCATAAAATAAGTTTGGAAGTTTTCCTTCCATTTCTATTTTTTGGAACAGTTTCAGAAGAATAGGTATTAATTCTTCTTGAAATGTTTGGTAGAATTCCCCTGGGAAGCCATCTGGCCCTGGGCTTTTGTTTGTTGGGAGATTTTTGATGACTGTTTCAATTTCCTTAGTGGTTATAGGTCTGTTCAGGTTTTCTGTTTCTTCCTGGTTCAGTTTTGGTAGTTGATACATCTCTAGGAATGCATCCATTTCTTCCAGGTTATCTAATTTGCTGGCATAGGGTGCTCATAATATGTTCTTATAATTGTTTGTATTTCTTTGGTGTTGGTTGTGATCGCTCCTCTTTCATTCATGATTTTGTTGATTTGAGTCATTTCTCTTTTCTTTTTGATAAGTCTGGCCAGGGGCTTATCAATCTTGTTAATTCTTTCAAAGAACCAGCTCCTAGTTTCGTTGATCTGTTCTACTGTTCTTTTGGTTTCTATTTCATTGATTTCTGCTCTGATCTTTATTATTTCTCTTCTCCTGCTGGGTTTAGGCTTTATTTGCTGTTCTTTCTCCAGCTCCTTTAGGTGTAGGGTTACACTGTGTACTTGAGACCTTTCTTGTTTCTTGAGAAAGGCTTGTATTGCTATATACTTTCCTCTTAGGACTGCCTTTGCTGCATCCTAAAGATTTTGAACAGTTGTGTTTTCATTTTCATTGGTTTCCATGAATTGTTTTAATTCTTCTTTAATTTCCTGGTTGACCCATTCATTCCTTAGTAGGATGCTCTTTAGCCTCCATGTATTTGAGTTCTTTCCGACTTTCCTCTTGTGATTGAGTTCCAGTTTCAAAGCATTGTGGTCTGAAAATAGTCAGGGAATGATCCCAATCTTTTGTTACTGGTTGAGACCTGATTTATGACCTAGGATGTGATCGATTCTGGAGAATGTTCCATAGGCACTAGAGAAGAATGTGTATTCTGTTGCTTTGGGATGGAATGCTCTGAATATGTCTGTGAAGTCCATTTGGTCCAGTGTGTCATTTAAAGTCTTTATTTCCTTGTTGATCTTTTGCTTAGATGATCTGTCCATTTCAGTGAGGGGGGTGTTAAAGTCCCCCACTATTATTGTATTGTTGTGGATGTGTTTCTTTGCTTTTGTTATTAATTGCCTTATATAATTGGCTGCTCCCATGTTAGGGGCATAGATATTTACAATTGTTAGATCTTCTTGTTGGATAGACCCTGTAAGTAGGATATAGTGTCCTTCCTCATCTCTTATTACAGTCTTTGGTTTAAAATCTAATTTGTCTGATATAAGGATTGCCACCCCAGCTTTCTTTTGGTGTCCATTAGCATGGTAAATCATTTTCCACCCCCTTACTCTCAATCTGGGGGTGTCTTTGGGTCTAAAATGAGTCTCTTGCAGACAGCATATCAATGGGTCTTGTTTTTTAATCCAATCTGATAGCCTGTGTCTTTTGATTGGGGCATTTAGCTCATTTACATTCAGGGTAACTATTGAAAGATAGGAATTTAGTGCCATTGTATTGCCTGTAAGGTGACTGTTACTGTATATTGTCTGTGTTCCTTTCTGGTCTATGTTGTTTTTAGGCTCTCTCTTTGCTTAGAGGACCCATTTCAAGATTTCTTGTAGGGCTGGTTTCATGTTTGCAAATTCCTTTAGTTTCTGTTTGTCCTGGAAGCTTTTTATCTCTCCTTCTATTTTCAATGACAGCCTAGCTGGATATAGTATTCTTGGCTGCATATTTTTCTCTATACTTCCTACTCCTAAAGGTGAAGAAATTCCAGTACAAATAATTTAGTACAACTAGGCTCTGTCAGTAAATGGAATCAAGTCTCAAAGGTTTTGTGCTTTGACACATTTTCAGTACATAGAAATGGAGGCAATAAAATGAAATTATTTCCTGCTTCCCCAAAAGCTTCCAAGTCGTGATTTTATACTATCAAGAGTGTTACCACTTTAGACTAAAATTCTTAAGTCAAAAATGATTTTAACATCCTTTCATTTAAACAATAAGTATATCTCTGAAAACACTTGAGGGGGAGGGGTGCTTGGCTGGTGCAATAACTTAAGCCTCTGACTCTTAGTTTCAGCTCAGGTCCTGATCTCAGGGTCTTGAGATCAATCCCCACATCGGGCTTCATGCTCAGCATGGAGTCTGCTTGAGTTTCTCTCTCCCTCCCCTCAGCCCCTGCCCCCCACTTGCTCTTGCACTCTCTCTCTCTCTCTCAAATATAAAAATAAATAAATAAAAATAAAACACTTGAGGGGAGGATGAAAGAGAAGAAGGAAGTTACATCCACATCAAGGAAAGATGATAATGTGTTTCAACAGCCCACACTTGAAACCATTGCTATAAAGGCTGGTCAAGTAATCTTTTCAAAAGTTGGCTTGTTTTCTGCAATGTTGTCAACTAATGTATATTTCTGATTGAATCACTTCATTAATCATTGATCCAGTCTTTTCTAAGTAACTCCAGCAACACTTTTCATGTTTTTCACACAGTTGATGGAAGTGACTGGTTATTTGTGGTCATGGAGACTAAAACTTTTAAAAATCATGTATATTAATGAATGTGTGTGTGTGTGTGTATGTGTGTATACACACACACATACATTAATGCTGTGTTAGTAAGTGTTACTGTTATCAATTACCTTTGCGGAAAGAGAGGGAGAGAGAGGAGGGCAGAATGACAAAACCTATTATGTGCAGAGAATTAAAGAATACACAAAGATAAATTAGTATGAAAGTATCATAAATGAGGCCAAAAAAGCATTAATTTTTATGGAACAGTATTAGCATAGATACATAATCAAGTAGCTCAAAAAGGTCCATTAATCAATAAATGACTTAAACAATTGCAGAATCTTTAACAACTCTAATAGTGTTTTCAACTTTAATAGTTCCCCTGCAAAAGCAATAGTGACATTTAGCAGCTAAATAAGCTTCCAGAAATATGCTGAGTTGTTTACCAATTACTTACCAGTTACTTGCTTTTTTTGTCCCTAACATTCCTACAACATTCAAAAGTCTTCAAGATCTGTCCCCACCTACTGTTCCGACATTTTCTCCCACAATCCGTTCACCTGCCTTGAGTTATTTCTGATGGAGTCTCTTTATTGGCTCCTAGATCACTGTCTCTGTACCCTGGGGGCTGCCAGAATAGCACCTTACTCATTTCCTCCCTGCCCTCCCAAATCATGCCCCCTGCCCCCATGCCCAGCTCAAAACCCACCACATTCATTAAATTATATCTGCCTTCTCTAGCCCTTTTCTTTTGCCTGGCTATATTATTAAATTATGGTATACACCACTAATGTGGTATTTTATTACATACTAGCTTATACCAGCTTTTGCAGTATTTTCTTAGAGTTATTTAATATGCATAGGTATATGAACATACTTTCAACTATAAAACATCATACCAATGTAAATATATTATTGTCTTCATTAACTAGTTTTTAGCCTCCCTGAGATGGGAATTGCACATACATTTTCATATGACATCTAGGAAAGCAGAGCATACTCCATGGCCCCTCAATAAATATATTCTGATGAATAAATGCATGGAAGGCCACCCAAATTGGAGCAAAACTACCAAAGTTTGCATTTACCACTTGTTACCTGTCTGAATTTGAACTATTTAATCTCTGTGCTTCAGTTTCTTTATCTGTACAATGGGGATAATAATGATATTTACTTCATAGAGTTGCTTTGAGAATTAAATGAATTCATATTTACATGTGAGGTGCCTAAAACAGCTTGTCTAGCACATAGCAAGTACTCAATAAATATCAGCTTTGGAGTGAATGAATGAAACGCGTGTATTGCAGTTAAGATCTAGAGAAAGCAATCGCTACTTTTTGTTATTCCTGGGAACTATGACTATGAAATAACATGTATGTAGTACATAAGAATTTTAAGGGAGGGGCGCCTGGGTGGCTATGTTGGTTAAGCATCTGACTCTTGGTTTCAGTTCAGGTCATGGTGTTGTGGTTGTGGGGTTGAGCCCCAAGTGGGGCTCCTTGCTCAGTGGGAAGTCTGCTTGGAGATTTTGTCCCTCTGCTCCTCCCCCCACTCATGCACACACACACTCTCTCTCTCAAATAAATAAATCTTAAAAAAAAAAAAAAGAATGTTAAGGGAAATTAGTATATCCCTGAGATATAAGCCACGGTGATGCATTCCTGGAGAGATTTTTCAAAGTTTGTATTCTGTATTACTGATTTTTTTAAAAATTAATTCCAATACAGTTAACATACAGTGTTGATTTAGTTTCAGGTGTACAATATAGTGATTCAACAATTTTATACATTACTCAGTGCTCATCACTGTAAGTGTGCTCTTAATCCCCCTCACCTATTTCAGCCACCCCTTCACCCAGCTTCCTTCCCTCTGTTTTCTCTACAGTTAACAATCTGTTTTTTCGTTTGTCTCTTTTTTTCCCCTTTGTTCATCTGTTTTGCTTCTTAAATTTCTACATATAAGTAAAATCATATGATATTTGTCTTTCTCTGACTGGCATATTTTACTTAGCACTATACCCTCTAGATCCATCCGTGTTGTTGCAAATGGCAGGATTTCATTCTTTTTTATGGCTGAGTAGTATTCAATTGTATGTATGTGTTCCTTATTCGTTCATCTATCGATGGACACTTGGGTTACTTCCATATCTTGGCTATTGTAAATAATGCTGCAATAAAACAGGGGAGCATATATCCCTTCAAATTAGCATTTTTGTATTATTTCGGTAAATCCCCAGCAGTATGATTTCTGGATCATAGGATTGTTCTATTTTCTAAGTTTTTGAGGAATCTCCGTACTGTCTTCCAGAGTGGCTGCACTAGTTTGCACTCCCACCAACAATGCACAGGGTCCTTTTCCTCCACATCCTTGCCAATATTTGTTGTTTCTTGTATTCAAGTCTGTTGTAAGCTGTATTTAGCCATTCTGATACGTGTGAGGTGATACCTCATTGTGGTTTTGATTTGCATTTCCCTGATGATGAGTGATGTTGAGCATCTTTTCATGTGTCTGCTGACCATCTGTCTGTCTTCTTTGGAAAAATGTCTATTTATGTCCTCTGCCCATTTTTAGATTGGATTATTTGTGGGGTTTTTGTGCTGAGTTGTATAAATTCTTTATATACTTTGGATACTAACCTTTTATCAGAAAGGTCAATTGCAAGCATCCTCTCCCATTCAGTAGGTTGTCTTTTAGTTTTGCTTGTTGTCCCCTTTGCTGTGCAGAAGCTTTTTATTTTGATGTAGTCTCAATAGTTTAGTTTTGCTTTTGTTTCCCTTACCTCAGGAGACATACCTAGAAAGATGTTATTATGGCCAATGTCAGGGAAATTACTGCCTGTGCTCTCTTCTGTGATTGTTATGGTTCAGGTATCATATTCAGGTCCTTAATCTATTTTGAGTTTATTTTTGTGTATGTTGTAAGAAACTGGTCCAGTTTCATTCTTTTGCATGCAGTTTTCCCAACACCATTTGTTTAAAAGACTGCTGTTTTCCCATTGCATATTCTTGCCTCTTTTGTTGAAGATGAAT
Source organism: Neomonachus schauinslandi (assembly GCF_002201575.2). Lineage (NCBI taxonomy): Eukaryota > Metazoa > Chordata > Mammalia > Carnivora > Phocidae > Neomonachus > Neomonachus schauinslandi. The sequence continues at coordinate 57,454,076 of NC_058412.1, forward strand.
TGACCTGTAATTGGGGGTTTATTTCTGGGCTTTCTATTGTATTCTATTGATTTATGTGTCTATTTTTATGCCAGTGTCATACTGTTTTGATTACTACAGCTTCATAATATAACTTTAAGTCTGGAATTGTGATACTTCCAGTTTTGTTTTTCTTTTTCAAGATTGCTTTGGCTAATTTGCAATGATGTGACTGGAACTAGAGGGTATTATGCTAAGCGAAATAAGTCAATCAGAGAAAGATAAGTATCATATGATCTCACTGATATGAGGAATTCTTAAGCTCAGGAAACAAACTGAGAATTGCTGGAGTGGTGGGGGGTGAGAGGGATGGGGTGGCTGGGTGATGGACATTGGGGAGGGTATGTGCTATGGTGAGCGCTGTGAATTGTGTAAGACTGAGAATCACAGACTTGTACCTCTGAAACAAATAATACATTATATGTTAAAAAGAAGAAGAAGATAGTATGAAGGGAAAAATGAAGTGGGGTGAATTGGAGGGGAGATGAACCATGAGAGACTATGGACTCTGAGAAACAAACTGAGGGTTTTAGAGGGGAGGGTGTGGGGGGATGGATTAGCCTGGTGATGGGTATTAAGGAGGGCATGTATTGAATGGAGCACTGGGTGTTATACACAAATGATGAATCATGGAACACTACATCAAAAACTAATGATGTAATGTATGGTGACTAACATAATAAAATTAAATTTAAAAAAAAGATTGCTTTGGCTATTCAGGGTCTTTTGTGGTTCCATACAAATTGTTAGATTGTTCTAGTTCTGTGAAAAATGCTGTTGGTATTTTGATAGGGATTGCATTAAATCTGTAGATTGCTTTAGGTAGGATAGACATTTTAAAAATATTGGGTCTTCTGGGGTTTCTGGGTGGCTCAGTGGGTGAGGTGTCCAACCCTTGATTTCAGCTCAGGTCATGATCTCAGAGTTGTGAGATAGAGCCCTGCATCAGGCCTCCACACTGGGCATGGAGCCTGCTTGAGATTCTCTCTCTCCCTCTACCTCTGTTCCTTATCCCCTTAAAAAAATGTATTGGGTTTTCTAATCCAGAACATGAAATGTCTTTCCATTTCTTTGTGTCATCTTCAATTGCTTTCATCACTGTTTTATAGTTTTCACCGTACAGGTCTTTCACCTTCTTGGTTAAGTTCATTCCTAGGTATTTAATTATTTTTGGTACAATTGTAAATGACATAGTTTTCTTAATTGCTCTTTCTGTTACTTTATTATTGGTGTATAGAAATGCAATGGATTTCTGTACATTGATTTTTTTTTTTAAGATTTATTTATTTGAGACAGAGAGAATGAGATACAGAGAGCATGAGAGGGAGGAGGGTCAGAGGGAGAAGCAGACTCCCTGCCGAGCAGGGAGCCCGATGCGGGACTCGATCCAGGGACTCCAGGATCATGACCTGAGCCGAAGGCAGTCGCTTAGCCAACTGAGCCACCCAGGCACCCTGTACATTGATTTTTTATCCTGCCAATTTGCTGCATTCATTTATCAGTTCTAGCAATTTTTTTTGGTGGAGTCTTTAGGGTTTTCTATATATAGAATTACATCATCTGAAAATAGTGAAAGATTTACTTTTTCCTTACTAACTTGGATGCCTTTTATTTCTTTTTGTTGTCTGATTGCTGTGGCTAGGACTTCCAGTACTATGTTGAATAAAAGTAGCGAGAGTGGACATCTTGTCTTGTTCCTGACCTTAGGGGAAAATCTCTCATTTTTTCCCTATTAAGTATGATGTTAGCTGTGGGTTTCTCATATAAGGCCATTATTATGTTGAGGTATGTTCCCTCTAAACCTACTTTGTTGAGGGTTTTTATCATGAATGGATGTTGTACTTTGTCAAATGTTTTTTCTGCATCTAACCAAATGATCATATGGTTGTTTTTTTTTTTTAAAGATTTTATTTATTTATTTGAGAGAGAGAATGAGATAGAGAGAGAGCATGAGGGGGGGAGGGTCAGAAGGAGAAGCAGACTCCCTGCTGAGCAGGGAGCCCGATGCAGGACTTGATCCCGGGACTCCAGGATCATGACCTGAGCCGAAGGCAGTCGCTTAACCAACTGAGCCACCCAGGCGCCCGATCATATGGTTTTTATTCTTCCTCTTGTTGATGTGATATATCATGTTGATTGATTTGTGGGTTTGTGAATACTAAAACACCCTTAGATCCCAGGGATATATCCCACTTGATTGTGGTAAATATATTTTTAATGTATTGTTGGAATGTGTTTGCTAATATTTTGTTGAGGATTTTTGCATCTATGTTTATCAGAGATTCTGACCCTTTGGTTATCAGGGTAATGTTGGCCTCATAGAATGAATTTGGAAGCTTTCCCACCTCTTCTATTTTATGGAAAAGTTTGAAAAGAATATTAATTATTATATATACACACTCTTTAAATGTTTAGTAGAATTCACTTCTGAGGCCATCTGGTCCTGGACTTTTGTTTGTTGGTAGTTTTTTGATTACTGATTCAATTTCATTGGTTGTAATTAGTCTGTTCAAATATTCTATATCTTCTTGATTCAGTTTTGGAAGGTTGTATGTTTCAAGGAGTTTATACATTTCTTATAGGTTGTGCAGTTTGTTGGCAAATAATTTTTCATAATATTCTCTTGTAATAATTTGTATTTCTGTGGTGTTGGTTGTTATTTCTCCTCTTTGTTTCTGATTTTGTTTGAGTTCTCTCTCTCTCTCTCTCAGAGGTTTATCAATTTTATTGATCTTTTCAAAGAATCAGCTCCTGGTTTCATTGATCTGTTCTGTTGTTTTTTTTAGTTTCTATATCATTTATAGATCTATTCTGCTCCAATCTTTATTATTTCCTTCCTTCTACTGGTTTGAGGTTTTGTTTGTTCTTCTTTTTCTAGATCCTTTAGGTGTAAACTTACGTTGCTTATATAAGGTTTTTCCTGCTTCTTGAGTTAGGCCTGATTTGCTATAAACTTCCCTCCTAGGACCATTTTTGCTGCATCCCAAAGATTTTGGACCATTGTGTTTTAATTTCATTTGTCTCCCTGTATTTTTTTATTTCCTTTTTGATTTCTTGACTGACCCATTCATTATTTAGTAACATGTTATTTAGCCTCCATATATTTGTGCTCTTTCCAGATTTCTTCTTGTGGTTCATTTCTAGTTTCATATCATTATGGTTGAAGAAGTTGCACAGTATACCTTAGATCTTTTTGAATTTGTTGAGACTTGTTTTGTGGCCTAATATGTGATCTATTCTGAAGGATGTTCCATGCGCACTTGAAAAGGATGTGTATTTTGCTGTTTTAGGATAGAATGTTCTGAATATGTCTATTAAATCCATCTGTTCCAGTATGTCATTTAAAGCCACTGTTTATTTTCTGTTTAGATGATCTATCCATTGATCTAGCCATTGTTAAATTGCCCTACTACTGTATTACTATTCATTAGTTCCTTTATATATTTTTTTAAGATTTTATTTATTTATTTGAGAGAGAAAGAATGAGACAGAGAGAGCACGAGATGGGGGAGGGTCAGAGGGAGAAGCAGACTCCCCGCCGAGCGGGGAGTCCAATGTGGGACTTGATCCCAGGACTCCAGGATCATGACCTGAGCTGAAGACAGTCACTCAACCAACTGAGCCACCCAGGCGCCCAGTTCCTTTATATTTGTTATTAACCTTTTTATGTATTTCTGTGTTCCCGTGTTGGATGCATAAGTATTTACAATTGTTATGTCTTCTTATTGGATTGTCCCCTTAATGATTATATAGTGTCCTTTGTCTCTTATTACAGTCTTTATTTTTGTGTGTGTGTGTGTGTTCTGCCTTTTTTTTTTTATTCTTATGTTAATCCCCATACATTACAATGAATCATGGAACACTTCATCTAAAACTAATGTAATGTACAGTCTTTATTTTGAAGACTGTTATGTCTGGAGGTGCCTGGGTGGCTCTGTCAGTTAAGCATCTGACTCATGGTTTCAGCTTAGGTCATGATCTCAGGGTTGTGAGATCAAGCCCTGCATCAGGCTCCTTGCTCAGCACAGAGTCTGCTTGAGATTCTCTCCCTCTTCTTCTGCACCTCCCCCACCCCAGCTTGTGCTCTCTCTCACTCTCTCTCTAAAATAAAATAAATAAATCTTTAAAAAATAAATAAAGCCTATTATGTCTCATATAAGTATTACTACTCTGGCTTTCTTTTCGTATCCATTTGCATGATAAATGTTTTCCATCCCCTCACTTTCAATCTGCATGTATCTTTAGATCTGAAATGAGTCTCTTGAAGGCAGCATATAGATGGGTCTTGGTTCTTTTAGTCATTCTGATACCCTATGTCTTTTTATTGTAGCATTTAGTCCATTTACACTCTAATTATTGATAAGTATGTATTTGTTTTGTGGTTGTTTTATAAATCTTACTTGTTCATTTCTTCCCTTGCTCTCTTCTCTCACCATAAGTTGGCTTTCTTTACACTCATATACTTGGATTCCTTTCCCTTTATTTTTTGCATAGCCATTACTGGTTTTTGATTTGCAGCTACCGTTAAATTTGTATATAACATTTTCTGCATATAGCAGTCAATAAAAATTGATGGTCTCAAGTTTGAACCCATTCTTTACTCCTTTCCTCCCCATGTTTTAGCTTAATGGTGTCATACTCTATATCCTTTCATTTTGTGAGTCCCTTGACTGATTTTTACAGATATACTTCTTTTTACTGCTTTCTCTGCTTTCTTACTCTTCCTTATGATCTTTCCTTTCCACTCAGAGTCCTCTTTAACATTTCTTACAGGGCTGGTTTAGTGGTAATGAACTCCTCTAGCTTTTGTTTGTCTGAGAAACTTTGTCTCTCCTTCTATTCTGAATGATAGCCTTGCTGGATAGAGTATTCTTGGCTGCAGACTTTTCCTTCCAGCACTTTGAACATATTATGCCACTTTTATCTGGCCTGCAAAATTTCTCCTGAAGAATCCACTGATAGCCTTATGGAGTTTCCCTTGTATGTAACTGTCTTCTTTTGCTGCTTTTAAAATTCTCTTTATCACTACTTTTTGCCATTTTAATTACTATGTGTCTTAGTGTGGACCTCTTTGGGTTGATTTTGTTTGGGGATCTCAGTGTCTCCTGGATCAGGATATCTGTTTCCTTCCCCAGATTAGGGAATTTTTCAGCTATTATTTCTTCAAATACATTTTCTGCCCCCTGTTCTCTCTCTTCTTTTTCTGAGATCCCTATAATGTGAGTGTTTCTATGCTTGATGGAGTTGCTGAGTTCCCTAAGTCTATTCTGATTTTGTATAATGTTTTTTCTCTCACCTGCTCAGCTTCTCTATCCTCCATTGCTAATTCAAGATCTTCTGCTTCCTCTAGCCTGCTATTTATTCCATTGTATTTTTAATTTCATTTATTGTGTTCTTCATCTCTGATTGGTTCTTTTTTTATGTTTTCTATCTCTTTGTTAAGGGTCTCACTGATGTGTCCTTCCACTCTTAAGTCCAGTGAGTATCTTTATGATCATTACTTTAAATTCTCTATCAGGTACTTATATCTGTTTTGCTTAGGTCTCTTGCTATGGCTTTGTCCTGTTCTTTCATTTGGGACATATTCCTCTGTCTCCTCATTTTGTCTAACTCTCTGTGTCTGTTTCTGTTAGGAAAGTCGGCTACATCTCCTGTTCTTGAAAGTAGTGGGTGGGGCACCACACTTTTAACAAGGTGGTGCTTTGCCGGATGTATGTGTCTTTGTGGAGACCAGGGCTGGCCAGCCCAATCTGCAGAGCATGCATGGGCAAGGTACACAGTTTTAACAAGAAGCATTCTTCATGGGAGGTGACTGGGCACCACCAGTACGAAAGCTCCACAAGGTGCGCAGCAGGGAGATTCAGTGTTGGCAAGGATTGCACCAGTCTTCTGGTAGAGGAGATCCAGAGCAAAAGGACTGGGGCAGGTATGGCTGGAGGGGTGGGGCACAGTGTAAGCAAGTTAGGTAGTGAATGCTGGCACAGCGCTAGTTCTTGCAAGTGACTGCGTGTTTATGCTAAGGGGGAGAGAAATGATGTCTGCCAGCTCCTTTGTCCTGGAGGCATCTCCCAACAAAATCTGTCCCTCTGGGATTAGTAAATAACTCTGCCTCCCATATGTACTAGGCATTTTTCAAACTACTGCTTCTATGCTGTAGCTTCATGGGCTGTTTGTTGTGCTATCTCTTTAAAGGCAAGGACTCAGTTTCCTATCACCCTCCAGGCTCTGCAGAGATTTTTAAAATTTCAGGCTTTTAGTCCCAATGGTTGTAAGAACTCACAAAATTTGGCCCCTCTGGTTTTCAGAGCAAAATGCTATGGAATTCATCTTCCCCATGGCAGCTCTCCAGGGTGAGGGTCTGTTTCTCTCCCCTCTCCATGCCCAGCGCTCCCTCCCATAGATGACTTGTAAGTTCATTTAGGTCCCCAAATCTCCACCCTTCCTACTCTCTTTGATGTGGCCTTGGGTCATTTCCTCGATTATTTACACTGGTGTGAATATTATCTAATTGGTGGGACTAAGTGAGCTTAGGGTTCTCGTATTCCTCCATCTTCCCCCTTACTTTGTATTTTTAAAATATATATTTAATATTTAAATCATTTTTAAATGAGTTTTTAAAGAATTATATAAGCCTTATAAAAAAGAGATTTTAGTACACTCATTTTTCTAGATATCACATTACTTTTAGATCTGAACAAATAATATTGATGAATATTCCTGACCTTGGTTTATATTGTTTAGAAGATAATACTTAAAGCAGCAATTATTTCTACATGATTTGTTTTTTATATCTGTGTTTAACTACTTTTGTATGTATATGTGGGTTAATTTTGAAGTAGAAATTGACAATAACTTCACAATGAACTTTTTAAATTTATTTTTTAATTTTTTAATTTTTATTTTATTATGTTATGTTAGAATTCATGGCTTTTTTCCCCCACAATGAACTTCTTAAAATATATTTGTTTCTAAAATTTTGTCAAAACATTTAGCTTGCCAAGGTTAACTTAGCAAGTTAAATATTTGTCTTTACCATTCAAATTGTTATGATTAGAAAATAATTCTCTGTCACAAAAACACACACAACAGTGTAAAAAAGATTTCCAGCACTAATGATTCACACATAGATCAGTCCTAAATCATTTCAAGTAATTTTTATTGCTCTGTGGAGCCATCTGCTGGTCAATGATGTTTTGTGTATGTAAATATAAAAGTCTATATGTTTTTCTCTGAATGGATAAAGTCAGGCTCTAATTAGGTGAGGTACTTCCCATAAAGTACAGCTAGGAATTTGTGACCCAAACAAAATCTGCAGAGAATATTTTTCCAGATATAAGTAATGAGAGCAATTTGGCAATAGGATAATGGAGAAAATAATCACATTTAGAAAATGAGTAGAATTTATATTTTGGGGAATTGTTTCATTCTTGAAAGAGGTTTTTGTAAACTTCTTTCTGCTAATAAGATAGAAAAATACATATACATATATATACATACTTCCATGTATATACATTATATATATATTTTTTGAAAATCTGTATAGATCAATGCCTTTCTACTTATTAAAATTAATAAGGTAAACCAAAATGTTATATTTGTTATTCTTTTGTATAGTAACTATATTTTTAGCACCTTTAATTAACTATGAATTCATAGCCTTTTACAGTTTTAACATGTTTTAATTAACCATTATTGTTACTCTTCTTTTTTGTTGCTTGAATATTCACAACCTGTTCAGGGGAAGTTCCCTTGTATAGTTTCTTTTGTCTTCTAAACAATTCTATCCTTGCATCCTTGATTTCTGGCAGCAACCTGATATTTCAAATGCAACATAATTTTTCCTGCCCCCAAATTATGGAGTCAACTATCCTATAAGAATCCTGGTTCATTTTAACAGAGAATAGCATAAGAGACTGAAATCTGGGTGCTAAGGGTGCCCACATGAAATTTGGTTGTGGGCAAAAATGGTATCGTTGATGTTGGTGTTGCTTATGACAGAGCTAGGTAAATAAATATTTATTTTTAAGGTTATGCATGTACATTGACCTTTGTCCAATTTGATATTGGACAAAACATTATTATGTTACACTACTTTTTTTTTTCTTACCTCCATGACTTGCCATCTTTGGTATTTATATTAGTTCTGATCTTTTTGCCTTTAACAACTCTGCAATGGGATCATTACAAATACAGTTTACACATACCCATGATTCTTACCTTAGATCAATCTGCTTGACAATTTTTAACGTGTACTGCCAAAATTCAGAGGGCCTAGGTTGTTCCTGAATGGAATTTATTGGGATAGTGTGAAAAGAACACAGAGCCAGGAGGTAAACAGGGGCAGAATACCAAACTCTACTTAAATCACTTGACCTCATTGTGTCTCAGTTTCCTCATTTGTAAATTATGATAATTAACCTTTGCAGCTGAGTTCAAAGTTTTATTTTATTTATTTTTTGTTTGTTTTTTGTTTTTTGTTTTTTTTTTTGAGTTCAAAGTTTTAAATATGCTTTTATAATAATTTCCTTTCCATCCTACTCCACAGGAAACTGTTTGGTAGGGTAATTAAAGTAACTGATTGTAACTACTTTGAACAATGCTGAACAGGCTGTACAAATGGAAGAGACAGATGGTCTCTTAACATCCTTTGTTCATGTTTCCACTCAGCCAAAGCTGCCTGATTCCTACTCATGCCCTCCAATTCTTGACCTCTTTAAGCACTCACCTTGTAATGATATTTTATAACTTTTATTCTTGCTTCTGTATAGTACTATATGCTGATAACATTAAGTTGACCCCTTGGCAAGGAAGTTTAAATAGAACCTGGCAATTTCTGGAGGTCTTTATTTTGTATTACACCAAGTAGCTGAGTTAGTAACTTTGAATAAGCCAAGAAGTAACAGAGAATAATGGGAAAATATTGAGTCAGCCTTACTTTTTTTAAAATGTTCATTTATTTTATTGCAGGCACAGTAAAGTCATGTTTTTCTCAGATTGAAAGAATCCAAGGACCAAAAGTGGTGTCTCTGATGTCAAAGCCAGTGCTAAGTAGACTCTCTAGCAGAATAGCTACAGTTTTCATTGCTTCATTGCCCATAAACAGCTCCTGTGGATGTTCTCACACCAAGGTTAGGTAAAACCTTTCCATCATATAGGTTAGTGAGTGTCTGTGACATGTTTAACTACTGTTCTTAATGTTTCATGTTGTAGTACCACATTTAGAATCCATATTCCCTAAGATCATGGCTTTTCCTAGCTGATGGTTGCTTATTGGTATTCTCACCTGGAATTTGTCTGTGATGAGTTTCACATCATTTTGCTCTTCTTGCTTCATATCTGATTTTTTCTTTTCATTCTTTGGTGTTCTCTGTTGGTTTGAGTCTGTCTTATTGCTCCTCTACTATTTCACAGGCATTTCCTCCAGAGTTCTTCAGAGTCTTTTAACCATGTTTACATTTTAAAAAAAACAACAACACTTTTAAACCATTAAGCAAATACTTTTAAAATGTGTAAAAGTCACCACGTAAGTAAATAAATACTCAGAAAAAAATACAGATTTTATAAACACTTTTACGTGCTGTATTAACTTGACAATAAGTGCTGTGGAATTTTCTAAACTTAATTTTAAGAATATGAAGTAAACCTGTGCTTCAAGATGTATGTAATTCCTCTAAAGAATCACTACTTGTCATCAGTTTATAAATTAACAGCCACAGTGATTCCTCCATCCTTATGCATTTGTCAGTGGAAATGAACCCATAAAATCTTATCTGAGCCTCAGTATTTCTTCCATCTATAAAATGGGAATATTAGTTGTATCTGCGTCATCAGTTTGTTGTGAAGATTTAAAAAAGCATGCATATGAAACACTTAGCACTATGCTCAGTTATTAATTGTGCTCAATCAGCTATTATTACATAAGATATTTTTACTCCTGTTTGAAATAGAAGTTGAGGGAAAAAAAATCAACTTCTGACTACCACAAACCCTCTGTCATAACTGCTTCTGAAAAGGGATAACGTCATGACAGATATGCTGGTGATGATGACGGAAGCAGAACTCAGAGTCTTTCCAGAGCCATACTGCTGTCCTGCAAACTGATCTCATTGTTAAGCCAACTCTCTCTTGTATCTTCACGGTCAAAAACATGGTTGAGGAAAAAGAAAACAGGAAACGTTGACTTTCTTATCTTTTTGATAATAGTCCTTCTGAGAGGTGTGAGGTGATAGCTCACTGTGGTTTTGATTTGCATTTCCCTGAAAATGTTGAGCAACTTTTCATGCACTTGTTGGCCACTTGCATGCCTTCTTTGAAAAAATGTTTTGTTGAGTACTCTGCCCATTTTTAATAAGATTGTTTTTTGCTCTTGAGTTGTACAAGTTCCTTATATATTTTGGATATTAACTCCCTATCAGATAGAAGGTTTGCAAGTGTTTTCACCCATTTTGTAGTTTGCCTTTTCACTTTGTTGATGATTTCTTTTGCTGTGCAAAAGCATCTTCTTTCTTTCTTTCTTTTTTAAGATTTTATTTATTTATTTGACAGAGAGAGACACAGTGAGAGAGGGAACACAAGCAGGGGGAGTGGGAGAGGGAGAAGCAGGCTTCCCACAGAGCAAGGAGCCCAATGCGGGACTCAATCCCAGGACCCTGGGATCATGACCTGAGCCGAAGGCAGACGCCCAATGACTGAACCACCCAGGTGCCCCTGCACCAGAAGACTTCTTTTTTTTTTAAAGATTTTATTTATTTATTTGACAGAGAGAGACACAGCGAGAGAGGGAACACAAGCAGGGGGAGTGGGAGAAGCAGGCTTCCTGAGGAGCAGGGAGCCCAGTGTGGGGCTTGATACCAGGACCCTGGGATCCTGACCTGAGTCGAAGGCAGACACTTAATGACTGAGCGACCCAGGCAACCCAGAAGCATTTTCATTTGATGCAGTCCTACTTGTTGCTTTTTGCTTTTGTTGCCTGTACTTTTGGGGTCATATGCAAAAAATTATTGCTGAGACCCATGTCAAGGAGCTTTTCCCTTATTTTCTTCTAGAAGTTTTACAGTTTATGGTCTTATGTTTAAGTCCTTAATCCAGTTCAAATTAAGTTTTGTGAGTTCTATAACATAGGAATCCACTTTCATTCTTTTGCATGTGGATATTCCAGTTTTTTCAACACCATTTATTGAAGAAACAATCTTTTCCCCATTGAGTATTCTTGGATCCTTTGTCATATATTAGCTGAAAATAAACACGTGGGTTTTTTTTAAATTTTATTTTATTTTGTTATGTTAGTCACCATACATCATTAGTTTTTGATGTAGTGATCCACGATTCATTGTTTTCATATAACATCCTGTGCTCATCACAACACGTGCCCTCCTTAATATCCATCACCGGGCTAACCCATCCCTCTACCCCCCCTCCCCTCTAAAACCCTCAGTTTGTTTCTCAGAGTCCATAGTCTCTTATGGTTCATCTCTCCCTCCAATTTCCCCCGCTTCATTTTTCCCTTCCTTCTCCTAATGTTCTCCATGCTATTCCTTAGGTTCCACAAATAAGTGAAACTATATGATAATTGACTTTCTCTGCTTGACATATTTCATTTAGCATAATCTCTTCCAGTCCCATCCATGTTGATGTAAAAGTTGGGTATTCATCCTTTCTGATGGCTGAGTAATATTCCATTGTATATATGGACCACATCTTCTTTACCCGTTCATCTGTTGAAAGACATCTCGGCTCTTTCCACAGTTTAGCTATTGTGGACATTGCTGCTATGAGCATTGGGGTGCATATGGCCCTTCTTTTCACTACATCTGTGTCTTTGGGGTAAATACCCAGTAGTGCAAATGCTGGGTCATAGGGTAGCTCTATTTTTAATTTTTTGAGGCACCTCCACACTGTTTTCCAAAGAGGTTGTACCAACTTACATTCCCACCAACAGTGTAAGAGGGTTCCCCTTTCTCCACAACCTCTCCAACATTTGTTGTTTCTTTCCCTGTCCATTTTTGCCATTCTAACTGGTGTAAGGTGGTATCTCAGTGTGGTTTTGATTTGGATTTCCCTGATGGCTAATGATGATGAACATTTTTTCATGTGTCTGTTAGCCATTTGTATGTCTTCTTCAGAGAAGTGTCTATTCATGTCTTCTGCCCATTTTTTGACTTGATTCATTTGTTTTTTGGGTGTTGAGTTTGAGAAGTTCTCTACAGATCTTGGAAATCAGTGCTTTGTCTGTAGTGTTATTTCCAAATATCTTCTCCCATTCTATGGGCTGCCTCTTTGTTTTGTTGACTGTTTCCTTTGCTGTGCAGAAGCTTTTCTTCATTAAGTCCCAAAAGTTCATTTTTGCTGCTGTTTCACTAGCCTTTGGAGACATCTCTTGAAAGAAGTTGCTGTGGCTGATGTCGAAGAGGTTATTGCCTATGTTCTCCTCTAGGATTTTGATGGATTCCTGTCTCACATTGAGGTCTTTCATCCATTTTGAGTTTATCATTGTGTAGGTGTTAGAGAATGGTCGAGTTTCATTCTTCTGCATGTGGCTGTCCAATTTTCCCAGCACCATTTATTGAAGAGACTGTTTTGTTTCCATTGCATATTTTTTCCTGCTTTGTCGAAGATTATTTGGCCATAGAGTTGAGGGTCCGTATCTGGGCTCTCTATTCTGTTTCATTGGTCTATATGTCTGTTTTTGTGCCAGTACCATGCTGTCTTGGTGATCACTGCTTTGTAATATAGCTTGAAATTGGGCAATGTGATGCCCCAGCTTTGTTTCTCTTTTTCAACATTTCCTTGGCAATTCAGGGTCTTTTGTGATTCCATACAAATTTTAGGATTGTTTGTTCCAGCACTTTGAAAAATGTCACTGGAACATTGATCAGGATGGCATTGAAGGTATAGATTGCTCTGGTAGCATAGGCATTTTAACAATGTTTATTCTTCTGATCCATGAGCATGGAAAGTTTTTCCATCTTTTTGTGTCTTCTTCAATTTCTTTCATGAGTGTTCTGTAGTTCCTAGAGTATAGATCCTTTACCTCTTTGGTTAGGTTTATCCTGAGGTATCTTATGGTTTTTGGTGCTACTGTAAATGGAATCGTTTCTCTAATTTCTCTTTCTACGGTTGCATTGTTAGTGTATAAGAAAGCAACTGATTTCTGTGCAATGATTTTGTATCCTGCCACATTACTGAATTGCTGTATGAGTTCTAGTAATTTGGGGGTGGAGTCTTTTGGGTTTTCCACATAAAGTATCATGTCATCTGCAAAGAGAGAGAGTTTGACTTCTTCTTTGCCAATCTGAATACCTTTTATTTCTTTTTGTTGTCTGATTGCTGTTGCTAGGACTTCTAGTACTATGTTGAACAAGAGTGGCGAGAGTGGGCATCCTTGACGTGTTCCTGATCTTAAGGGAAAGGCTCTCAGCTTTTCCTCATTGAGGATGATATTTGCTGTGGGTTTTTCATAGATGGATTTTATGAACTTGAGGAATGTTCCCTCTATCCCTACACTCTGAAGAGTTTTAATCAGGAAGGGATACTGTATTTTGTCAAATCCTTTTTCTGCATCAATTGAGAGGACCATATGGTTCTTCTCTCTCCTCTTATTAATGTGTTCTATCACATTGATTGATTTGCAAATGTTGAACCACCCTTGCATCCAGGGATAAATCCCACTTGGTCATGGTGGATGATCCTTTTAATGTATTGTTGGATCCTATTAGCTAGGATTTTGTTGAGGATTTTGGAATCCATATTCATCAGGGATATCGGTCTGAAATTCTCCTTTTTGATGGGGTCTTTGCCTGGTTTGGGGATTAAGGTAATGCTGGCCTCATAGAATGAGTCTGGAAGTTTTCCTTCTGTTTCTATTTTTTGAAACAGGTTCAGGAGAATAGGTATCATTTCCTATTTGAATGTTTGGTAGAATTCCCCAGGGAATCCATCAGGCCCTGGACTCTTGTTTTTTGGGAGGTTTTTGATCACTGCTTCAATCTCATTACTGGGTATTGGCCTATTCAGGTTGTCAATGTCTTCTTGTTTCAGTCTTGGCAGTTTATAGGTTTCCGGGAAGGCATCCATTTCTTCCAGGTTGCTTAATTTATTGGCATATAATTGTTGATAATAATTTCTTTTTTTTCTTTTTTAAGGATTTTATTTATTTTGACAGAGAGAGAGAGACAGCGAGAGAGGGAACACAAGCAGGGGGAGTGGGAGAGGGAGAAGCAGGCTCCCCACTGAGCAGGGAGCCCAACGTGGAACACCATCCCAGGACTCTGGGATCATGACCTGAGCTGAAGGCAGACACTTAATGACTGAGCAACCGAGGCGCCCTGGTAAAAATTTCTAATAATTGTTTCTATTTCCTTCGTGTTAGTCATGATCTCTCCCCTTTCATTCATAATTTTATTAATTTGGGTCCTTTCTCTTTTCTTTTGGATAAGTCTGGCCAGTGGTTTATCGATCTTATTAATTCTTTCAAAGAACTAGCTTCTAATTTCATTGATCTGATCTACTGTGTTTCTGGTTTCTAATTCATTGATCTCTGCTCTAATCTTAATTATTTCTCTTCTAATGTGTGCTTAGGCATCGTTTGTTGTTTTTTTCTTGTTCTTTAAGGTGTAAAGTTAGTTGGTGAATTCGGGATTTTTCTATTTTTTTTTTGACAGAGGCTTAAATGGCTATGTATTTCCCCCTTAGGACCGTCTTTGCAGTATCCCATCAGTTTTGGACCGATGTGTTTTCGTTCTCATTGATTTCCATGAATTGTTTAAGTTCTTTGATTTCCTGGTTGACCCAAGCATTCTTGAGCAGAGCGGTCTTTAGCTTCCAAGTGTTTGAATTTCTGCCAAATTTTTTCTTGTGATGGAGTTCCAGTTTTAAAGCATTGTGGTCTGAAAATATGCAGGGAATAATCTCAATCTTTTGGTATCAGTTGAGACCTGATTTGTGACTCAGTATGTGGTCTATTCTGGAGAAAGTTCCATGTGCACTTGAGAAGAATGAGTATTCTGTTGTTTTAGGGTGGAATGTTCTGTATATATCTATGATGTCCATCTGGTCCAGTGTGTCATTCAAAGCTCTTGTTTCTTTGTTGATTTTCTGCTTAGATGATCTGTCTATTGCTGAGAGTGGAGTATTGAGATCTCCTACAATTAACGTATTGTTATCAATATGACTCTTTATTTTGGTTAACA
Source organism: Neomonachus schauinslandi (assembly GCF_002201575.2). NCBI lineage: Eukaryota > Metazoa > Chordata > Mammalia > Carnivora > Phocidae > Neomonachus > Neomonachus schauinslandi. Next base: position 57,469,282 of record NC_058412.1, read on the forward strand.
GTTGGCTTATGTAGATGGCTGTTCCCATGTTGGGGGCATAGAGATTTACAATTGTTAGATCTTCTTGTTGGATAGACCCTTTAAGAATGATATAGTGTCCTTCTGTGTCTCTAACTACAGTCTTTAGCTTAAAATCTAATTTGTCTGATATAAGAATTGCTACCCCAGCTTTCTTTTGAGGTCCGTTGGCATGGAAGATGGATCTCCATCCCTTCACTTTCAGTCTGGATGTATCTTTAGGTTCAAAATGAGTCTCTTATAGACAGCATATGGATAGGTCTTGTCTTTTTATCCAATCTGCAACCTTTTGCCATTTCATGGGATCATTTAGGCCATTCACGTTGAGAGTGATTATTGAAAGATATGAATTTATTGTCATCATGTTGCCTGTGAAGTCCTTGTTTCTATAGATTGTTGCTGTAAATTTCTGTTCTATATCACTCTTGGGTTCTTTCTCCTTTTATAGAACCCCCCTTAATATTTCTTGCAGGGCTGGCTTAGTGGTCACATATTCTTTCAGTTTCTGCTGGTCTTGGAAGCTCTGCATCTCTCCATCCATTCTAAATGACAGCCTTGCCAGATAAAGTATTCTTGGCTGCATGTTATTCTCATTTAGTACGCTGAATATGTCTTGCCAGGTCTTTCTGGCTTGCCAGGTCTCTGTGGATAGGTTTGATGTTATTCTGATGTTCCTCCCTCTGTACGTAAGGAATCTCTTCCCCCTAACTGCCCTTAAGATGGTTTCCTTGGTTCTAAGATTTGCAAGTTTTACTGTTACATGCCGGGGTGTTGGCCTGTTTTCCTTGATCTTGGGAGAGGTCCTCTCTGCCTCTAGGACACAAATGTTTGTTTCATTCCCCAGATTAGGGAAGTTCTCAGCTACGATTTGCTCAAATATATCTTCTAGTCCTCTCTCTTTCTCCACCCCCTCAGAGATCCCAATAATTCTGACATTGGAATGATTCATGGTGTCACTTATTTCTCTGATTCTGTTTTCATGGATTTTGAGTTTTTTCTCCCTGGCCTCCTCTTTATCCTTCTTTTCTATCAGTTGGTCTTCTAGATCACTAATTCGTTCTTCTACCTCACTTACCCTAGCTGTTAGATTATCTAGATTAGACTGGATCTCATTGATAACGTTTTTAAGTTCTGCCAGTTCAGCTTTTATTTGTGCCCTTAGAGACTCTATGTTGCCATTAATTGATTTCTCCATTCTAGCTATTGCCTTCACAATTGCTACCCTGAATTCCATTTCCAACATCTTGGTTATGTCTGTATCCATTTGTAAATCTGTAGCAGAAGTCACAGTCTCTGAGTCTTTCCTATTTTGGGGGTTCCTCCTCCTAGTCATTCTGTTGAGGGGTGGTTGAGGGAATGTACAGAGTCCAAATTATTGACCACAACCCAAGCAAGATGCACCTGTTCTATAGGGACCTTAGGGTTGTTGGCCTCTTGTTCTCCCAGCCTGTCTTCTGGGGGAGGGGCCTGCTGTGCTGGTCCTCAGGTAACCCTGTTTGGGCAGAGTTGCCCTGCCCCCTGTGGGGGGGGGGATGGGCTCAGTGAAAATCTGTTTTGGGGGGCTTTTTTTCTCTGGTAGCTTTCCGTATCTCTTCTGAGAGTCAGAGCAGAAGAGATTGTTTCCAACCCTCTGCCTCAGAGTAGAGAGATCACAGTCTGTTCTTCAGTGAGCTCTCCAGGCCACACTATCTCCATTTCTGTCTGTGCTGCTATAAAGTGCAGCATCCTGGATTGTGCACCCCTCAGCAGGGCTCCCAGTTCTTGCCTCCAGGTTGGGGCGTGGGGGCACATCTTTGCCCTTTGTGCTTCTACAACCGCCACCCACCCCCAATTTGCTCGTGCCACCCGCCACTCCAGGTTTCAGGCAGGGGGGCTGCCCTAAAATCCTTTCCCCGCTGCTACCGGTCTATGAGTCTGTGCCCTGTTCCCAGTGTGGGAGGCTTTTGTGCTCCTGTGTTATTTCCCTTCCTGGCACCAGTGCTTATGGCAGCTCCCTCCCCCTTCCATTTATCTTCAGATATGTGCCCGTGGAATCACAGCTCCCTGCTTCATACCTTAAAACCAACCACCTGCAATATTCTGTTTGTAGGGATCCAGATATATCTTCTTATATCTCAGGCTGATTTCGTGGGTGTTCATAGTGGTCTGGTAGGTATCCAGCTCATTTCTGGGGACCAGTTGGAATAGGGTCCCCTACTCCTCTGCCATCTTTTCCTCCCCCTCCCCCCCAACACGTGGGTTTATTTCTACACTTTGAATTCTGTTCATTGATCTATGGGTCTGTTTTTATGCCAGTACCATACTGTTTTAATTATTTTACCTTTGTAATATAGTGTGAAATCAGGATGTGTAAAGCCTCCAATTCTTTCTCAACTATTCATAGTCTTTTGAGGTTCCATACAAACTTTAGAATTGTGTTTTCTATTTCTGTGAAAAATGCCATTAGAATTTTGATAGGGATTGCATTGACTCAATAGATGGTTTTGGGTAGTAAGGCCATTTTAACAATATTAACATTTCTTTTTTTTTTTTTTTAAGATTTTGTTTATTTATTTGACAGAGAGAGACATTGAGAAAGGGAATACAAGCAGGGGGAGTGGGAGAGGGAGAAGCAGGCTTCCCACCAAGCAGGGAGCCCGATGTGGGGCTTGATCCCAGGACCCTGGGATCACGACCTGAGCCAAAGGCAGACACTTAATGACTGAGCCACCCAGGTGCACCAACATTTCTTTTTGTTCAAATTTTAAAAATTTTTTTTAAAATTAAAAAATGTTACTTTTAAAATTAATGCTTTTTTTTAAGATTTTATTTATTTATTTTACAGAGAGACACAGCGAGAGAGGGAACACAAGCAGGGGGAGTGGGAGAGGGAGAAGCAGGCTTCCCGCTGAGCAGGGAGCCCAACGCGGGGCTCGATCCCAGGACCCTGGGATCATGACCTGAGCCGAAGGCAGACGCTTAACGACTGAGCCACCCAGGCGCCCTAAAATTAATTTTTTTTTAATTTATTTTTTAAAGAGAGAGATTGTGAGAAAAAGCAGGGGGTGGGGCGTGGGGTGTGGGAGGGGCAGAGGGAGAGAGAAAATCCTAAGCAGGCTCCATGCCTAACATGGAGTCTGACACAGGACTCAATCTCACAACCCTGAGATCATGACCTGAGCTAAAATCAAGAGTCAGGTACTTAACCGACTAAGCCATCCAGGTGCCCTAATATGAACTTCTCTGATCCATGAACACATGATATCTTTCTATTTATTTGTGTCTTCCTCAATTTTTTTCATTAACATCTTATAGTTTTCAGTGTACAGATCTTTTACCTCCTTAGTAAAATTTATTTCTAAGTATTTTATTGTTTTTGATGCTATTGTAAATGGGATTGTTTTCATTATTCTTTTGGATAGTTCATTGTTACTGCATAGAAGTGCAACTGAGGGGCGCCTGGGTGGCTCAGTCAGTTAAGCGTCTGACTTCGGTCCAGGTCATGATCCCAGAGTCCTGGGATAGAGCCTTACATTGGGCTCCTTGCTCAGCGGGAAGTCTGCTTCTCCTTCTCCCTCTGCCTGCTGCTCCCCCTGCTTGTGCTCTCTCTCTGTCGAATAAATAAATAAAATCTTTTAAAAAAATGTAGAAGTGGGCGCCTGGGTGGCTCAGCTGGTTAAGCAACTGCCTTCGGCTCAGGTCATGATCCTGGAGTCCCAGGATCGAGTCCCGCATCGGGCTTCCTGCTCGGCAGGGAGTCTGCTTCTCCCTCTGACCCTCCTCCCTCTCATGCTCTCTGTCTCTCATTCTCTCTGTCTCAAATAAATAAATAAAATCTTAAAAAAAATGTAGAAGTGCAACTGATTTTTTGTATATTGACTTTATGTTCTTAAGTTTACTAAAATTTTAAAATTCTAACAGTTTTTTGATGCAGTCTTTAGGATTTTCTATGTACAAGTTCATATCATCAGCAAAGACTATTTTACTTCTTCCTTTCCAATTTAAAAGCCTTTATTTCTTTTTCTTACCTAATCACTCAAGCTAGGACTTCCAGTACTATAAAGAATAGGAGTAGTGAGAGTGAGCACCCTTGCCTTATTCCTGATCTTAGAAGTAAACCTTTCAACCTTTCATCACTGAGTATGACATTAGCTATGGATTTTTCATATGTGGTCTTCATTATGTGGAGGTATGTTCCTTCTATACCTGGTCTGTTGAGAGTTTTTATTATGAAACAGTGTTGAATTTTCTCAAAATGCTTTTTCTGCATCTATTGAGATGATCATGTTATTTTATCTTTCATGTTATTAATGTGGTGTATCACATTCATTGATTTGCATATATTGAATCATTCTTGCATCCCAGGGATAAATCCCTCTTGGTCATGGAGTACAGTCATTTCAATGTGTTCTTAAATTTGATTTGCTAACGTTTTTTTTGCAACTGGATTCATCAAAGATATTGGCCTATACTTTTCTTGTAGTATCCTTATCTGGCTTTGGAATCAGGCTAATTACTAGCCTCTTAATTTTTTTTGGAAGAGTTTAAGGAGACTTTGTATTAATTCTTCTTTAAATGTTTGGGGAACTTCACCTGTGAAACCACCTGGGACTGGACTCTTCTTTGTTGAGAGGTTTTTTATTTTGTTTTGTTTTGATTTCTGTTTTTTTATTTCTCTTTTTAAATTCCAGTATAGTTAACATACAGTGTTGTATTTCAAGTGTACAATATAATGATTCAACAATTCTGTACATACTCTTTCTCTGACTTATTTTGCTTAGCACTGTACTCTCTAGATCCATCCATCCATTTTGTTGCAAATGGCAGGATTTCATTCTTTTTTTGGCTGAGTAGTATTCAATTGTATGTATGTGTTCTTTATCCATCTATTGATGGACACTTGGGTTACTTCCATATCCTGGCTATTGTAAATAAAGCTGCAATAAACAGGGAAGCATATATCCCTTCAAACTAGCGTTTTTGTATTATTTCGGTAAATCCCCAGTAGTACGATTTCTGGATCATAGGATTGTTCTATTTTCTAAGTTTTTGAGGAATCTCCGTACTGTCTTCCAGAGTGGCTGCACTAGTTTGCACTCCCACCAACAGTGCACAGGGTCCTTTTCCTCCACATCCTTGCCAATATTTGTTGTTTCTTGTATTTTTTATTTAGCCATTCTGATACGTGTGAGGTGATACCTCATTGTGGTTTTGATTTGCATTTCCCTGATGATGAGTGATGTTGAGCATCTTTTCATGTGTCTGCTGACCATCTGTCTGTCTTCTTTGGAAAAATGTCTATTTATGTCCTCTGCCCATTTTTAGATTGGATTATTTGTGGGTTTTTTGTGCTGAGTTGTATAAATTCTTTATATATTTTAGATACTAACCTTTTATCAGAAAGGTCAATTGCAAACATCCTCTCCCATTCAGTAGGTTGTCTTTTAGTTTTGCTGGTTGTCTCCTTTGCTGTGCAGAAGCTTTTTATTTTGATGTAGTCTCAATAGTTTAATTTTGCTTTTGTTTCCCTTGCCAAAGGAGATATCTGTTGCTACAGCTGATATCAAAGAGATAACTGCCTACATTTTCTTCTGTGAATTTTATGGTTCAGGTATCACATTCAGGTCCTTAATCCATTTTGAATTTATCTTTATATATAGTGTAAAAAAGTGGTCCAGTTTCATTCTTTTGCAAGTAACAGTCCACATTTTCCAACACTATTTGTTGAAGAGATTTTTTTTTCCCCTATCACTTATACTTGCCTCCTTTGTCAATAATTAGTTGACCATATAATCATGGGTTTATATTATACTCTCCTGTCCCATGGAACTCTGTGTCTGTTTTTGTGCCAGTACTATACTACTTTGATTCCTACAGATTTGTGGTGTATCTTGAAATCTGGGATTGCAATGCTTCCAGTTTTAATCTTCTTTTCCAGGATTGCTTTGGGTATTCAGTGTCCTTTGTTGTTCCATACAAATTTTAGGATTATTTGTTCAATGTTCTGTAAAAAATGCTGTTGGTATTTTGATATGGATTGCATTAAATCTATAGATTGCTTTGAGGAGTGTGGACATTTTTAAAATATTGGGTCTTCTAATCCAGAGTATGGGATGTCTTTCCATTTCTTTGTGTCATCTTCAATTGCCTTCATCATTGTTTTATAGTTTTCACAGTACAGGTCTTTTACTTTCTTGGTTAAGTTAATTCCTAGGTATTTAATTATTTTTGGTGCAATTGTAGATGACATAGTTTTCTTAATTGTTCTTTCTGCTATTTCATTATTGGTGTATAGAAATGCAATGGATTTCTTTACATTAATTTTGTATCTTGCCACCTTGCTGCATTCATTTATCAGTTCTAGTGGTTTTTTGATGGAGTCTTTAGGGTTTTCTATATATAGTATCACGTCATCTGCAAATAGTGAGATTCACTTCTTCCTTACCAATTTAGATGCCTTTTATTTCTTTTTGTTGTCTGATTGCTGTGGCTAGGAATTCCAGTACTATGTTGAATCAAAGTGGTGAGAGTGGACATCCTTGTCTTGTTCCTGACCTTAGGGGAAAAGCTCTCAGTTTTTCCCTATTGAATATGATGTTAGCTGTGGGGTTTTTTATATAAGGCCGTAATTATGTTGAGGTATGTTCCCTCTACACCTATGTTGTTGAGAGTTTTTATCATGAGTGGATATTGTACTTTGTCAGATGTTTTTTCTGCATCTAATCAAATGATCATATGGTTTTTATCCTTTCTCTTGTTGATGTGATATATTATGTTGATTGATTTGTGAATATTGAACAAACCTTGCATTCTGGGAATAAATCCCACTTGATTGTGGTGAATGATTTTTTTAATATATTGTTGGAATGAGTTTGCTAATATTTTGTTGAGGATGTTTGCATCTATGTTCATCAGAGATATTGACCTGTAATTCCTTTTTTTTTTTTTTAGTGTCTTTATCTGGTTTTGGTAGCAGGGTAATGCAAGCCTCACAGAATAAAATTTGGAAGCTTTCCTTCTTCTACTTTTTGGAAAAGTTTAAGAATAGGTATTAATTCTTCTTTAAATGTTTGGTAGAATTCATTTGTGAGACGATCTGGTCCTGGGCTTTTGTTTGTTGGGAGTTTTTTGATTACTGATCCAATTTCATTGGTAGTAATTTGTCTGTTCAAATATTCTATATCTTCTTGATTCAGTTTTGGAAGGTTATATGTTTCAAGGAATTTATACATTTCTTCTAGGTTGTGTGGTTTGTTAGCATATAATTTTTCACAATATTATCTTACAATCCTTTGTATTTCTGTGATGTCAGTTATTATTTCTCCTCTTTCTTTCTGATTTTGTTTTGTGTCCTCTCTCTCTCTCTCTCTCTTTTTAAATGAGTCTAGCTAAAGGTTTATCAATTTTGTTGATCTTTTCAAAGAATCAGCTCCTGGTTTCATTGATGTTAATTTGTGGGGGTGTTGTTGTTGTTGTTAGTTTCTATATCATTTATTTCTGCTCTAATCTTTATTATTTCCTTCCTTCAGCTGGTTTAGGGTTTTGTTTGTGTTTCTTTTTCTAGATCCTTTAGGTGTAAGTTTACATTGCTTATTTAAGATTTTTCCTGCTTCTTTACTTAGGCCTGTATTGCTATAAACTTCCCTCCTAGGACCATTTTTGCTGCATTCCAAAGATTTTGGACCATTGTGTTTTAATTTTCATTTGTCTCCCTGTATTTTTTTATTTCCTCTTTGATTTCTTGATTGACCCATTCATTATTTAGTAGCATGTTATTTAACTTCCATGTATCTGTGCTCTTTCCAGATTTCTTCTTGTGGTTGATTTCTAGTTTCGTATCGTTGTGGTTGGAGAAGGTTGCACGATATACCTTAGATCTCTTTGAATTTGTTGAGACTTGTTTTGTGGCCTAATATGTGATCTATTCTGAAGGATGTTCCATGTGCTCTTGAAAAGAATGTGTATTCTGTTTTAGTATGGAATGTTCTAAATATACTTGTTAGATCCATGTGGTCTAAAGTGTTATTCCAAACCACTGTTTCCTTGTTGATTTTCTGTGTGGATGATTTACCCATTGTTGTAAGTGGGGTGTTAATGTTCCCTCCCTATTCTTGTATTACTATCGATTACTTCCTTTATGTTCATTATGAGCTGCTTTATGTATATGGGTACTCCCATGTTGGATGCATAAATACTTAAAATTGTTACATCTTCTTGTTGGATTGTTTCATTTATGATTATATGGTATCCTTCTTTGTCTCTTATTACAGTCTTTATTTTAAAGTCCATTTTGTCTGATGTAAGTATTGTTACTGCAGCTTTCTTTTCACTTCTATTTGCATAATAGATACTTTTCCATCCCTTCTATCTTCATGTCTCTTTGGGTCTGAAATGAGTCTCTTGTAAGCAACATATCAATGGGTCTTGCTTTTTTATCATTCAGTCACCCTATGACTTTTGATTGGAGCATTTAGTCCATTTACATTCAAAGTAATTATTGATAGGTATGTACTTACTGCCATTTTGTTACTTGTTTTATGGTTGTTTTTGTAGTTTTTCTCTGTTCCTTTCTCCTTTTATTTCTCTCATGATTTGCTGCATTTCTTTAGTGAAATACTTGGATTCCTTTCTCTCTTTTCTTACATATTTATTACTGGTTTTTTATTTGTGGTTACCATTAGGTTTGTATATATAATATCTTATGCATGCAGCCATCTATATTAAGTTGATAGTCAAATAAGTTTGAACCCATTCTTTCCCACAAGTGAGATCCTCCACTGTTCTCAAGTCCATAAATATCTTTATGACCATTACTTTAAATTCTCTATCAGATATATTGCTTAGCTCTGTTTCATTTAGCTCTCTTGCTGTGATTTTGTCCTGTTCTTTCATTGGGGACATACTCCTCTCTCTCCTCATTTTGTCTTAACTCTGTGTCTATTTCTATGTGTTAGGAAAGTCAGCTTTTGTCTCCTTATTGAAAGTAGTGGCCTAATGAAAAAGAGATCCTGTAGTGCAATGTCCCCTGTTCATCAGAACCTGGCACTTCAGAAGTATATTTATGTTATTGCATGTGCCCTACTATTGTGATTGAGCTGCATTTGCCTTCAGTCCAGTTGGCCACAATGGCCCTTTCTGTATGTTGTGGGCAAGGTGTGGTCTCTGTGCTAGTAAGGATCAAGTCTAGGGCCACATTGGTCTTGTCATTGGATCAGACCAGATGCCTGCCTTCAGCCTGTTTGCCCCAACTGCTATTGCACTGAACTGCAGGGCACTCTCCCTGTCATGTCCCCTGAGAGGTGGGCAGAGCCTGCAGTTAGACCAGATGTCTGCCTCTAATCCGTTGGGGTTGCAGTGACCCTCAACTATAGGGACACTGTAATTTATGCTGTAGTTTGTAGTTTGTGCTGCTACCTGTGAATTTCTTGTTGGTGTGCAGGGTTGGTAGTCAGATCTGATGTCTGTCCTCAGCCCACCATTGGAGCTGCAGTCAAACTCATGTATGTAGTTATCTTCCCTTGTCTCCAGGGCAAGAGTCACTTTGGAGTGGTGCTGGACCTTATTGGGGCTGCTTGCAGAATGAGATAGGCCAGGTACCACTTTGGAGGGACTCCCGCCAAGTGGGGCAGGTTGGAGGGAGCAGGTCCACAGGTGGGGACAGGGCATGGTGTTAGCAAACTGGGTAGTGAGTATCTACACTGGTTCCCACTGATGTCCATGTATCTAGGCTGGGGGGCAGGGGAGGGAAATGGTACCCGCCAACTCCTTTGTTCTTGGAGACATCTCCTAAAAATCTCTGTCCCTCCAGCACACATTCTGAGATAAGTAAATAAATCTTCTTGCATACCCCAGGCGCTTTCAAACTGCTGCTTCTATTCTGTGTCTTGGTGGGATTGTTTGTTATGCTGTTTCTTTAAAGGGGGAGACTCAGTTTCCTATCACCCTCTGGCTCTCCTGGAGCTGAGCGCACTGATTTTTAAAGTTCTCAGCCCCACTGCTGGTAAAAATTTGTGTAGTTAAGCCCCTCTGGGTTTCAAAGCCAAATGTTATGAGGACTCTATCCAGTGCAGATCCCCTGTATCTCGGGTATCCCTTCTCTTTTTTTCTGGTGTTCCTCCCATTGGTGGTTAATCTTACAGATTAGTTTGGTTCCCAACCAGGCCTCTACCTTCTTATCATTTTTTATGGGGCCTCCTCTCTACAATTAACTATGTAGAGTCTGTTCTGTCAGTCTTTAGTTCATTTTTCTGGGTTAGTTACACTGATGTGTCTGTAATCTAGGTGTATCATGGGATGAGGTGCACTTAAGATCCTCCTACTCTGCCATCTTTCCAGGTTCCTGTTGGGAGTTTTTTGATTACTCTTACAATCCTCTAATTTTTTTATTGGTCTGTTCAGGCTTTCTATTTCTTCTTGACTCATTCTTGGTAGATTGTGTATTTCTAGGAATTTCTACATTTTTTCTGGGTTGTCCCAATTTGTTAGCATATAATTGTTCCTAATAGTCTTTTATGATCCTTTGTATTTTTGTGGTATCAGTTGCTGTATCTCCTCTTTCAGTTCTAAGTTTATTTGAGTCCTTTCTCTCTTTTTCTTGGTAAGTCCAGCTAAAGGTTTGTCAATTTTTATCATCTTAAAAAAAAAAAAAAAACTCTTAGTCTAACTGATCTTTTCTATTGTTTTTCTTTTCCCTATTTCATTTATTTCTGCTCTAGTCCATGTTACTTTTTTCCTTCTGTTAATTTTGGGCTTTATTTTTTCTTTTTTCTAGTTCCTTGAGGTATAAAGTTAAGTTTTTTTTATTTTAGATTTTTCTCATTTCTTAATATAGACATTTGTCATTATAAATTTCCCTCTTAGAACTGCTTTTGCTGCCCCTCATAAGTTTTGGTATATTATATTTCTATTTTCATTTGTCTCAAAAATTTTTTAAATTTGTGTTTTGATTTATTCTTTGACCCATTGGTTATTTAATCTCCACATTTTTGTGACTTTTCCAGTTTTCTTCTTGTTGATTTCTAGTTTTATACCATTGTGGTCAGAAGAAATGCTTGATATAATTTCAACCTTCTTAAATTTATTAAGATTTGTTTTGCAGTCTAACATATAATCTATCTTGGACAATATTCTATGTGCCCTTGAGAAGAACATGTATTCTGCTTTTAGATGAAATGTTCTGTAAAATTCTGTTAAGTCAATCCGGTCTAATGTGTTAAGTCCATTGTTTCCTTATTGATTTTCTGTTTGGATGGACATATCCATTAATGAAAGGGAGGTTTTAAAGTCTCCTACTATTATTGTATTGTTGTCTATTTCTTCCTTTGGATCTGTTAATATTTGCTTTATATATTCAGAGGCTCCTATGTTGAGTGTGTAAATATTTGCACATGTTGTATCCTCTTGTTGGATTGATCCCTTCATCATTATATAATGACCTTCTTTAAAGTATGCAAATATAGGGGCTCCTGGGTGGCTCAGTCATTAAGTGTCAGCTTCAGCTCAGATCACGATCCCAGGGTCCAAGATCGAGCCTGCTTCTCCCTCTCCCACTCCCCCTGTTTGTGCTCCCTCTCTTACTGTATTTCTCTCTGTCAAATAAATAAATATAATCTTTTTTTAAAAAAAATAAATAAAGTATGCAAATATAACTCTTTAAGGGGAAGACTAGGAGATGGGCATTTCTGCTTTCTCCATTTGCATTGAACCCTGAGGTGATAGCCATAGTTGCGTCTATCAAGGGATGTGTCCTCTGGGTGATAGTTACAGAAAGCTGGGGTGCCAGACATGTACACAAGCTCCTTTCAGAGACACCAGCAACCTGGGGTGAATCACAGGGAGAGCATGAAGCTGGCACTTGCTAGCTTCCCTAGTACCTAGAGAGGACTGTAGTCAGCCCCTAGATGTGAATTAAATTAAAAGTCTGACCTTCAGGCCACAGCTTTTAAGATAAGCAAATAGGCCTCTTTTCATGCAGACTGGGCATTTAAGTCTGCTGCCTCTGTACTATGCCCTGGGGGGATCCAGTGGTTGTTCAGACGTGTGTATAGTTTCCACTCTCCCTACACCTCCTCATTTTCCTCTTGTCACTGATTCCTCCTGTGTTCTTGGTACTTTCATACCACTGTAGTCAGAGAAGATAGTTGGTAGGATTTCAGCCTTCTTAAATTTGCCAAGATTTATTTTGTGGCCTGTCATGATCTATCCTGGAGAATGTTCCATGTGCACCCGAGAAGAATGTGTGTTCTGCTGCTCTTGGATGGAATGTATATGTCTATGAAGTCTGTTCTAAAGTGTGGTTCCATTCCAATGTTTTCTTGATTTTCTGTCTAGATGATCTATCCATCACGGATACTGGGATATTGAAATCTCCTGCATTATTGTATTGATGTCTACTTCTCTCTTAAGATCTGTTATTAATTGCTTAATATATTTTGGTGCTTGGGTGTTGGAAGTGTATATACTTACAGTTGTTATATCTTCTTATGTATTGACACTTTTATCACTGTAAAATGACCTTCTTTGTTTCTTGTTACCTCTTTTTGGCTTGAAGTCCATTTTGTCTGATATAAGTATTGCTACACCTACCTTCTTTTCACTTCTGTGTACTTGGAATATCATCTTCATTTTTTCTTCCAAGATTTTATTTAAATTCAAGTTAGTTAACATATAGTGTAATATTGGTTTCAGGAGTAGAATTTAGTGATTCATCACATCTAACACCCAGTGCTCATCCCAACAAGTGCCCTCCTTAATGCCCATCACTGATATAGCCCATCCCCCGCCACCTCCCCTCCAGTAACCCTGTTTCTTCTCTATAGTTAAGACTCTCTTATGGTTTGCCTCCCTCTCTGTTTTTATCTTATTTTGCCTTCCCTTCCCCTATGTTCATCTGTTTTGTTTCTTAAGTTCCACATATGAGTGAAATCATATGGTATTTGTCTTTCTCTGACTTATTTCACTTAGCATAATACACTCTAGTTCTATCCACATCGTTGCAAATGCAAGATTTCATTCTTTTGATGGCTGAGTAATAAGCCATGATAACAAATATATTTATATTAATAAATAATAAATAAATTATAATAAATAATAAATAAATATGCTTATATATAAAATTCCATTATATATATATATTTATATAAACACATACCACATCTTCTTTATCCATTCATCAGTCAATAGACATTTGGGTTCTTTCCATAATTTGGTTATTGATACACGTGCCCCCTTTGAATCAGTATTTTTTATCCTTTGGGTAAATACCTAGTAGTGCAATTGCTGGGCTCTATTTTTAACTTTTTGAGGAATATCCATACTGTTTTCCAGAATGGCTGCAACAGTTTGCATTCAGTGTAAGAGGGTTCCCCTTTCTCTGCATCCCTACCAACATCTGTTGTTTCCTGAGTTGTTAATTTTAGCTATTCTGATAGGTATGAGGTGGTATCTCACTGTGGTTTTGATTTGTATTTCCCTGATGATGAGTGATATTAAGCATTTTTTTCATGTGTCTGTTGGCCATTTGTATGTCTTCTTTGGAGAAATGTCTGTTCATGTCTTCTGCCCATTTCTTCACTGGATTATTTTCTGGGTGTTGAGTTTTGTTAAGTTCTTTATAGATTTTGGATACTAGCCCTTTATCCGATATGTCATTTGCAAATATCTTCTCCTACTCCAAGGTTGCCTTTTAGTTTTGTATATTGTTTCCTTTGCTGTGCAGAAGTTTTTATCTTGATGAAGTACCAATAGTTTATTTTTGTTATGTTTCCCTTGCCTCCAGAGACATGTCCAGTAAGAATTTGCTCCAGCCGAGGTCAAAGAGGTTGCTGTCTGTGTTCTTCTCTAGGATTTTGATGGTTGCCTGTCTCACATTTAGGCCTTTCATCCATTTTGAACTTACTTTTGTGTATGGTTTAAAAAATTGGTCCAGTTTCATTCTTCTGCATGTCACTGTCCACTTTTTCCCAACACCATTTGTGCTCTTCCCCTTTTATATTTTTGATGTCACAAATGATCTCTTTATGCTGTGATTTCACTACCAAGTTGTAGTAACTGTAGTTATTTTTCATGATCTTTCCCTTTAATCTTTATGCTATAGTTAAGAGTTTAATACACCATTCTAAAAAAAAAAGCATTATAGTATTCTAATTCTGACTATCACCTCAATCAGAGTTTTGTATACTTTTGTTTTTTCATTTCAGCTTGAAGAGCTACTTCCAATATTTCTTATAAGGCAGATCTAGGGGTAGTGGACTCCCTCAGCTTTTGCTTGTCTGGGAAAGCCTTTATTTCTCCTTCATATCTGAAGGATAACTTTGCTGGATAGAATATTCTTGGCCGGCAATTTTTATCTTTTAATATTTTGAATATGTCATTCTACTCTCTCCTGGGCTATAGAGCTTCTGCTGAGAAATCTGTAGATAGCCTAATGGGGATACCTTTGTAGGTTACCCTCTTTTTTTCCCCTGGCTGCCTTTCAAACTCTTTATCATTGACTTTTGGCAGTTTTAATATAATGTGACATGGAGAAGCTCTTTTTGTATTAAGATAGTAAGGTGTTCTATTAGCTCATGGACTTGTAATCCAGTTCCTTCCTCAGGTTTGGGAATTTCTCACCTATTATTTCTTTAAATACACTCTCTTCTCCCTTCTCCCTATCTTCCTTCTGGGATACCTACTATTCTTACGTTGACTTTTTTAATGGAGTCAGATAGTTCTTAGAGGGTTTCCTTGCTGTTTTAAAATCTTAGTTCTCTCTTCCACCTGAATCATTTCTATATTCTTGAGCTTGCTAATTCTCTCTTCTATATGATCTGCTCTATTTCCAATGCACTCTAATATATTCTTCATCTCATTATTGAATTCTTTAGCTCCAGAATTTCTGTTTGGTTCTTTTTTAGAATTTTAATGTCTTTGGTAAAATATTCCTTCTGTTCTTTAATTTATTCCTGAGGTTATTGTATTACCTTTCTGAGTTTTCTTGTAGCTTGTTGAATTTCTTCATAACAGCTATTTAAAATTCTTTATCAGTTAGATCAAAATATTCCCTATGTTTGAGTTCAGTTGCTGAAAAATTATTTTCTTTTTGTGATACTGTGTCACTGTGGTTTTCATTGTGTTTGATGAGAAGTGCCTCTGCCACCACATTTGTTCCATAACTTTCTTATTTTAAGCAAGGTTTTGTTTACTCTGATTCTAACAGTTCCGACAGGTTGGTAGTTAGGAATCTTCCTTTTGTTTTCCAGAAGGTGGCGCGATAGCACAAGTTTTTGGTTTCTCTTATTGACGCTGACTGGCCACTAGGGTTGGGAGCCAGTACATTAAAAAAAAAAAAAGGAGGGGGTGGCAGTGGTGGGGTGGGAGATGTATACTTAGCACTTGGCATTTTGGGTGCCCACAATCCTGTAGGGGGATCCTCAAGTTAAGAAAGGACTATATCCCAGATTATGTGTGCTGTCCTCTTGCCTCCTGGGGCAGACAGCCAGAGATACTTTTCTTCACTTCTTTTTGCCTACTTCTCTTTCCTTTCCCTCCCCCCAGTCACAGCCATCTCTCCTCAGAGAGAACAACTGGTCCCTCCAGTGGCAGCCCCCATGTGACAAGGCGCCCTCCCCTCCCCCCCACACACACTCACCACCTTCACCTTCCACCTCCTGTACCAGGAACAATTGTGCTGGCTTGCTGCCAGAGGGCTGCCACGGACTCCATTGCCACTTCCCTTGCTCCACTACCTTTCCCACAGTCTAATCCACCCACTTTGGGGTGCACAGATGGATGGATCTCTCAGGTGTCCTGGTATGCCGTACACATGTGATTTTTGGGGTTTTTGGTTGTTTTTTCTTTGTTTGTTTTGGTTATGGATATCTGATTAGTTGTAAATCAAAGGGGAGGGAAAAGGGGAACAACTCACACTACCATGCTGCTGATGTTATTCTCCCTCTCTGAGCATCTTTAGAATAATTATTTTGAAGTCTTTGTCAGACAGTTCATGTATCTCCATTTCTTTGGGGTCAGTTACTGGAAGTTTATTGTGTTCCTTTGGTATTGTCACGATTCCGTGATTCTTTGTGATCTCTGTAGCCTTGTGTAGGTACAAGGTAGGTACCTTGTGTATCTGTGTATTTGAAGATGCAGTCACTTCTTCTAGAATTTATGGACTGACTTTGGTTAAGAAGGACTTTCCCTTTTGGGTGGGGACATGATGGAACATGTTATGATTCTAGGTTTAGTGGTGCCAGGTGCCAAGTACAGGGACATGTAGTGGCTTGGGATCTGGGGAGGCATGATGGCTCTTTGGCTCAGGCTGCTGGGGTCCACAGCATTGAGAACTATGTGGTCCTTGGCTAGTGTTGTGGGATGCCTGTAATGGCTGCAAGGTCTATTGGGCCCCTCACTAGCACCTCCAGGTCCAGTGGTTAGGGACAAGGGCAGGCAGTGCTAATGGCTGGAGATTGTAGTGTGCACACATTCAGCTACAGGGGGCGGCTGTAGGTATCTATATAGTGGCAGTGGCCTGTTGCAGACACACACATAGTGGTGGGGGCCAGGCCAGCAAAAAGGGCCAGAGCCAACCAACTGCAGGCACACTGGCAGCTACGGGAGTCCTGGCTATTGGTGTGCACTATTGTGGCTGCTGGGTCTTACCATGAGCACACAGCATTGGAGGCTGGTGTTGGGAGTCATACTGAGGGCATGCAGGAGGAACTAGTTGCAGATGAGCCCCATGATACAGGCCAGTGACAGGAAACACGGTCAGGGCGTACTTCTGGGGTTGCAAGATCTTGCTATGCATGTACGTGTATCAGTGGAGGCTGATGACAGGGGTCGGGCTGTCAGCATGCTGGTGCACAGCTGGAGGGGCTAGTACTAAGTGTGTACACATCGATGGTGCACAACTGTAGGACCTAGGCTGGTGTCTTGCACTAATGCAGCTGCAGAAGACTGAGCTGGCTGCCAGTGTGGATCCTGGAGTCTGGCAAGGGTTGGGGGTCAGGAGGAAGCTGGGAGGGTCTCAGACAGCTGATGTCTGTGACATGAATACCTATGGGATAAAAACTGGTAAAATCTGGGGTAAAAACTGGTAAAATCTGGAGGGAGTCCACAGTGGCTGTGCTGGCCATTGGTTTCTTCACCTCTGCCAAGAGTTCATTAAAAACTGCAGTTGCTCCTGATGCATGGCTGATACTGATACTCTGCTTTTCCTCCATGTTCCTTGCTGTCTCTATACATCTCAGTTTTGCTGATCTCTGGGTACGGTAAAATTGAAGTGGGTCCTTCATCTCACCAAAAAGCTGGAGAAGCTGATTGTTCACTCCACTTTCCCTTTCCCAGCAAGGGGAACTGTTTCCATCTGGGGAGCCCCCTCCTGGTGCTGAGCAATGAAAGCCTGGGGGATGGGATGATACAGGCAAAATTAAGCTATTTTTCCTTTCTGGTTTATGCTCTTATTCACCAATTTTCTGCTCCACTGTGTTGCTGAAGTTTCTTATGTGGACTCCACATCTTTCCCAGAACTGTTTTTGTTCTTGAATAGCTGTCTAACTGTTGATCTTTGTTGGGGGGATGGAACCGGGGTCTCCTACACCACCACTGTGGTGACATCATCCAGGCCTTACTTTTAAAAATGCTTTTCAGTGGAAGAAAATCTATTCAGTTGAAGAAAATTTTATAAAGAAAAATAAACTGGTTGCTCAGAATATTCTTCATAGTTTTTCTAAAACCCAATTTGATCCATTCAAATTATGCACCTCCTACCTCCCACCCCCAACACACACCCTATTCAGAATGCTTGCCACTTTGTACAAAGTCCTGCAAAAGAGATGAACTTGGCCCAGGAGTAGCCAGTGTAGAAGAAGAGATGGAAGAAAATGCAGCTTTGCTTGGAGAGGTGCTCTGCCTGCTGCCTACTCTAAATTCCTGCAACTCCCACAATTTGGAACTTTATAGAGGTTAAAAGCTAATTTCTTTTTTTTTAAGATTTTATTTTATTTATTTGAGACAGAGAGAGAGAGAGAGCATACAAGAGGGGGTAGAGTGAGAGGGAGAAGCAGACTTCCTGCCGAGCAGGGAGCCCGATGCGGGACTCGATCCTGGGACTCCAGGATCATGACCTGAGCCGAAGGCAGTCGCTTAACCAACTGAGCCACCCAGGCGCCCTAAAAGCTAATTTCTATTATTGATGCAGAAAGTTATCTAAGGGCAAGAAAAGAACAGCTTTAACAGGAGACAAGATTAGGACCCCAGGCCTTTCTCATGCAATTTCCCTTAGAAATTCTCTATCAGAGAGAAGAGGAGAGGGAGGACTACCAGAAAAAGAAGTGATTAAATCTGGTGTCTTCCCACAGGAGGCTACTGATTGAAAGCGCTCTAAGGCAGTGGCCATGATTAGCTTAGAGCTAAGGGAAAGAACAGAGCATACAGGCCCTACAGGTAAAAAAATTCTTCAGACTTAAATACTATGTCAAAATAAGTCTTTGACTATGGTTAGTCATGCATGGGATTGACAAAAAGCCTCCTAAGGAAGTTGGTTGGAAGCTTCAAAGAAATGCCAGGCCTGGCTGTCCAAAAGCCAATGACTGACTGTTCAGCCCCAAAGGCAATCCCAGGACTCCTGAATCCACATCAGTAGGAGGTGAGCTACGAAATCTGTGTAGGAATGGAATGTTCTCCAATGACCAAATAAGACGTGGCCATTGAGGATAAAGGAAGATTTTCCAAGAGGACAGAACAGGAATGACAAACAGATGGTTCAACCATGAGCTGATTGATTCCACTGTCCCTATAGAGAGTCTTCACCATTCCTGCCCAATAGGATTGTGTGTGTGCTGTGGACCACTGACAGCTCCAGGTTTCATGTTTATATTGTAGTCCTTCTGCTGCTTCTCCACACATCATAGACTGGGAACATGGAAGGTAGATTAACCACGGGGGGAGCCACACATGAACCTGACAGGGAGAGATAAAAATCACTCAAACTGAAGCAAGAACTGGATGAAATCTTGGGGGAAGTAATGACCCCTCCAAATGAAGAGATACTTGATGGAAAGAAAAGTATGGGTATTGGAAACTTAGAGAGGTGAACTGTAGCAGATTATATTAACCAGGATCCCCTGCAAAAAGCAAACTAGCTATTTTAAACAAAAGTATTTAATACAAGGAATTAGAAACTTTAAAAATTTTAGGTAGAGTTGAAGGGTTAAGTTCCAGGCCAAACCTGCAAAAATAATTCCCAGAACAGCTTTGCAGAACTAGCCACTGGCAGAGATGTCATTTCTGCCACCAGCAGGAGACCATCATTGGGACTCTTGGCTTCAGGAGCAGATGCCAAGGATCAGGTGGCTCTGCCATCACCACCACTGCTAGCTTCAGAGCTCTGCTGAATCTCTGAAATGAGCCTGCTCTATAACAGGTCTACCACTACCAAGGAAGCTAGCAACTTGCCACTAAAATGCTGACATAGAAAAAGCCAGTGCTTTGCTGCCTGACTGTGCTTGCTAGAAGAAAGGGTCAAAAGAAACAACAGAATGGATTTCACCTCATTCACTTCTACCTCCCAAATCTTGCATAAGTGCATCTGATTAGCAAAAGCTAAATAATGTAGGATCCCAGTTGGAAAAAGTTGTTTTTACCTCTCTAGTCTCTGCAATACAAAATGGTACACTGAAAGGTGGGAGGAATGAATATTTAGAGAGCCAGTTTACCTTATCCACCATGCAGGTACTATAGGTTGGCTTGCTTCACATTAATTCCCAGCCCTCTTCCCTTTTGCCTTCCTCTATAATAAAGCCTGGAAAGATAAATGCTCTATCAATTCCCAGTCTCTCTCATAACTGGAGGTGCCCTTGTGAAACAGTTCAAACCAATAAGATGTAAGCAGAAGTTTGCTAAGCAGATTTGGGGAAGTATTGCTTTCCCCTTAAAGGAAATAAAATAGCTGACAAGGCTTTTTTCCTTCCCTTTTCTTCCTTCCTAAAATGGGAATGTGGTGCCTGGAGGTACGACTATCTATTGACCATAAGAGTGAAAGCTAACAAACTAAGAACGATAGAGCAGAGAGAGAAAAAGCCCAAGTCCTTGATTACATTGAGCAGCTATACATGCCATGGATTATCTACCTTAAATTTCATGTTATATGAGAAAAATAAACCCCTATTTGTTTAAGCTATAGTTAGGTTTTCAAACACTTGCAGCCAAACATTCCTTTAAAAAAAAAAAAAGATTTTATTTATTTGTCAGAGAGAGAGTACAGGCAGGGGCAGCAGAAGGCAGAGGGAGAAGCAGGCTCCCCACGGAGCAGGGAACCAAATGTGGGACTCGATCCCAGGACCCTGAGATCATGACCTGAGCCAAAGGCAGACACTTAACCGACTGAGCCACACAGGCTTCCCGCAGCCAAACATTCCTAAGTGATAAACACTTTTTTGTCATAGAATGGTTGTGAAATGACATGATATACTTTATGTATGTAATTTCCTTCACTGTAGATATTCCACCTACCTGGAATTAAAGCCCAGATGGAAAGAGTGTGATAGAAACACCCAGAAAGCTTTCGGGAATCCCAGCCAAGGGAACTGTAGAGCTCTTAGAGTGGACCCAAGTTCAGGGAGTTTGGCCAGGATGCTAAGAAACTCACCGCCTGGGTGGTAAAAGAGCCATGCCTGGACAAGTGTGTAGGCAGATGGGCCTAAGAAGCACTTGGCAGAGTCTCATACTCCAGGGGGGGTTCCAGAAGGCACAAAAAGCTCCTGAGCTTCCAGTGGAGGTGAAAAAGTGATGAGAGCCAGAGGACACAAAAAAGCTTGGATTGGGGTTCAAAAGGACCCCCAAGATCAGGGCAGGTGAGGACCAGGTGTACTTTCATGTTGTCAAAGCCTGGCATAAAAAACAAGATGCCCTTGCCCCATGCCAAATTGTCTGATGAACTCTCAGGGTAAATTAGATCACACACACACCTGGCAAGAAATTGGGTGGCCTCATATCTTAGAGTTGATTGAGTATTTACTACATTTTAGGCCAAACTGACTGAGTTAAAATAAAGAGGCAGTACTGAGCATTCTCTACCATCAAGAAAAATAAAATCCAAAAACTAAATTGAATTCAGTTATAGCATCTTGATCTATAAATTTTAAACTATCATAATATTCTTTTTAAAAAACGATTTTATTTATTTATTTGAGAGAGAGAGTGCAGGAACAGGGACAGAGGGAGAGGGAGAAGCAGACTCCCTGCTGAGCAGGGAGCCCGACTCGGGGCTTAATCCCAGGACCCTGGGATCATGACCTGAGCTGAAGGCAGATGCTTAACCAACTGAGCCACCCAGGTGCCCCTGTAATATTCTTTATAATATGTTTTTTAGATCATATGAGGAAATGCCCCTCTGTAGCTTTTCTTTTTAGAAATGATTTGACTCTTCTGCCTTTTTCATTCCATCTGGTAAACTCTGAATTACTTTGTCAAATTTCCCAAAAGTCCCTGGAGAAGTTCTGATTACTATATATAAATCTATATTGTAATTGGGGGAAAAAAACAAAAAATTTAATCTGTTATAGTTGAAGCCAAAGAAAAAGGTAAATACATAAAGTCAATCCCATTATTCTTTCTATCCATGAGGAGAAAACATTTGTTTCTCAGTTACTGGATTCAAACCAGTGGGGCCCTGGGACTCTTATAGGAGTTTGGTTTCTGGAAACCAGGGCTGGCATTAGGAATAGGGCAGAGTTGATCTGAAGCTTTGGGGACATGAAACAAATAGAAAAGCAAGAACAGTATTCAGGGAACAAGTCAGACCTGGGAATCCATAAAGTAGACCCAGCCTCACATCTGACAGGAACTGTGTAGAAAGGCAACATCCAGTGCAACTGGAATGAGAAATGAAACAAGTTCATGAGGGCAATTAGAAGGAAGTTTGGTAAGATTCCCTGCAATGGTGAGGCTGAGTAGCAGGCCTTTATGGAGCTTTGCCTGTGTTTGGGGAAGGTTTTTACAGGAACCAAGTTTGTTGAGACAGGAGGAAGGAAGGACTTTTCAAATAAGGCTTTTGATAGAAGTTACAGATAAATGGTGGGAAAGTGTTCTCTTTTCATCAGAACTCTGATCTGCTCTCCTCTGTTTCCATCCATTCCCTTCTGCCTGGCCCATTAGCTTAAGTATCTGCCTGATACTTTGATTTGGTACTATCCCTAGCCTCCTTGATTTTGATTTTCTTTTGTCCCTGGGCTCCTTTTGATCACCTCCTTTAGTCTGCAGCTCAAAGCCCAGTTCTGCTTTCACCCTGAGCCTGTGTCCTTAGCATCCTGTGTCTCTTCCTCCACCTTTTATTCCCTAAGTCCCCTTCACCATTAAGCAGCACATTTTTTTGTGGGCTTATACTGACTAAAACTGAGGACATCTGGTTATATGCCCCAAAGATTTTAAAAACAGGTGTTCAAACAAAGGTTGTATGCAAATATTCATACAGCATTACTCATAAGAGCCAAAAAAGTGGAAACAACCCAAATGTCCATTAACTGAAGAATGAATAAACAAAATGTGGAACATATAGTCATATCTCATTAATCAAGGTAATTATGTTGTGTAAAGTCACCAGGAACACTGAATTAGTGAATATTAAACTATTGCTCCTAGAGGAAATACAGGGTTAGGTTTCTACAAGCCTCTGGTTACAACATTTTCATCAACTATTTAATGCATAACCTTCTTAAGTATGTTTTTGTTTAAAGACCCTTTAAGAGGGATGCCTGGGTGGCTCAGTTGGTTAAGCATCTGCCTTTGGCTCAGGTCATGATCCCAGGATCCTGGGATTGAGTCCCACATTGGGCTTCTTGCTCAGGGGGAAGCCTGCTTCTCTCTCTTCCTGCCGCTCCCCCTGTTTGTGCTCTGTCTCTCTCTCTGACAAATAAAGAAAGAAAATCTTAAAAAAGATTTTTTTTTAAAAGAAAACATTTTGTTACATGAAAGAAGCCAGACACAAAAGACCACATATTGTATGATTCCATTTATATGAAATATCCCGAAAAAGTAAACCCATAAAGACGGAAATCAGATTAGTGGTTGCCTTGGGCTGGGAAGGGAATGGGAAATGTATGTAAGTGCTTAGTGGGTACAAGGTTTCCTTCAGGAGTGATGAATATGTTCTGGAACTAGGTAGATGGTGATGGTTGCACAACCCTGAGAATGTACTAAATGTCAATGAATTGTACAGGTTAAAATACAGATTTTATGTTATGTCCATTTTACCACAATTTTAAAAATTAGAAAATCTTAGACTCTCAAGGAAATAAAAATAAGCCCTCTTGTTTAGAAGGCCATGTGTTTGGTAGACTTCTTTAAACAAGAGAAAATACCATGGTTTGCATGTTTTCTATGCCAAATATTACTATGCCAGCATCTTCAAATATATGTTCATTATTCACATGCTCTAATTTATATGGAAATTATAAGCTCATGAAAGTAATGCTTTTCATAAAAACAAAACAAAACTGAGAGCATAGCTTTATAGTGAACTCAGTTTTTTCTTTGTATGTCCAAGACAAGCTGTACAAGTATTGAGCTTTCTGTAGATCTAATCATGAAGTCTAGAATCTGCAGGAATGGCTGGACAAACAAGGTTCCCAACATATTACTCCAAATAGGCTTCTTCCCTTGGATGGGTCAATTCAAGGTCAAGGCCACCAGGAAGAAATGGACAGCAATTACTCCATGTCTTGCTTAGTTGGACCCCTATAATGTAGAGATTGAACACATTGCTGCTGTAGTTGACTCCTTTCTAATGGAATCTGAAGAGTAAAGCCAAGCCTTTTGACTGGAAAAATGGTGATCCCACCTCCCCCTCAGATGGGCTGAGGGAATACCCATAGACAAAGCCAGAACTGCTTCATATGAGCATGGGAACTTGAACCTGAAGCTTTTACATCACACCAGAGCACAATGAAGATTGTCTAAGTATAACTGAACAAGCGTTGGCTTAAGGCATTGCATTATAGATGCATAGTGAGAACTAGGATTTCCTGTTCCACTAGTGCTTGGAGATTATGTTAGTCTGGGAAACAGGAGCCAAGCTAGGATTAAATATGTGAGGATTTTATCAGGAGGGGCCACCTGTGAAAGAAAATGAGGAGGAAGCCTAACAAGGCGACAGGAGCCATCAGTTCATGAAACAAGTCTGACCCCAGGAGGGTGAAAGCGTCTCAGACTGCCATAGTGTAAGAAAGGTTTGGGAGTCCCTAAACCAAAGTACTCATCAGAAGACTCCTGTGTCTCCTGGAAGTGGGCCTTCCTTAGTATCCCTGCAGCACTCTGTCATTGACTGGAAGCAGCTGGTGGGAAGCATGGCCTTGGAACAAATGTGATGATGGATTTTGGAGCAGAGGAGCTCTCCATCAGTTACAGCCCTGGTAGCTGGTGGCCTGGTAGGCACGTTCTCATGGCAGCCCCACAGGTGGGAGAGGCGCAAGCCAGCAGATGGAAGAGGATCCTAACTGCCCTCCTGGTCACTCTGAGGACTACTCTAGTCTGTCTAACCATCTCAAGGCTGGGCCTGCGTGAGGATGGAATTAAGAGGCCCAGTTGTGCAGTAGGCTTTGCCTCTTTCACTCCCTTCTCTGCACAACACTTTATGGATTTATTAACCAATTAACCCTGCCTGTTAATTAGTTCCTCAAGAGCAATAACATTTTAGCCTTTCTTTCCCCCTCTCCTGTTCTCTAGTCCTCTTTTTTCTCCTTTTTTCTACCTCTTACACAACTTTCCCTCTCATTTCACACTTTTGCCTTTGATGTGCCCACATTACCCCAGGTAATAAGAAGTTGCTGACTCTTGTTGTTTACAGTGTTAACTAGGTCCAAAGGTGAGTGTGATTTTAACCTCGGGTACCATTTCTGACCAGATCCCAAGACCTTGACGTAGGTTGATAAAGGGCAGATTGGAACATGGTCTCCAGCAACTGTAGGTTCGTATCATTTATGTTCTCCATCTCACTTTCTCTTTTATTCTCTTATTTCTTTTTTATTTATTCACTTTTTACACCATGTCCCCTCCATCCTTCCCCCTGCACACACTCAGCCTTGGGCACTCACATTCCTGTAATTTTCCTGCTGCATTGTGATTTTGCTGCCTCTGTAGCTTCTCCCATGGAACCAGACCTGGCTTTCAAGAGGGCAGGAGGGAAAAACCCAGAAGCCACCTTTCCCAGTATACTTGGTCCTAGCACTTACAGCTCCCTACACTAGATCGCAGGATCCCACCTTCCCTAGGTCCTAAATATGCAAGGTCCATGTAAAGTCTCTATGTTGGGCAGGCATTGGGTTGGGAGAAAGAAGAAAAGGGGCCATGTGGCATGTTGGGTGCACTGGGCATCTGCAGCAGAACTGAGGAGAAGATTGGCATTCTGAAAGAGCTTTCTAGGGCTCAGGATTCATAAAACTGTGTCAAGTTAGGGCCTTTGAAAAACTACGTTCCTGCGGGTGGTAGCAATCTGCTCCTGCCCTATGCATATGCTCACTTACCACCATTACAGATTGTGTTCTCAGTGACTGAGTATCAGAGAAATGGGAAACTTAGAGTATCAGAACTTTAGTACCCATTTGTTTTTTTTATCAAGGATACCTAACAATTATAGTCATGTCATTAATTAGTTTACTTCATTGAATCCTCATGGTAATCCTAAGAGGTGGATACCATTAGCACTTCCTTCTTACAGTTGAGGCATATGATAAAAACTTCCCTGAGTTCACACAGCTGGTAAGTAGTAGACCAGGATTCAAACTAGGGCCTCCATGTACCGTCATGCAGGCTGTGCACTGGACAACTCCTGGGATAGCTATTCACAGAGACCATGATGGATTCAGTGGAGTTGTACAGCGCAGAAGTCCTGATGAACCCAGAGTGCTTAAGCACACTGGGCCTCTGACTTAAATGCATGTAACAAGAATGTACATACTTTAAAGAATGTATTCTTTAAGGTAAAAATTAAACATCAAGGAAGAATCAGATTGCTTAGATTGCATTTAAGTGGATATTCATTGTTGTGTTGTGTTTAGACTTTTTATTACTTTGTGCTGTACAGCCTTCAGCTGCTGTTTGTTTCCTGCCAGATTCCCTAGTTTTATCTTCTGGAGTTCCAAAGGGAAGGCATAGAGTTCGAGAAGCCAGTATTGAAGCTTTCCCCCTAATGTTTTTTCTGGATGTGACTCTTGGGACACTGTTACACTACTTCATACCAGAAAAGAACAAGTATGTTGCCAACCTATGTACCCTGGAGAGGTTTTACCTAACAACTGCCAAGTTTTGAGCTTTTTAGATCACTGGGATCTGCCTGACATGATGCCAGCAGCAGTTTCAAATGTCTGTGCTTTCCCTCCTGGAAAGGAGAGTTAATAGAGAGCAATTAGTGTCCATAAAATTACACCAGCACTAATTTATGAGTGATACACCAAAATCAGATTTAGATCTAACTCCGGCCTATTAGAATCTCCCAGAAAATAAGTAAAGATAAAAGCCTAGGAATAAAACAGGAGTGTACAGAAAGGAGGAGGAAGGAATGGAGGAAAGAGCCCAAACCCCTCGTTTTGCCTGGAAAGATTGTGGGGATCATAAGGTGTGTGATAAATGAATCTACAGTCCCATCCCCACCACATCCGTGGATTGCCAGCAGGGGAGGGAAGCACAGATACCTTGATCTTGAGTCCTGCCAATGAATGTATAGTTACATTACATATAAAAAGTGTTAATTTCACAGATTTTTTTTATCAATGCCCTAAAGGTGCACATCTGGATTGTCTTCTGGGGTAGACAGCTGTTCTCTCGGGGTGGGAATAGAGAACTATGAATGGTTCTTTAGTTGTGCTAAAGTCAAATCTAGAAAAACCAGAACAATTTGAGCTAAAACTTTTCTGTTGGCTGTTGTACAAAAGGGTTGGCTTCTTTTGGTGGAGAAATTATTTTTCTGTTAAATATTTTTAGTTGTTTTTTTGTTTTGTTTTGTTTTTTCATTTTCTTGGGGACATTGAAAGTGGAATTTTGAGGCTAGGGAATGGTGGGAGAGAGGATGCAGGAGAGGCTACCCCAGAGCCCTAGGGAGAGATGACCAGAGACAGCCAGCAACTCCCTGCAAAGGTCAGAGGTTGGGGAGGGAGGCCTGGGTTCTAGGAACAGAGATGCTCATCTGACATCTCACTTTGTGTCCTGTTCTGCCCCATAATGGCCACCTATCTGTTGCTTCTCTTTTCACCAAAACACTTCAAAAATCATCTCGATTTATTTGCAGACTTGGGTGAGCACTCACTGTCTTAGGGAGAATCCAGGCTTTAGAACAAAGGGAATCAGAGAAAGGGTTCAGCATCCTGGAGAAGCAGTAATCAGGTAGAGAAAAGTGGGGATTAGGACAGAGTACAGAGAGTGTGAACACTGTCCTCAGAGGCCTGAGAAACATGCAAGAAGCACTGGGATTTCTAGCTGTGCGGCAGGGGGCCTGAGTTACTTTGCTTGAATATTAAAGGAGGGAAGCCTGGAGAACTTGAAGACCTCTTGATTTCATTAGCAGGAACCCAAAGGGGGTAGTGAAATCTTAGCTGAAGCTCTTCTCCTTGGGTTATGAAGGGACCTTGTCCTTATACATTGCCCCTCTACCTCCTCGTTCTCCCTCCTACTCTGCAAAAGACATCCAAGGAGGAAAAATGAGTTTAATACAACTCTGGAAAAAATGTGAAAGAGAAGAAGAGAAGAAGGAGACGGGGAAAACACCAGAAAGTTTCTGAACTGCTTCCGGATGTACATAATCTACCTATCTCTCGAAAAGTGGTCGGGGGGGGGGGGGGGAGATGACCAAACCTGCAAGCACTCAACTGTTATTATTAAAATGTTAACGAAACATCACTTCAGTGTTCCATTTACTGAGCCAGAAGTCACTGGATTATTCGTTCAGGCTTTTCCAGTCACTTTGTTTGCAATACGAAGTGTTTGCCTATCCCCAAGACCTCTGCCAGCTTTGTCCTGCCCTAGAGGGCAAGTCAACTGCTAGCCTTCCCCATTGTGAATAAATGGGTTGTGAATGTCACTGGCCAAATTCTGAGATACAACAATGTCAGTGAGAGACCACCCCAAAAAACTAGAAGGATAAGTTTGCTCAGGAGCCCACACATTTTTAACAGCCCTATCGAGGTGTAATTGACATACAATAAGCTGCACTTATTTAAAGTATACAATTTGTTAAGTTTCAACAGATGGATGCACCCCTGAAATCATCTCTACAATCAAGATAGGGGCCCATTTTGCTAATAAACATGTATGGATGTTTCCCGGAGATGGTTTCTTTTTGAGTCAAGTATCTCATCAAATGAAATAAACTTACTCAAATGTTTTAACAAAAAGCATCTGTATTGTGACTAAGCCCCCTCTTCTGTGGTTCTGTTGGGCTCTATCAGTGGGAAATTTGACAAGATTCTGATGTTGATTTCCTTGATTCTCAAGCAGAGAACACCTGTGGAACTTGGAAAGTGTAGACACGTCTATGTGGGGTAGGAGTCACACTAGGGTTCCAACATGCTCAGCGTAGGCTCTCACAATGTTAAGCAAATGAAAGCGGTGGAATGGAAACAGGAGGAAAAGTGGAAAATGCCCCGTGCTGAGCCACTTGGGCTGTAGCAGGAACTTTAAAAGGCCCAGGCAGCCAGGTGGTCACACTCGGGGAGAATCAGGCATTAGCACACAGGACTAAACTATTTCCATCCTGAAGGCCAAACGCAAAATTCAGCCCTATGGGATCATGCAAGAAATGAATTCACTGAAACAGTAGGGAAGTTTGAACAGGAATAAAGCATTTCTTTCAAACTGGAGTTTTAAACATACATAGGAAACCAATTCCATGTTTCCAGTCACACATCTTTGCTTTCAGAGCTTCTCTCTGACATACAGCAACTGGCCTTAGCAAAGAGAAATGAAAACACAGCAGGCACTGAAATCAGCCTTCAAAATCCTAACTCCTTCCTGCTGTACAGCTCAAACACTCTATTTGAATTTGCAGTTATTTGAGCTTTTGCATTTTAGAAGGGTATCGCCAGACAGAGGAAAGAAAGGCATTTCATTTTCAAGGAATAAAAATGTTTGAAGTGTTCTATTACTCATTTGAATAGCATTAACATTCAGGAGGGATTTATGTAAAGGTCCTTAGTATCTAAAATTATGTCTTCATTTTGGAACACAGAAGCTTCAGTGTAAATGTTCTACCCTGAATTTCTTAGAGTGACAATCACTGTGGCAACACCACCACATGTTATGCAGATGTCTGCCCAAAACCAGTTGACTTTAAATTACAATTTTTAAAAGATTTGGCTTGGACACATAGGAAATAACACCACTAAACCATAAAATTTCCATTCATACCGTGGGTCCTCGGTAAAGGCTACACAGGGGTTTGCCTCCCTGTATAGAGAGGGCTCTACCTTTCCTATCACATCAAACTTATGTAGAGAATTGTCTGTGTGTACTTCCTCTGCATCCTCTCCTAAGCGCCTATCCCATATCTTTATAATCTATGTCTGCCAGCAGCATGCTACTAAATTGTTCTCACCAAATCACCGTAACCTCCTAGATGCCAAATCCAATAGTTTATTTGTAGTCTTCATCCTTCTTGAGCTTTCAGCAGCATTTGTACAGTTTACCACTGCTATGAGTTGAGTTGTGTCCCCCTCCCAAACTTTATATGTTGAAATTTTAACCCCCAGTATCTTTCCATGTGATCTTATTTGGAAAGTGGGGTCATTGCAGATGTAATTAGTTTAAAATGAGATCATACTGGAGTAGAGTGTACCCCTAATTCAGTATGACTGGTGTTGTTATAAAAAGGGGAAATTTGGAAACAGACATACAAAGAGGGAAGACTATAGGAAGAAATACAGGAAGATACAGAGAGAATGCCCTGTGAAGATGGAGTTTGGGGGTGATGCCAAAGATTGCCAACAAAGTACTAGAAGGTCTAAGAGAGGCATGGAACAGATTCTTCCTCACAACCCCAGAAGGAACCAACACTGCCAAAACCTTCATCTCAGACTTCTAACCTCCAGAAGTGAGACAATAAATTGTTGTTTAAGCTACCCAGTCTGTGGTACTTTGTACAGTAGCCCTAGGAAGCCAATAAAACCACCATTCCCTGAAATCTTCTTATTCCAGGGCTTCTGATAGAGCACTCTCCTTGAGGTTCCTCCATCTCTCTGATCAACTATTTCTTCTCTATCTATTTCACTTCCTCTATCTACTCCCTAAATGTCTGTGTTTCCTAGAATTCCATCTTCATCCTCTCCATGGAGAGGCCGTATAGTAAAATCACAAGTTCTGGAGTCAGCTTTCCTTACTGGGTGACCTTGGGCATGTGTTTGATCACCCCACTTGCAAACCAGTAGTTCCTACTTTAGAGAGTTGTCCTAAGGAGTAAACTGTTTCATATATATTAAGTGCTGAACATGTAAGTCCTCTATAAACATTTGCTATAATTATTATCTTTTCTCCTTCCACACCTCCTCTTTCATAATCTCAGTTTCTATTTTTGTAGTGGGTGTTTCTTATTCCTTTTGGCCACACTGAACATTTAACCTTCTTCCCACTGTAAAAAATCCTGCCTCCTACTATGTAGGCCATATTGAGAGTCATGTTCCTAGCCTCTCTTGCACCTAGGACATAGGCATTTCAATTATACCCACACCTGACTGAGTTGGGAGCCAGTGAAGGAAGAAGGAGCCTCTCATGGAGCCCTTCTGGCAAAGATGGAAACAGCATCTCCAGGATCCAGAGGCAGCTGTGGCAGAGGTTGATGATAATGTCTAATGGCACATGTTGGCAGTGTTGGTGGTATGAGCTGCAGAGGCAGGGCCCAGCCCTGCAGTGTGATTTGGAAATTGTTTCTCATCATAAGTCTCTAAGCCTGGTATTTCATTGTTCTAGAGATTCTGTGAGCTACCTATTATCTCTAATTATTTTCCTGTTTAACCAGGGTTGGTATCTGTTGTTTGTAATCAAGAACCCTGATAGATAAAACTTCCGTTGCAATGATCATATATTTTGATGATTCCCAACCCTAAATCTTCAGCCTCTACTTCTCACTTGGAATTCCACCTGGACTTCTCCAGCTATATATTCTAAAAATGACCTTGAGATAAACATGTGCATAACCAAATGTAATAATTTAATGATCTCAAATTCCTGGAAACTTACTTTATCACTTAATGGGATTACCAGATCCTCAAATGACCCTCAACTTGGGTTAGGTATGGGGTGGGTATTGATATAGGGGCCAATGCCTTACCAACTTCCCAAACTAGGAAGAAAAAAGATTTCTGTTGAAAATATGAAAACAGGGCGCCTGGGTGGCTCAGATGGTTAAGCGTCTGCCTTCGGCTCAGGTCATGATCTCAGGGTCCTGGGATCGAGTCCCGCATCGGGCTCCCTGCTCCTTGGGAGCCTGTTTCTCCCTCTGCCTTTCTCTCTCGCTCTGTCTCTCATGAATAAAAAAAAAAAAAAAATCTTTAAAAAAAAAAAAAGAAAAAAAGAAAATACGAAAACAAAAACAAAACAACAAATGCATGAACTCAACATCAGTTAACAAATTAAAATATTCCAGGGGTATCTGGCTGGCTCAGTCAATAGAGTATGTGACTCTTGATCTTGGGATATGAGTTTGAGCCCCACATTGGGAGCAGAGTTCACTTAAAAAAAAAAAAGAGTATACCTGAAATTAATATTACATTGTATGTTAAGTAACTGGAACTTAAATAAAAACTAAAAGAAAGAAAACTAAAAATGAAAAAACCCACCACATTCCAGTTCTAGTTGTTCCATAATAGCAGAAGAGTTACAAATATTTTTTTATCAGAATATAAGGTAAAAGCCCATCATTACAACATTCAATTAATCTGTAAACCCCCTCCAACTGTTTTAGTCACACAACAACCAATTTAGAAATCTGAATAACTCTGGATTCTAATCAAGTCTTATAAATCCCACCTTCAAAAATCTTAAAACCACCCACGTTCACCCCTTAGTCCTTTCTCCATTTCTTTTGGTTTTTCTGTTGGTTTAATCATCTCTAGTTTGTCATATGCAATTTCCACCTTATAGGAGATTGTATTTCTTTTTATTGCCTATCCCTCAATCTCGGCCAGGCTGGGAGCCCACCTACACCAGTGTTCACTATTGCTCTTTTCTCTTACTTTCCCTACCAGCGATCTATATCTAGTCTTAAGATAGGGAAGGAGAACATTGTGTAACTTGCATACATTGTGTAACTTGTTTTATAAGGTAATGTAGTTTCCAAATATTTGTTTCAAGTCTGGACCAGAGTTTATGAAGAACTTGGCATCTTTGGTCTCTAATTCCTCTATAATAACCTCCCCCAATAGTGATCCCATGTAGCTGCCAAGGTTGGGTGAGGGAAGGAGACAGGGCACAGGGAACCTATCGTTTAATCGTTAAAAATATTATCTCACTACATATAAGATGCTCTCCAGAATCTCTCATCTGCAGAAATTATATGTGTGAAAGAATCCCGGGAAAGCAGCCAACAGATTGTTGAGAAAATGACCAAATGGAAGCACGTATGACATGGAATAGTCAGTGGGGTGTTCACCTTAGGGTATATAGTGGCCAGTGAGCCTTTGGTCTCTCAACAACAGCATTTGCGGTGAAAGGTTTTAGAGCCATTTGGAGTAGGATAAATAGCACTGTTTTTGGACTCATGAAGGGAGCTAACATGGATTGGGATCTACTGTTGAGATTCAATTCTCCATGAATATTTTCACATTTCTACACTATCTGGGCTTCCTGAACAAAGAGCACCACCAAATTCCGTTAAAGGATGATTTAATGGCAACAAACCTAGGGAATTAGAAAGTATTGCTCTGGAAAGATTTAGAGATTTCTTTTCACTGGAGCCATTTGCCCCTCCTTCCTGGAAACATTTGCTTATATTCCAGAGTAAAGATATGGTATCTCTCTGTTTATCTCTTGATAAGAGAATGGGCAGATATGCCTGAAGCCTGATAGAAGCTTCAAGTTTAATAATTTGGGGGTTCTTCTTTGGTGCAACCCTGTTGCACATGCATTATAGCATCAGGCTCTTACCATGTTGCCCTGTGGGACTTGGCACTTGGGGAACCAGTGTCCAAGTGCTCTGTGAATAATAAAGCAGTCTGTTCTCTGAATCCAGAGATCTCATGTTTCCTGTCAGAATATGAATGAATACACACGTGTGTGCATGCAGATGCACACACACACATATATACACACATACAGACCATGTGGCAAACCTACCACTATCTAAAATAGTATGAACTATTCTGATCACTTCATAGATGGGAAAACTAAAGTTCGAGGAAGTAACTATTTTCCTAAGGTCAATCTGATGGGTTACAGAGCTGGGTTTCAAATCCAGCTATTTAACACTAAAGTATGTACTCTTTGTATTCTAATACTTCCCACTCTGCTATTGACTTGTGCCACAGAGGACAAGTCATTTTTCACTTTCCCCACATTTAATGTGAACGGATTAGATTATATGACTGATAAGGTCCATTACAATTCCATCATTTTAAGATTCTGTATTTCCCCTCCTGCCTTGTTTCCAAGTTCTCCCTAAAGGCACCCTCCACTCTCCCCTACTGTTCTACTATGCACAGCACAAACACCCTTATCTTTAAATCTTTGTCTAGGTGTTTTTTTCCACCTGGAAGTTCTCCTTATCAACTTCCATTTGTCAAGTTCCTATTGAACTAACAAGGCACTGAGAATCATTAACAGAGTCTTGGCGATAGCTCTCCCACAGTACCCATTGTCTGCAATATTCATTTGCCCCACGTTGTATTTGGCCTCTAGTACTTCACCGACCATTTTGTTTGTTTCATAGATACTTCAAAATAAAACAACAGTGTGTAGCTATTTATTTTCATGGCATCTTGCATCTAGGTTGACAACAGAAAGTCATAACAGGAAACATGCATGTTAAAGATGAATCAAGCAGTACATGTCATAAATGATAACAGAACTATCCTTTTCTCTTGTTTAAACATCAATAAATTATAGCCCATAAGTACGTTCATTCTGTCATTATGCCAAAGAGCATGTATTAAGTGCTACTCTTTGCCATGCATTGTTCTTGGTGCTAGGAAAACAGTCATGAACAAACAGATGTTTCAAAAAGTTTACAGTCCATTTGAGGAGGTAGGGAGGGTAGACATTAACTGAACACTTATGGTGGTAGGCAGGTTTCTAAGATGACCCCAACAATCCCCGCCTTCTGGTATCCAGACCCTTGTGTAATCCCCTCCCTTGTGTGGGGGCTGAATTTAGCAAGTTACTTCTGGAGCTCTGAATAGAATACAGCTGAAATGGTGGGATATCATGTTTAGATTACAAAAGACTGTGAGTTCTGTCTTGCTAACTCTCGTCTCACTGGCTCTCTCTTCTCCTCTTCACTTCAACCATGTTGGGAGATTCCCTATAGGAAGGCCCATGTGGCAAGGAGCCAACTGCTCATAAAGAATTAAGGCCTCAATTCAACAGTCTGTGAGAAAGCGAATCCTGCCAACAACCAGGTGAATAAGCTTAGAAGTAAATCTTCCTTAGTTGAGTCTTTAAATAAGATGACATCCCCAGCTGACACCTTAATTACAGTCTTGTGAGAGACCCTGAAGCAGAAGACTCAGCTAAGCTGTGCCCAGAGAATCCACACAAGCTGACCCATGGAAACTGTGAGGTAATAAATGTGTGTTGTTTTAAGCTACTTAGTTTTGAGGAGATTTGTTACATACATTCACATAAATGAATATGTAACTACAAATGATAAGTGCTATGAATTAAAAGAATGGAATTAGAGATTGTAATAGTGTTTCCTAGTTTAATTTTAGGTTTAGATTTCCGCCACTAGATGGAATTTAATTTTATCAAATGAATGTAGTTTAATGGTCCTTTTTAGTGATGTTAAAGAAAACATTTGCAATAATAATTTGTACTTGAATATATTCTTATGTGAAGAGCTCTCACTAAGCTCAACTACTGAACTTAAAAAAAAAATGATTCTGTGTTACTAAGGTATTATTCAAACCTCCATTTAGGCAAATAAAGCTTAGATGGTACCATGGTCTCTAGCAGCTTC
Source organism: Neomonachus schauinslandi (assembly GCF_002201575.2). Taxonomy (NCBI): domain Eukaryota; kingdom Metazoa; phylum Chordata; class Mammalia; order Carnivora; family Phocidae; genus Neomonachus; species Neomonachus schauinslandi. The sequence continues at coordinate 57,504,410 of NC_058412.1, forward strand.
AGGCTCTCATCACTTCTTTCCTTCATCTCATTTTCTGTCTTCATTTCATGTTCCCTTCACACAATAACTCTTGGGTACTCACCTTCCTATAATCCTTCTGCTGTCTATGTTGTGGCCAAAGTTGCATTTTTACAGAGATTATTAAAATGGTTGGATTATTAAAATGGAAGGATTTTCTCTACTCTTCAGAGTAAAAGAGAAGTTGGGGTCCTAGACTCCAAGAAGACCGTAAGGAATTAAGCTGGTCCTACAGTGTGGCCACAGACTAGGGGCTGAGGACGGACATGGCCATTTTGGGACACTGGCAGCTCAAGGGTCCATAGTGAGTGGTATCTTGTATATTAGATTCCTATGGCTGCTATAACACATTACCACAAACTGGATGACTTAAAATGACAGAAATGTATTCACTCACAGTTCTGTTGGCCAGAAGTCCAAAATCAAAAGGTCCTCTTTCCTAAGGCTCTAGGGGATAATCTGCACCTTGTCTCTTCCAGCTTCCAGAGGCTGCAGGTATTCCTTGGCTTGTGGCCGCAATACTCCAACCTCTTTCTCCATGATTATGTTGCCTCCTCCTCTTCTTTGTGTGTCTGTCTCCCCTGTGTTTTTCAGTCTGATCTCCCTTTCTCTTATAAGAATACATGTGGTTACATTTAGAGACCATCTAAATAATCCAGGATAAGCTCTTCCTCTCGTGACCCTTAACTTAAAGTTATATCTATAAAGACCTTCTTTTTCAAATAAGATAACATTCACAGTTTCTAGGGATTAAGATGTGTCTTTTTGGAGGGTGCCATGCAGCCCACTATATCTATTTTTATTCTGTTTTCTCATGAGCATTGTAATTTTTTTCTGTTGTCTTGAACTTTTCAGTCATGTGTGATCAGACCTACTCTTGTTTTGGTAAAGATACTCATCTACTTGAGATGAAGATGTCAGGAGAAGTCCTGCTGAATGTTAGATAGGGAGGAAGCCTGAAAGGAGAAAAAGTAGGCCAGAACAAGCCAGTCAGCTGAAATGATCACACACACACACACACACACACACACAAAATAATAAAATAAAATAAAATAAGAAATAAATTTACACTTTTGGAACAATGTCAGCATTTCCCAGGGATTCCCAGAGGACTGAGATCAGAGAACCCAACAAACCACTGGACTTTATGCCACTACATAAGATAGGGGGTGCAAATTAGTATTATTTGGATATTTAAAGGAAGTGTAGATCACCCCTGACTTTGGGAACTACTAAGTTACATGTATTTCCATAGTGTTTTGTTTTTATAATAAATAAGGATAAGCATTATTTTTAAAGGCTTCTTTTGACTGAAATACTTAATTTAATCAAAATATTCAATTCTATTTTAAATGATTTTCTCTTTCATAGTCTCTGCTATTTATTCTAGGCAGCTATTTTCTCTCATTACTGGATCCAAATGATCTTTCTGCATAGTCAGTACTTCAAACTGATTACCCCATCACAGAAATGGAGTAGAAAAGTACATGGCTGCAAAACAGCTGACACATCCCAGGAAAGACTTTCTTAAACCACCCACTCTATCTTTTCCTAGGAATGTATTTTGACATTGAACAGAGATTATTCAGGGCAAGAATCATCTGGATCTTGGACACTCTTCCTGCGCTATTGCAGGGCAACTCTAAGCCATTTGAAACACATACTGGGTTTGTTTGTTTGTTTGTTTAAAAACCAAGTCAGGAGGCGTCTGGGTGGCTCAGTCATTAAGCATCTGCCTTCGGCTCAGGTCATAATCCCAGGGTCCTGGGATCGAGCCCCACATTGGGCTCCCTGCTCAGCGGGAAGCCTGCTTCCTCTCTCACACTCCCCTTGCTTGTGTTCCCTCTCTTGCTGTCTCTCTCTCTGTCAAATAAATAAATAAAATCTTAAAAAAAAAAAAAGAAAATGAATACACTCATTTGAAAAGATATATGCACCCCTATGTTTATTGCAGCATTATTTACAATAGCCAAGATATGGAAGCAACCCAAGTGTCCATCCATAAATGAATGGGTAAAGAAAATGTGGTGTATGCATATACACACACACACAAAAAAAATGGAATATTAGCCATAAAAAGAATGAAATCTTGTCATTTGTGACAACATGGATGGACCTAGAGGGTATTATGCTAAGTGAAATAAATCAGGCAGAGAAAGACAAATACAATATGATTTCACTTATATGTGGAAGCTAAAAATAAAAACAAATGAACAAACAAACACCAAAAAGAAACAAACAGGCTCATAAATAAAGAGAATAAAATGGTGATCGTCAAAGTAGAGGGGTGTAGGGGGATGGGCAAAGTAGGTGAAGGGGATTAAAAGCTACAATCCTGCACATATAAAATAAGTTAGGGAGATGAAAAGTACAGCATAGGGAATATAGTCAATAATATTGTAATAACTGTGTGTGTTGTGTGTTGACAAATGGTAACTACACTTATCATGGTAAGCATTGCATAATGTATAGATCTATTGAACCACTATGTTGTATACCTGCAAATAATGTAATACTGTATGTCAACTATAATTCAATGAAAATAAACCAAGTGCCCATATATATGTGTAGGTCTACTACTAGACTCTGTCCTTGCTCCAATACCGAACTGCCTTAATTACTTTATAAATATTTATATCCAATAGTGTAAGTCTTCCAAGTTTGTTTAAATGTGTTGTTCTTACTCTAACTTGTGATAGATGCTTAAGTCATGGATTTTTCAGCTTCTGTTTCTTAATGTATGCATTCAAGGGTATAATTTCCATTTAAGCATGGCTTTGATTGCATTCTGACAATTTTGTGTGTCTATTTTTCATTATCATTCAGCTCAAGCTATTTCTAACATAACTGTTGGGAATTCTTCTTTGCTCTAGGTTTCTTAAAGTGTATTTCCTAATTTCAAACAATAAAACATTTTCTAGGGAGACACACACACACACCCCTTAACCTATTCTGTATTACATCAACCCTTTGAAATTTATTGAAATTCCTTTATGGCTCATTATATGGTCAATGGTAAGATTTCCATGTGCATTGAAGAAAATGTGCAGTCTACAGTTTACAGTTGTTGAATGCAGTGTTCCATATAAAATCAAGTTTGTTAGTCATGTTTTTCAGTTCTTCTGTATCCTCACTGAGACTGTGTTTTAAAATTTTCCACTGTAATTGTGGACTTGTCTTTTTTGTTTTGTTTTAACACTGTGTAATTAGGTGCATGCCAATTTTCTTGGTATATTGAGCCTTCATCATTATGAAACATTCTTCTATTTTGTAATAATGCTTCTTGCCTTAAAACCTACTTCATCTTGGGGCTCCTGGGTGGTGGCTCAGTCGTTAAGCATCTGCCTTCGGCTCAGGTCATGATCCCAGAGTCCTGGGATCAAGCCCCGCATCGGGCTCCCTGCTCAGCGGGAAGCCTGCTTCTCCCTCTCCCACTCCCCCTGCTTGTGTTCCCTCTCTCGCTGTGTCTCTCTCTGTCAAATAAATAAATAAAATCTTAAAAAAATAAAAATAAAAACCAAGTCAAAATCAGAGTTATAATGTGAAGCATTTGCTCTATTCAGGCCAATGGACATGTAGAATACTGCTCAGACCCATAGAGAGAACAGTGAGTATATTTATATTATTTCTGATAGTTCTTTTTAAGCTTTTTTCTTCTAACTCCATCATCTGTCATTTCTGGGTCTGTTTCTATCAACCGATTTTTCTCTGGGCTATGAGTTCTTTTCCCTGTGCCATTGAATGTCTAGTAATTTTTATTGGACGTCAGACTTAAATTTCACATTACTGAGTGCTAGATATTGTTTTATTCCTGTAAAGATTGTTTGACTTTGTTCTAACAGGGAGTTGTTTGCAGACTAGCTTGATCTTTTCCAAGCTTGCTTTGAAGATTTTCTTAGGATATGTCTAGAGTAACCTAACTGTAGATCAAGTTCAGCCCCTATTAACATTTGACCTATCTGGGGTCTCTACTAAACTCCCCACATATTTAGCAAGGTCTTTCCACTGGGGCTGGTAGGAACCTGATTCAGTCTTGATCCTGTGTGAGCTTTGGGAACTATTTGGCTTACAGTTTCCCAGAAATTGTTCTTTCCCAATTCTTTGCCCAGCCCCAGGGAGTTTCACCCTTTGTATGTACAGACTGATAGCCAAAGTCTCAAAAGGGCCTCTATGCAGATTTCTGGGTCTGTTTCTCTGCAAAACCGCCTTTTCTCTACAATTCAGGATCCTTGTCTCCTCAATTCAGAAAGACCATCAGGCTCTGCTTGGCTTCCCTTTCCTGAGCCACTGCCAAGAGTTTGTTTCCAAAAGAAAGGACAATTATAGAGTTCATCTTGTTTTATTTCCTTCTCTTAGACAACATAGTACTGCATTGCCTATTACCCAATATCTGAAAAAGGTGTTGCATTTTTTGTCAAATTATCTCAGTGTTTTGTTTGTTCTTTTTAATGGCGGACAAGGAGTAGTGCAGATCCATAGTAGTTAGTCTTTTAAGAGCCACAGTCTTACATTCAAACTCTCTTATCAGGGATTATATCCACCTGTATACTCTACATTTTGGCTGAGAACAAATGAGTCCAAGATCTATAGCTCACACTGAATCAGACTTAAGTTCTCTAAACAGGTGTTATAAACAGTTTAGCTTATAGTAAATTTGGCAAGGTTTATCTTCAGAGTCAACTGCCTTGTACTTCTGAATCCTTTTATCTTCAAGTTCCTGTAGTCTCAAAATCCTTTCTATCAAGAACTTTTTCTCAGAAAGTCTAAAACCTTTTAATAATGATTAAGCCTTAACTGAAGGAAATGAAGCTCCAGTGCTGATACATTTCAACAGATGGTGGAGACTTTGAGGCAGGCAGGAGAGACACCTGGTGGGATTCTTCTACAGAGTTGCCTATTTGTAAACCCAGAGACAGTCCTAGTTTCAAGCAAATCAACTCCTTATTTCTCTCAAATAAAAACACACCATTGCTTGAATTGAGATCTGCTTCCACTGAGGGCTTTTCTGCTTCTCAGTAAGAGTTCAAGTCCTTGAATTTCACGATTTGTGAATTACACAAATCTTGTGACTGATCTTCACCCAGAAGGTGTGCCATACAAGTTGTTGGATGCCATGTACAAAGCTCCAAAGTTTAACTAGACTCTGTGTGTGTATGTGTGTGGGTGTAAGAGAGAGAGAGAGAGAGAGTGTGTGTGTGTGTGGCAGAGGAATTTCCACTGAACTAATGTTCTGTCCTTCCAGAACTTCACAGAAGCAATTCTGCAAATGTCATACCAGTGTCCACGTGTGGAACCATTAGGGCCACTTGCATAATTCAGTATTGCATTATCTGAACAAATAACCCCCTAGAATTGTAGCATTTAGCTCACTGATTGAGCCAGACTATCAGTTTAAATAATCTCTCTTTCTGTGTGGAGCTAAGGATTAAATTGACAGTTTGTACCCATGAAAAAGGTTGTTATGCCTTCAGCAATACATGGCCAGCTAATAAGCTTTTAAAAAAATCAGCCAATGTAAGCCATGTTCCCATTGAAATCTTATTGATTCTTCAAGGCTCAGCTCAAATACCACTTCTTACAAGAAGTTGTGATGGTTCGTTTTACATGTCAAGTTGGCTAGGCTATAATTCTGGGTTATTAAATCAAATACTAATCTAGATGTTGCATTGGAGGTAGTCTGTAGATGTGATTAACATCTATAATCAATTGACTCTAAGTAAAGGTAATGTAGGTAGACCTCATCTAATCAGTGAAGGTCTTAAGAGTAAAAATTGAAGGTTATGGGAGAAGAGATTCTGCCTCAAGCCTGTACCCTTAACTCATATCTGAGTTGCCACCTGCCAGCCTGCCCTAGAGATCTTAGACTTGCCAGCCTCCATATTGCATGAGCCAATGCCTTAAAAGTCTTCAAATACATATATTTATAATTTATATTCTATGTGCATAGCACACATCTAATATATATATAAATATATATTAGATTCTGTTTCTCTGGAGAACCCTGACTGAAACAGAAGACTTCTATGACATCTCCAACCCAAAGCAATTTCTCCTTCCTCTGACTTAGCACTCATCATACACTACTTTTATTTTCATGAACTCATGTCTTCTCTCCCCAAATACATTAAGAGCATATATTTATAATATATCCAGGACAGACTAAGTAGCTATAATTAAGACTCAAAAGTAGAGTGGCTTTTAAAAAAAATTTTTTCCCCTCTCTTTCAGCATTTAGTAGGGTGAGCAGTCAGGTTGATAGGTAACTGTTCTCCACATGGTCAGAAAGCAACCAAGGATCCATATTGTTTTTCTGTCACTTCCATGAGTGTTGTCCTTGTCTGATCATAGTCCCAAATTTATCTCTTGGTATTTTTAAAAAAATATTTTATTTATTTGACAGAGAGGGAGAACAAGCAGGGGGAGGAGCAGAGGGAGAGGGAGAAGAAGGTGCTCTGCTGTGCAAGGAGCCTGATGTAGGGCTCAGTCCCAGAATGCTGGGATCATTACCTGAGCCAAAGGCAGATGCTTAACCGAATGAGCCACCCAGGTGCCCCTATCTCTTGGTATTTTAAGGAAATTTCCAAAGCCGTGTAATTCTTAAGTCCACTGGGCTTCTGCCAGGTCCCCACATTCCAGCTTTCAGCACAGTTGGCAAAGTATTTGAAAAGTACTTATATTGCCTTACTTCCTTACCAACAATACTACAATTGTAATCGTTTTATCTTTCCACCCCAGAATTTGCCAACACCACTTCATTGCACCTTTCAATGCATGGAAACTATCAAAGGGAACCTGTTCCTGTCTCTCAACCTCCAGAACCATGGAGACTCTGGCAGCTAGTCAGTTGCTAAAACTGTTGGATGGTTACAAAGAAGGACCTCCAGGAAACCCTCAGACTGGCTAAGTGATTAGCACAAGAAGTATAAGCATCAATTCAAGATCCTTCTCACTTTAGTCCCCTCCCTCTTATTGTTATTTACAGCTGCTTTGGTTATACTGAGACACTTCTCCCTACACTCCAGTTATCTCCCCAAAAGCCAAGTCAGATGAATATATAAGTCATAAAAACAAAGTTAGCTATGGCCAACTCTAGTACTAAATTCACCGGCAAGGGGTTAAGTCCTAAAGGGAGTCGATAGTGGGAACCACCTCGCTTCTTCAGAATGCTTTCTGATGGAATAAAGCTGTTCACTAAGGCAGAGGTTCTCAAAGGGCTGCCCTTGGACCAGCAGCATAAGCATCACTGGGGAATTTGTTAGAAATGCAAATTCTTGGATCCCAGCACACTCCTGCTAAATCACAAACTTGGGGAATGGGGTCAGCAATCTGTATTTTAACAGCCCTCCCAGTGACTGACTCAAACAAAAGATTGAGAACTATTGTACTGAACAGATCTGGGAAAACTCCATCCCCTTTCCATCTTGAGCAAAGGTCTTAGAGTAACACCCAAACTGGACACCCTAATACCTCAGTCCAGACCCATAGAAGAAGCCATAGCCCTTGCTGTGTCTTGGTTCTACATATCAATGTCTCAGGGAGTCTATCTAGATCACACCTACTAGTTTCCCTTCCTTACTGCCCTTGCTTCTCATTCCTGAGCCCTGCATAGCCCCTTTGCCTCTGACTTGGTTTGGGCCTTGCTAGCCAAGCCCTCTATATTAGTTGCCTTGTCTGGTTTGTCTCTTTGGTTTCTGAACCAACCTTTCCCCTGGACCCTATCTGTTTCCCCTTTGCTCCAAGCCCTGCAACTATTGGTCAGCTCTGGTCCATTCCAGACCCCACACTTTCTGGGAAAGGGAGCCAGAACGCCAAATTAACTTTTTCCTTTTTTTAAAAAAAATCAAGTTACTAGGCTGGCTGATCAGGGAAATGATTTAGATGAATGATGAAATTTAAGAAGGGCCAATGTTAAGTACTTCTGTGGAAAACAGGCAGTTCCTCAGAAAATTAGAGAGTTGTTATATGACCCAGTAATTCCACTCCCAGGCATATACTGGAGAGATTTGAAAACATACTTGTATAAAGACTACAGATGTTCATTTCAGTACTATTCACAATAGCTAAAGGGTAGAAAAAAACTAAATGTTAATCAACTGATGAATGAATAAGTAAAATGTGGCATATGCACACAATGGAATATTATTCAGCCATAAAAAGGAATGAAGTACTATTATATGCAACAGCATGGATGAACCTTGAAAACATTATCCTAAGTGAAAGAAGCCAGACAGATTGTGTGATTCCATTTATGTGAAATATCCAGAATAGACAAATGCATAGATAAAGAAGGATTAGTGGTTAACAAGAGATGGGGAAAGGGGAGGATAGGGACTAACTGCTAATAGGTATGGGGTTTATTTTTGGGGGTAATGGAAATGTTCTAGAATTAGATAGTGGTGATTTCTGTACAACACAGTAAACATACTGAAGTGTACATTATTAACATGGTGAATTTTATGTTACAAGTGTTACAAGTTATGAGTGTTAAATGTTGTACTTGAGTCTCAAACATCGTTTGGATCCTATCAATTGCTGAACAGCAGTATTGGTAAAAATGACTTGGTATTTTTAGTTGGCTATAGCCTAAATGAGACAACTTTGCAATCTGACCACTGAGAAAGCTGATGTGATCTTTGATTGCAATCTTTCCAATTGAGGAAGAAAGCAGTCATTGTTTCTGCTATGTTCATCAGAGTGGACCATTTCTAGGGTCTTGGGTTCAGTTCTGGGCATTTAAGAGCACTGACAAAATTCAAGAATAAAAAAGGACATCCTTATTGATGTGACAAAGTGGATAAATCTCAAAAGCATTATGGTAATTAAAGACATATTAAAGGCTACACATTGATTCATTTTTTATGACATCCTAGAAAAAACAAAACTATAGCAACAAAAATCATATGGTTGCAGGCTGTTAGGAGAAAGGATTGACTGAAAGGGGCACAACACTTTGGGGAGATGTAAATACCTTGATTGTGGAGCCTGTGATTCATTATATATTAATTTTGATACAAGGTGTGAGGTTTAGGTTTGGGCTAATTTTGTTGCCTATGGATATCCAATTGTGTTAGTGCCATTTGTTGAAAAGCCTGTCTTTCCTCCATTGAATTGCTTTTGAAACTAAAAAATTAGGTGGGCAGGGGTGCCTGGCTGGCTCAGTTGGTAGAGCATGCAACTCTTGATCTCTGGATCGTAAGTTCGAGCCCCACATTGGGCCTAGAGTTTACTTAAATAAATAAATAAAAATAAACTTTAAAAAATTGTGGGCATATTTACATGGATTTATTTCTGAGCTTTTTATTCTGTTCCACTTATATATGTGTTTGCTCCTCGCCAGTACTACTTAGTCTTGATTACTGTTACTATGTAGACATCTATATCATCTTTAAAGAGGGAGGTTTTATTTCTTCTTCTCAATCTATATGCATTTGATCTCCTTTTCTTGCCTTGTTGCACTGGTTAGAACTTTCAGTATGTTAACAGTAGAGAGAACAGACATCCTTGCCTTATCCCCGATCCTAGAGGAAAAGTGTATTAGTTTGATAGGGTTGCCATTAACAAAATAACATAGAATGGCTTAAACAACAGAATTTTATTTTCTCACATTCTGGAGGCTAGAAGTCCAAGATCAAAGTATAAGCAGGTTTGGTTTCTTTAGAGGCCTCTCTCTTTGATTTGCACATGGCTGGCCTGGCCTCTTGCTGTCTCTTCACATGGCCATCCCTCTGTGCGTGCACACCCCTGGTGTCTCTTTGAATGTCCTAATCTCCTCTGCTTATAAGGATACCTAACAGCCTTATTTTAATTTAATTAACTAATTAAAAACCCTATCTCCAAATACAGTCAAGTTATGAAGGACTGGGGATTAGCACTTCAACATATGCATTTGGGGGACATAATTCAGCCCCTAACAGAAAGCATTCTTTCACCATTGAGTATGTTAGCTGTAGATTTTTTTATTTGCCTTTTATCAAATTAAAGAAGTTTCCCTTTATTTCTATTTTCCCTGAGAGTTTTTAATCATGAATGAGTGCTGAATTTTGTCAAATGCTTTTTCTGTATCAATTAATATGATTATGTAGTTTTTCTTCCTTAGCTTGTTAATATGATAGAGTACATTGATTGATTTTCAAATATTGAGCCTCCCTTGTATCCCTGGAATAAACTCCACTTGGTCATAGTTGGTTCAAATATTGCTGAGTGCAATTTGTTAATATTTTGTGAAGTATTTTTTCCATCTTATTCAGGAGAGATGTTCATCTGTAGTTTTCTTTTTGTCTTTGTGTAGTTTTCTTTTCTTTTTGTCTTTGTCTAGTTTTGCTATCAGTGTAATACTAGCTTCATAAAATGAATTGAGAAGTATTTACCTCTTCTTCTAATTTCTGGAAGAGATTATGTAGAGAACTGGTGTTAATTCTTTTAAATATTTTTTAGACTCCCCTAGTAAAATTATCTAGGCTTGGAGATTTCTATTTTGGAAGCTTTTAAATTATGAATTACATTTCCTTAATAGTTATAAGGTGATTCCAATTATCTATTTCATACTGGATGAGTTGTGGTAGTTTATATTTTTCAAGGAATTTGTTCATTTCACCTAAGTTGCCAACTTTCTGAATGTAGAGTTGTTCATAGTGTTCACTTATTATTCTTTTAATGTCTGCAGTCTATCATGATATCCTTGTTTTATTACTGATATTAGTAATCTGTGTCTTCTGTTTTTTCTTTGTCAGTCAAGCTAGAGATTTGTCAATTTCATTGATAGTTTCACAGAACTATATGTTTCATTGCTTTTCTCTATTGTTTTTCTATTTTTAATTTCATTGATTTATACTCTTATGTTTACTATTCTTTCTGATTTTTATTTTCTTTTTCTAGGTTTTTGAGGTGGGAATTAAGCTAATTGATTTGAGACTCTTTTTTCTAAAATATGCTATAAATTTCTAATATAGAGTTATAAATTTTCCTCTCAGCACTTCTCTCTCAGTTTCATCTGTGCCCAATGATTTTTGATATGTTTTATTTTCATTTATTTTTGTTTCCAGGTGTTTGGAGATTTTCATTACATTTTTTTTTGAAGATTTTATTTATTTGAGAGAGAGAGACAGAGAGAGCATGAGTGGTGGGAACAGGCAGAGGGAGAGGGAGAAGCAGACTTCCCGCTGAGCAGGGAGCCCAATGTGGGGCTCAATCTCAGGACCCCCAAGGTCACGACCTGAGCTGAAGGCAGGTGCTTAACCAACTGAACCACCCTGATTCCCCTCATTACCTTTTTTATTTTTAATTTTAACATTTATTTATTTATTTTAGAGCATGGGGGTAGGAGTAGAGGGAGAATGGAGAGAGAATCTTAAGCAGACTCCACGCTGATCATGGAGCCCTACACAGGGCTTGATCCCACAACCCTGAGATCACAACCTGAGCTGAAACCAAAAGTCTGATGCTTAACCAACTATGCCACCCAGGCACCCTGATTTTCATTACCTTTTAATTATTGATTTCTAATTTGATGTGGTCAGAAAACATACTCTGTATGATCTCTATTTTTCTAAATTGGGTTAGTTTTATTATAGTGCCCAGAATATAGTCTATCTTGGAAATATTCAGGGAAACTTGAATGTGTTTTCTGCTGATGTGGGGTGGAGTGTTCTATAAATGTCAATTAGATACTGTTGTTTGATGTTGAGTTCTTCTGTATCCTCCTAATTTTACCCCTGCTTTGTTTTGATTAATATTTGCATGGTATATCTTTTTCAATTTTTTTTTTAAACTTTCAACCTGTCTCTATCATTATATTTGAAGTGAGTTTCTTTTAGAGAGTACATAGTTGGGTCCTGTTTTTTGTTTTTTAAATTTTTAAAATTCTTTATTTTATTATTTATTATTTATAAGTAATCTCTACACTCAATATGGGGCTTGAACTCACAATCCCAAGATCAAGAGTCACATGCTCTACTGACTGAGCCAGCCAGGCACCCTGGATTCTGTTTTTTAATCCTCACTGTCAACCTCTTTCTTTTAATTAGTTTATCTGACCATACTCATTTAGTTTAATTATAGAAAACTATGGTTTAAGTCTGCCATTTTATTTCTGTTTTCTGTTTGTTCTGGGGGTTTTTTGTTTGTTTCTGTTTTCTTTTACCTGCCCTCCTGTGGATTAATTGAACATTTTTTAGAAAGTTATCTTATAGTTTTTTGAGTGCATCTCTTTGTTATAGTTTTTTAGTGCTTACTATGGATATCATTTATATATATATGACTATATATATCATATATATGATATATGAACATATATATGATATATATATAACTTATGCTGAAATTTTCTAATTTTTCATTTATTTCAAGCATGCTCATAATTGCTCATTGAAGCATTTTTATAATGGCTGTCTTAAAATACTTGTCAGATAATCCTAACATTTCTGTCACCTTGGTGTTGGCATCTATTAATTGTCTTTCTCATTCAATTTGAGATCTTTCTGACTCACGGTATAAGTGATTTTCAGTTGAAATCTGGACATTTTCAGTATTATGTTATGAGATTTTAAATCTTACTCTAGATCTTGCTTACATCCTTTGTTTTAACTAATTTTCTATGATATCACTCTGGCAGAGGAAGAGAGCAGTGGGGTACCACCTCTTTATTGCCAGTTGGGGGTAGACATCTAGATCTCTCCCTCAGCCTATGATGATATCCAGCCAGGGTATGAGGGAGACTGCTCAATACTGCCGCGTGAAGAAAGGAGTTCCAACTCCCCACTAAACCTCCATTGATATTTCCCTGGCTGGGAGAGGTAGGAGTGCCTCATTATTGCTTCCCATGTGGCCTCTACTGGCACCAAGAGGGGATTAGCCTTCTTATCAGCAACACGAGTCCTCCAACAGCCCTCCTCTGACCCCACCATAACACAAAGGTGGAAGAAGGGGTGGAAGTCCAGACTCCCTATGTAATTTCTACTGATATCATGGAGATGGCCTCAAACTGCCCACCCCTGTAGGGATGAAAGTCCTGGAAACTTACTCAGTCTTTTCTGATACTACCCAATGGTGGGGTTAAGATGCCTCTTTACAGCATGGCCTGAGTGGAATTCTAGGATCCCCACTTGGCATTTACTGGTGTGGATTAGTGGGTCCACAGGTCTTTTATGTAGCATTTGGCTGGAGTAGAGCAGTTATTGCCTGGGTGGTTTTTCTCTTGCTAGGCTACCTTTCCTTCTCTTTTGGCCAAAGAGGGCAGACTTATGTAGGAACTTTCTTTTGTCTGCAGCTGTTGACATTTCCAAGTTGTTGGCTTCTGGGATATATAAGACAAAAAGAAAACCCCAGGAACTCACCACCATGTTGTTTCTTGAGATCCTGAAGTCCCTGGCAAGTCTGCCTTCTCTCAACTTTTCAACCTTCTTATGTTTATTTATATATCATGTCCTGGATTTTAAGTTATAGTTGTGGGGGGTGGGGAATAGAGAAAATAACATGTCCACTTTTCTGGAAGCAGAAGTCCTGAGGGGTGTTTTGGACACTTGTAGCTGAGTCCAAGTGTGGGACCACTGGACTAGGTAATGGTGAGGCCCATTCCAGCTCTGAGATACAGTGTTCTGTATTCTGGTCTTGGATCTGGGACATTAGAAGAGATCTTGCAGGTAATTATATGTTCTCCAACTTACCCAATTGATCACTAAGCCAGTTGCCATAGGATGTGCCTTCCTCCCAGACTCCCATGACTTTCTATTAAAAGGGTGAGAGTTAGGGCACCTGGGTGGTTCAGTTGGTTAAGTGTCTGCCTTTGGCTCAGGTCATGATCTCAGGGTCCTGGGATCAAGCCCTGAGTCAGGCTCCCTGCTCAGCAGGGAGTCTGCTTCTCCCTCTCTGTCTGTCCCTCCCCCTGCTTGTGCTGTCTCTTGCTCACTCACTCTCTCAAATAAATAAATAAAATCTTTTATTAAAAAAAGGTGGCAGCTATTGCAAATGGCAGTTATCAACCTCCTTAGGCCATGTACAAAGGTGTTAAATTGGGAGTTGCTCCTCTGTATGAAAAAACTGAATTCCCCTAAACCACTTGAAACCTTACATCTCTGATTTCCCTAACAGAACAGAAGCTTAGCAATCTTTTTTGAATCTTAGACTGAAATCTCCCTAATTTTAACATCCCATCTTAGTTTTTTCTCATTTGATATTTATGCCTTTTAAATAGACATTTAAAGATGAGCTCTGTTGTTGTTTCTGCTTATAAAGTCATAAATAGAACTGTCGAAGTGGTGTTCATTATCAAAATTTTGGGTTTAATATCAATATGTATATATAGGAGAGGAAAATTCTTCTCTACCCTCTTAGGTTGTCTGGCTGGGTCTGGGCAGTAAACTGACAACAGGCAGATTAACAGGAGAAAAGGCATCCAAATTTATTCGATTGCAGGTGCTGCAGAGGGGAGGGAGCTGTGGTCATGGAAAAGGGTGAGAGAGAGAGAGAGGAGCACACAGGGGAATACACAAGGAGAACATTTCCCCAAAGCCACTGGCTTGGAAAATAAGAGGGGCTAAATTTCATGAGTTCTTGCAACCAGTGGGGCTTAAAGCCTGGAGTTTTTAAGGTCAGCAGACTCGGCTGGGATAGAGCCCTGAGGGCACTGCCCAACTCCTGGAGAGAAGGCAGGCAAAAAACCCCAGGACATGGGAACAGTGATTTGAAGAAGATCTGGGGCACACAGGTGGATTACTTGCTCTTCTTGGAGGCCATCCCTGAGAGTCAGTTTTCACAGTTTGCTCTCTGGGAGTAAAGAAGCTGGCTGGTACCATTTCCCTTCCCTGCCCCTCAACATAAACACAGAACCACCTGCCAGAAGCAGTGCAGCACCAACACTGGCTGCCTAACTTGCTTACACTAAGCCCTACCCACCCTGTGCTCTGGTGGGACTGCTCCTCTCAGTTAAGTTTGCCTCATTCCCAGTGAAGCGAGGCCCTCCCCCAGAAGACCAGCACAAACCCTTGCCTACACCATGTCTCCCAACCAGAAAGTTCTGCAGGGCCTCAGTTCCGGAGGAAGTGGTGTCAAGTCTCATTTCACAAGCAGATCAGTGCGCTCCTAGTTAAACTCACCACATTCAGGCCAGGGCTCAAACATTGCCCACAGAAGGCATGGAGAGCCTCTGCAGATCACAGGCCTGACGGATAGAGCATCCAAGACATTATAGCAGAGTGCGCAAAGCACACACTGGAGACACTCTCTGAAGTGCCAGTCCCTGAGCAGTACATGATCTCTTTTTCATAAGGCCATTACTTTCAGGTGCAGGAGACATAATTGGATTTTCTAACAGAAGAAGGCAGAGACTTAGACAAAATGCCAAGACAGAGGACTTTATCCAAAATGAAAGAACAAGGCCATGGCCAAAGATCTAAGTGATACAAATATAAATAACATGCCTGATGGAGAGTTTAAAGCAACAATCATAAGAATACTCACTGGGCTTGAGAAAAGAATAGAAGACATCAGTGAGACCCTTATCACAGAGATAAAAAAGACAAAAGATAATCAGAGATGAAGAATGCAATAAATGAGATTGGAAACAGGCTTGATGTAATGAACAGCAGGCTGGAAAAAGCCGAGGAATGAATTAGTGATCTGGAAGACAAAACAATGGAAACTAATGAAGCTGAACAAAAGAAAGAATTATGCAACACAAGAATAGACTTAGGGAACTCAGCGACTCTATCAAACGTAATAACATTTATCTTATAGGAGTCCCAGAAGAAGAAGAAGAGAGAAAAGGAGACAGATAATTTAAGTAAAGAGATAATAGCAGAAAACTTAACTAATCTGGGGAAGGAAACAGACATTCATATCCAGGAGGCACAGAGAACTGCCATCAAAATCAATAAAAGCAGGCTAACACCAAGACATATTGTAACTAAATCTGTGAAATATAGTGACAAAGAAAAAATCTTAAAAGCAGCAAGACAAAAGTCTTTAACTTACAAGGGAAAAGCCATAAGGCTAACTGGAGATTTCTCAACAGAAACTTGACAAGCCAGAAGGGAGTGGCATGATATATTCAACATGCTGAATGGGAAAAATCTGCAGCCAAGAATACTCTATCCAGCAAGGGTATTGTTCCAAATAGAAGGGCAGATAAAGAGTTTCCCAGACAAACAAAAACTAAAGGAGTTGATGACCACTAAACCAGCCCTATAAGAAATATTAAAGGGGACTCTTTGCAAAGGAGAGATCAAAAGTAACAAAGACAAGAAAGGGTCAGAGAAAATCACCAGAAACAATGACAAAGCAAGTAATAAAATACATATCTATCAATAATTACTTTGAATGTAAATGGACTAAACGCTTGAAGACATAGGGTGTCAGGATAGGTAAAAAAAAACAAGACCCGTCTATATGCCGCCTACAAGAGACTCATTTTAGACCTAAAGACATCTGAAGATTGAAAGTGAGGAGATGGAGAAACATTTATCATGCTAATGGATAGCAAAAGAAAGCCAGAATAGCAATACTTATATTGGACATACTAGACTTTAACCACAGCCTATAACAAGAGATGAAGAAGGGGATTATATAATCATAAGTGGGACAATCCAACAAGAAGATGTAACAATTGTAAATATTTATGCACTCAAAGTGGGAGTACCCAAAATGGGAGCACCCAAATATATAAAACAATAACAACATAAAGGAACTAATTGATAACACAATAATAGTAGGGGACTTAAACACCCCACTTACATCAATGAACAGATCATCTAAACAGAAAATCAATAAGGAAACAATGGCTTTGAATGACACACTGGACCAGATGGATTTAACAGATATATTCAGAACATTCCATCCTAAAACATCAGCATACACATTCTTTTCAAGTGAACATGTAACATTCTCCAGAATAACAGATCACAAAACAAACCTCAACAAATACAAAAAGATTGAAATCACACCATGCACCTTTTCTGACCACAATGCTGTGAACCTAGAAGTCAACAACAAGAAAAAACTTGGAAAGACCACAAATACATGGAGGTTAAACAACATACTACTAAACGATGAATGGGTCAACCAGAAAATCAAAGAAGAAATTTTAAAAATACATGGAAACAAAAGAAAATGAAAACACAGTGGTCCAAAATGTTTCAGATGCAGCAAAAGAAGTCCTGAGAGGAAGTATATAGCAATATAGGTCTACCTCAAGAAGCCAGAAAAATGTCAAACAACCTAACCTAACCTTACACCTAATGGAGCTAGAAAAAGAACAATAAAAAAGCCTAAAGTCAGCAGAAAGCAGGAAATAATAAAGATTAGAGCAGAAACAAATGGTGTAGAAACTAAAAAGCAATAGAACAGGTCAACGAAACCAGGAGGTGGTTCTTCGATAAAATTAATAAAATTGAAACTCCTGAGCCACTTATCAAAAAGAAAAGAGAAAGGACCCAAATAAATAAAATCACAAGTGAGGAGAAATAACAACCAAAATCACAGAAATACAAACAATTATAAGAGAATATTATGAAAAGCTATATGCCAAAAAATTGGACAACTGGAAGAAAATGACAAATTTCCAGAAACATATAAACTATCAACACTGAAACAGGAAGAAATAGAAAACTTGAACAGACCCATAACCAGCAAAGAAATTGAATCAGTAATCAAAATATGCCAATAAACAAAGTCCAGGGCCAGATGGCTTCACAGGCAAATTCTACCAAACATTTAAAGAAGAGTTAATACCTATTCTCAAACTATTCCAAAAAATAGAAAAGGAAGTAAAACTTCCAAATTCATTCTATGGGACCAGCATTACCCTGATTCCAAAACCAGATAAAGACTCCACTAAAAAAGAGAATTATAGGCCAATATCTTTGATGAAGATGGATGCAAAAATTCTCAATAAAATACTAGCAAACTGAATCCAACAATACATTAAAAAAAAATCATTCACCACAGTCAAGTGGGATTTATTCCCAGGATGCAAGGGTTGTTCAATATTCACAAATCAAACAATGTGATATACCACATTAATAAAAGAAAGGATAAGAACTATATAATCATTTCAATAGATGCAGAAAAAACATTTGACATTCATGATAAAAACCCTCAACAAAGTAGGTTTAGAGGGAACATACCTCAACATAATAAAAGCCATCTATGAAAAATCAGCAACTAATGTCATCCTCAATGGGGAAAAATGAGAGCTTTCCTCTAGGGTCAGGAACAAGACAGGGATCACCACTCTCACTGCTGTTATTCATCATAGTACTGGAAGTCCTAGCCACAGCAATCAGACAATGAAAAGAAATAAAAGG
This sequence comes from Neomonachus schauinslandi, assembly GCF_002201575.2. Taxonomy (NCBI): domain Eukaryota; kingdom Metazoa; phylum Chordata; class Mammalia; order Carnivora; family Phocidae; genus Neomonachus; species Neomonachus schauinslandi. The sequence continues at coordinate 57,522,724 of NC_058412.1, forward strand.
CATCCAAATTGGCAAGGAAGAAGTCAAGCTTCAATATTTGCAAATGACATGGTACTCTATACAGAAAACATGAAAGATTCCACCCAAAACTGCTAGAACTGATAAACAAATTCAGTAAATTTGAAGGATACAAAATCAACCTACAGAAATCTGTTGCATTTCCATGCACCAATAACGAAGCAGCAGAAAGAGAAACGAAGGAATCAATCCCATGTACCATGCACTAACAACCATAAGATACCTAGGAATAAGCCTAACCAAAGAGCTGAAAGACCTATACTCTGAAAACTGTAAAACACTGATGAAAGAAACTGAAGATGACACAAAGAAATGGAAAGACATTCCATGCTCATGGATTGGAAGAACAAATATTGTTAAAATGTCTATACTCTCCAAAGCAATCTACACATTTAATGCAACCTCTATCAAAATACCACCAGCATTTTTCACAGAACTAGAGCAAACAATCCTATAATTTATATGGAGCCACAAATGACCCCTAATAGCCAAAGCAACCTTGAAAAAGAAAAGCAAAGCTGGGGGCATCAGAATTCCTGATATCAAGTTATACTACAAAGCTGTAGTGATCAAAACAGTATGGTAGTGGCAGAAAAATAGACATATAGATCAATAGAACAGAATAGAAAACCCATAAATGAACCCACAACTAGATGGCCAATTAATCTTTGATAAAGCAGGAAAGAATAGGTAATGGGAAAAAGACAGTCTCTTCAACAAATGGTGTTGGGAAAACTGGACCACTTCCTTACATCATACACAAAAATAAATTCAACATGGATTAAGGACATAAATATGAGAACTGAAATTATAAAAATCCTAGAAGAGAACAAAGGCAGTAACTTCTTTGACATTGGCTATAGCAACTTCTTTCTAGATGTTTCCTGAGGCAAGGGAAACAAAAACAAAAATAAACTATTGGGACTTCATCAAAATAAAAAGCTTCTGCACAGCAAAGGAAACAACCAACAAAACTAAAAGGCAACCTGTGGAGCAGAAGAAAATATTTGCAGATGACATATCTGATAAAGGGAGTATCCCAAATACATAAAGAACTGATAGAACTCAACACCCAAAAAACAAATAGTCCAATTAAAAAGTGGGCAGAGGGCGCCTGGGTGGCTCAGTTGGTTTAGCGACTGCCTTCGGCTCAGGTCATTATCCTGGAGTCCCGGGATCCAGTCCCGCATCAGGCTCCCTGCTCAGCAGGGAGTCTGCTTTTCCCTCCGACCCTACCCCCATCATCATAGTACTGGAAGTCCTAGCCACAGCAATCAGACAATGAAAAGAAATAAAAGACATCCAAATTGGCAAGGAAGAAGTCCTCTACCCTCTCTTGTGCTCTCTCTTTCTCACTCTCTCTCTCAAATAAATAAAATTTTTTAAAAAATTAAAATAAAAAGTGGGCAGAAATCATGAATAGACATTTCTATTGCATTATATATATGTGTGTGTGTATATATATATATATATATATATATATATATATGCATGCATTTGTGTGTGTATACACACACACACACACTGAAATATTATTCAGCCATAAAAAAGAATGAAATCTTGCTATTTGCAGTGACATGGATGGATCTAGAGAGTAACTAGACTGGAATTAAAGTTTTTTTTTTTAATGAATTTAATCCCCCCCCCCCCAAAAAAGAAGAAAAACAAAAAGACAACAACAACAGAAAAATACAAGAAGCATTTAACTGACAATATTTTGGAAACTTTTCTTTAAATTTCCATTAGTTAACACAGTATAATATTAGTTTCAGGTGTACAGTATAGTGATTCAACACTTACATATATTACTCAGTGCTCATCATAAGTGTACTCCTTAATCCCCAACACCTGTTTCACCCATCTCCCACCCACCTCCCCTCTGGTAATCAGTTTGTTCTCTATAGTTAAGAGTCTGTTTCTTGGTTTGCCCCTTTCTGTTTGTTTCATTTCTTAAGTTCCACATATGAGTGAAATCATATGGTATTTGTCTTTCTCTGACTGACTTATTTCACTTAGCATTATACTCTCTAGTTCTATCCATGTCATTGCAAATGGCAAGACTTCATTCTTTTTTATGACTAAGTAATATCCCATTGTGTGTGTGTGTGTGGGTGTGTACATATATATATGTGTACATATATATATATATGTGTACATATATATATGTACACACCCACACACACACACACATACACACACACCACCTCTTCTTTATCCATTCATCTATCAATGGACACTTGGGCTGTTTCAGTAATTTGGCTGTAGTAGATAATGCTGCAATAAACATAAGGGTGCATGTATCCCTTTGAATTAGTGATTTTGTATTTGGGGGGTAAATACCCAGTAGTATATTTACTAGATCATAGGTTATTTCTATTTATAACTTTTTGAGGAACCTCCATTCTGTCTTCCACAGTGACTTCACTAGTTTGCATTCCCAACAGTACACGAATTTCCTTTTTCTCCACATCCTCACCCACACTTGTTGTTTCTTGTGTTGTTGATTTTAGCCATTCTGACAGGTGTGAGGTGATATCTCATTGTGGTATTGATTTGCATTTCCCTGATGATGAGTGGTGTTGAGCATCTTTTCATGTGTCTGTTGGCCATCTGTATGTCTTCTTTGGAGAGATGTTTGTTCATGTCTTCTGCCCATTTTTTAGGTGGATTACTTCTGCTGTTTGGTGTTGAGTTGTATCAGTTCTTTATATATTTGGGATACTAACCCTTTCTTGGTATGTCATTTGCAAGTATCTTCTCCCACTCCATAGGTTGCCTTTTAGTGTTGTTGGTTGTTTCCTATTTTGATGAAGTCCCAATAGTTTATTTTTGCTTTTTTTCCCCCTTGTCTCGGAGACATATCTAGAAATAAGTTGCTATAGCCATTGTCAAAACCTTTGTTCTCTTCTAGGATTTTTATGATTTCAGATCCCAAATTTAGGTCCTTAATCCATTTTGAATTTATTTTTGTGTATGATGTAAGAAAGTGGTCGAATTTCATTCTTTTACATTCAACACCATTTGTTGAAAAGATAAATGCTTCTTGGGTATTATGACTATCATGACTTGAGAGCATGACAATCTTTTTTCTAAAAAAAGATTTATTTATTTATTTGAGAGAGAGAGAGAGCATGAGCAGGAGGGGCAGAGGGAGAGGAAGAAAGAATCCCAAGCAGGTTCCACACCCAGCCTGGAGCCCTACATGGGGCTCGATCCCAGGCCATGAGATCATGACCTGAGCCAAAACCAAGAGTCAGATGCTCAAATGACGGCACCACTCAGGTGCCCCTAGATCATGACAATCTTGAGGAGAGTTAAGAATAAGTGAGCTGGGGCACCTGGGTGGCTCAGTCGTTAAGTGTCTGCCTTCGGCTCAGGTCATGATCCCAGGGTCCTGGGATCGAGCCCCGTTCGGGCTCCCTGCTCAGCGGGAAGCCTGCTTCTCCCTCTCCCACTCCCCCTGCTTATGTTCCCTCTCTCACTGTCTCTCTCTCTGTCAAATAAATAAATAAAAGCTTAAAAAAAAAAAAAGAATAAGTGAGCTTTGGGTTTTGAACTGAAGGTTGTCTCCTAGGTATCCTTTTTTTTTTTTTTTTTTGGAAAATCAAGAAAAAAATTCAGTATCTGAGGCTAAAGTTTTAGAAAACAAAATGAGTTAATCATGATCAAAGCAGGAAAATTATCTTTTTATGGAAATAGTCACCAAATGTGCCATTTAAAGAATTCCTGGCTTTTTCATGTGAACCAGTTGCATGGTGCTTATTTTCAATTCAACAGTAATTATTAATAAATTATTAATAGTCCACTAGGTCTAAAGCATGGTGTTAGGCTGTTAGAGAATATAAAGTGTAGATCCTGCTCTTCAAGGTGCTTACAGTCTAGTGAACTAGTACATACATCTTTGGAAAAGTAAACAGTGATAGCAGTTTAGGGTCAAAGGTAGATGATATGAGACAGCGTATGATAAGTGCCTGAATGAGTTAATTACAATGAAAATCTCTATGGGAGTTTTGAGGAAGAAGAATCACTTCAGATTGGAGTTTTCAGAGACAGTGATAATTGAACCAAATCTTGAAGGGTAAGTGGGATGTGGATAGAGGGAGGTGAAGGAGAATAGGCATTTCAAGCCTTGAAATTCCTTCTGTTAGTCTTTTTAAAGGAAGCTGGATAATTTTTGTGGATAATCTGTGTTACCCATGACCCAGCATACTGATACCAGTTTAAAACCCTTCTCTGCCCTTCATTCTTTTTTTTTTGTTCCCTTTGTGGTCAGCAGATTGACATGGGTTGGGGAAAGAGTCAGTGGTCAAGAAATGAAAGAGGATCAGAGAATAAAGAAAATCCTCCTGGGAAACCTGCTAGTGGTTTCATTTAATTTTATATCTTAACATGGATCAGTGCTGAAATAGATCCTCCTCACAACATACAATTTACAGCCAATTTAAAACCAAATGATTATCCCTTTTCTATCAAGAGTAACACATTTTAAGGGCTGTGGTCCTTATGCTTCCAAAAGTGAACCAAGGACATGCAGAATTGTGTCAACCAGAGCCCAAGGGTATTGAAAGAGAAATTGCTCCAGCATGCCTGGTGATAGCATCTAAAGGATGAAGGTGGGAGATAATCACTTATCATTTGACAATTGCAGTAAATAGAGTCAGAAAAAAAATAGGTCTGACACCTGGGCAATTAAATTCTTAATAAGTTAGTGATTACACTTGACTGTGCTGGATGTGCTGCAGGAAGACAATGAAGTCCATCTCTACCTAAGTTGCAGATTGTACCTCCCCCCTTAAGCTATTAAGTTCAAAGATGTGGCTCCCCCCAGGAAATAAAGCATGCTCCCTGCCTTTCCAGTCCTCTACTCCATGCTGGCTGAGTTTTCATTCTAAGCACTTGCTTGAGCATTTTGGAGAATCTTCTTCTCAACAGGACGTTGGTATCTGAGCAGAAAAGAAAATTGTTTCTATTTCCAACTCAAAGGTGGTTGTATTTACATAAGCTCCTCTTTCATTTAAATCTATCTTAATCCTCAAGGATTTAGTAGTTTAAATGCAAAATGCATTTTTTTAAATAAATGAAACAACCATAAGAGAAAACAAACAGTACAGAGAAAGAATTTTAACAAATCACCTTTCTTTTTTATTTTCATTTGTCTTGCCTAAAAGCCATGGGGTTTCAAGATATTTGTTTGTATTTTCCCAGTAAAAGGTTGAAATAAAACTGTGTATGTATATACATATGAAATGAAGGAATTGTTACGGAACCTGGACTGGATCACCCAATGGAAGAACCAAGCGGCACCTGGAGATCTTGGAGGATAGGAGGTTTATTTAATGCCGGCGGGCTCAGAGGAGAGTGATCTCCAAAGGTCTGAGCCCCAGCACAAACAAAGGGGGCAATTTATACACTTCTACTTCCCCGTACTTGGCACTTTTGGCACATAGGCAAAGCAGGGCAGGGAGAAGGACCCAGATTGGTGCGCATGGGAAGCAGAGCAGGGAGAAGAGCCCCGGGGCAAGGACTGGGACTCTCTCTGGCTTGGTTGGCCATTTTAGGACACAGATTTTCCTTATCATTCCCCCACTTTGATGCCCCTTTAAACACCTAGTTTAGAGGGCATCATTTTCATCTTCTAAGGGGCAATAGTGAGTAAGGAGTAACTGGAGTCTGATTTTAGCAATTTGAGTAGTGATAAACCTGGTAAGGGCATTAAGAATACAAGGACCAAATGCTACTATGAGGAGAAGCAATAGGAGGGGGCCGACTAGGGGGGTGAACCAAGGGAACAATTATGAGAGGGTATCCCACCAAGGTGTCTGCTGGAGTGATTCCCACCAGCGATGTACTCATTCCTGTAATTGGGTCAGAGTTTCTTGGACCACCCCCGACTCATTAGCATAGAAACAACATTCCTCCTGTAAGAAGAGGCAGAGCACCCCCTGCACGGCCGTGAGTCGAGCCCGCGCCTGTTTTGCAGGACCACTGAGGCCAATGAATCGAGTTAGTGCTCCAGGGCCAGGGCCAACTGAGTGAGGGTGGAAAAATCCCGTGTGAGTTGTTGAGTTAACCCCTGGTACTGAACCTGAGACATCCTGATGCCAGTGGCGCTGAGGGCAACACCTGATGCTGCCAGCAGGCTCATGGTAAGAGGGATGGCCGCGGGGGAGCATCGAGGGCAGTTAGGAGGTCTCCATATGAGTGGGACATCACTCCCAAGGAGGACTGAAAGACTGGGTAAGAGACTGACAAGCGTGCATGATTGATTGCGTGGGGTGATGCAGATGTATACACCTTGATCACAAGCCAGAAAATTGTTGTTAGGCGCACAGACCTGACTGTGGCCCATGATGGGAGAGGAAGAGTTGCCATACAGCGGTACTGGAGCCAGAAAGGGATAATCTGAGGTCCCTGGTGCCGAGGTGGGAGGTGACACAGTAGATTGCTTGAGGATGACACTTAGGTATTGGATGGGACTGGGCTTTATACAGATCCAGCAGTCAGATGCTAGGGGTGGATTTGAGTGGTTAAGCGCTTGGTGGGGGGCGTTACTCATACCTAACAGTTGCGCTATAGATGCTTGCCTGTGGATGGGGGACCCAGGTATTCGCCAGGGCGAGTTATTTTCTGTCTGACTCTGGGGGTTGACTGTAAGGCTTGGGGTCAACATGGACTTAATCATAAATTTGTCCATGGGGTCCGTTCCCATGGGGTGATATTGGCCCAACAGGAGAATGATTCCTGTAGCCCATGATGTGGCATTGGGTTCTAAGACTGAGAGGGTGAGCGGTATACAGTGATTGTTAGAGCAAGAGGATGGGATGGCGTTGTGTGTCAAGGAAATCTGGATGTCACTGTGCTGTTTGAGGTGCCACCACCTGGTGGACCATCGTTCCATTCCTGGCCAAGTCGCCACCCATGACTCACATCCCCAGGCTTGTGAGCAGAATTGAGGATAGGTGTTTGGCTGTTGAGGTGTAGGGCCCCCACAGATGTAGATATCTACCAGCCAGTAACCTGAGTGAGGGCCATGGTAGGAACAGTGTCTATGAGGCTCCCAGGAGGTATCAAGAAGCTGGCATCCATCAAAATGGAGGTTAACCTTTGGTGTGTGCCCATCCCAGGTGGAAGAAGTCAGTGGGGGCACTGGTGCAGGATTGAGGGGGATGAGCTGGAAAGTCCATTTGTCAGTAACGGTGATATGAGTTTGCCCCCCTTGCCAGGCTGGGCAAGCTAGAGTGAGGAAGAATAGCACACCAGGTAGCAGAAGACCAGTACTGACTGGGGCCAGGAAAACCATGGTGAAATGCACTCAGGAGTAGACAGCAGAGGGCCAGTAAAAGTAGGATCTATGACCTTAGGTAGAGGGAGCCATCATGGCTAACTCATCAGCAGATGAAACCCGTGGACAAGTAAGTGCAGTAATATACCCTAGGGACACCCAATAAGCAATGACAATAGTAAGCCTCTGGGGGACAGTCCAGTCAGGAGGGGCAACAGTGTAGAGTAGATGAAGGAAATCATGCTGATGAGAGCCAGGGACCACAGTGAGCGGGTGTCCATCAGTTGGTAGGGTCTCGTCGAAGGTGAAGCCAGAGTGGGTTCGTGAAGCCTGGCTGGACTCTCCATTGGTGTGGCTCCTCATCTGCATGATGAGCTTTCTTCACTCTGGAGTGGTGGACCCACGGGGTGACACCTGAGACCTTGAGGGCAGTGGGGGTGATTAGAACAACAGTGTGGGGCCCTGTCCACTGTGGTTTGAGGAGGTCTTTCTTCCAATCTTTGACCCAAACTGAGTCCCTTGTCTGGAAGGAGTGTACCTGAGACCCTAAGGAGATTGGAGACCTCTCGATGGTGTACTTTTATAATTTATTTAGGGTGGCCCCAAGGGCCTGAAGCTGCTCCTTTATCCCTTTATCTCCAACCTGATGCAAGTTTCCTGGAAGGCTTCCCAAGCACGGGGGAGGCCGTCCATATATTAATTCGAATGGGGAGAAACCTGATGTCCTGGGCGTGCAGCGAGCATGCAGGAGAGCTAGGGGTAGCAGATGCGGCCATGGGAGATTAGTCTCCTGACAACTTTGCTAAGGTTCCGTTGAGGGTGCGATTCATTTGCTCTACTTTCCCTGAACTTTGGGGCCGGTAAGCAGTGTGGTCCCCAGGTAATGTTGAGAGAGTTGGTCAAGACCTGTACAATGTCTGCCACATATGCAGGTCCATTGTCACTATGTTAATGGCAGGCTGAATCGAGGCATGATCTCCTGCAAGAGGACTTCCCGGCTTTGCTCTGTCCTAGTCAGGAAGGCTTCGACCCACCCAGAGTATGTGCATACTATTACTAGGAGATATGTGAACCCCCTGCTCGGCTGCACATCTGTGAAGTCTACCTCTAGATCTTTGAAGGGGCTTGCTCCCATTCCCTGGACACCTGGCGGTGGCCATGGTGCAAACTGAGCATTATTTTTAGCACGTTATGCATTGTTCACTCGTTGCTCGGCATAGTGCTGGCAGCTGACTGATTTAGTTGTGCTTCTTGAGAAGGACCTCTAATGCAGTTTTTCCCAGATGAGTGAGTCGGTGGTGTTCCTTGACTAGATGCCCTCCAGTTGCTGTTGGAACAAAGATGTGCCCATCTGGCATCATCCACCATCCCTTTTCAGTCAGGGTGGCTCCCTTAGCCATGGCCCATTCCTTTTCCTTTTTAGTGTAACTGGGTGAAGGGACTTCTTCCGGGGGTGTTAGGGCCATGGTGAGGGGAGGGGCTCTGTCCATGTCCTCACTGGCTGTGGTCTTGGCTGCCTCATCTGCCAGAGGATTTCCCCGCACTATGGGGTCGTCTCCTTTCTGGTGTCCCTTATAGTGCAGGATTGCTACTTCCTCTGGAAGCCTGATGGCTTCGAGGAGTCTCAGTATCTCCTCTTTGTTCTTGATAGCTTTTCTTGCTGCGGTTAGGAGGCCCTTTTCCTTGTAGATGGCTCCAGATATATGTACAGTAGCAAAGGTGTACTGAGAGTCAGTATAGATGTTGACTCTCTTGCCTTCACGGAGGGCTCGGGCTCGGGCTAAGGCATATAGTTCAGCCCATTGAGCTGACCATCCAGCTGGTAATGCTTTAGCTTCTAGGACTTCGGTGGTTGTGGTTACTGCGTAACCCACTTTCCGGGCACCCTCTTGTAGGTAACTGCTGCCATCGCTGAACAGTGTGAGCTGTGGATTCTTTATGGCTTGATCCCGCAGATCTGGACAGCTCGCATGGACTTCATCAGTCACCTCAGAGCAGTCATGGTCTGGTTCCCCCTCTTCCATGAGGAGAAAGGTTACTGGATTTAATATCCTTACTCTTTCGAGGGTGACCCGCGGGTTTTCGCAGAGGAACCCTTGGTATTGTGCTAGCTGATAGTTGAAAGGAAGCGGTGTCCCTGTGCATTCATGAGGGACACAACTGCATGAGGGACCTTGATGTTAAGTTCTTGCCCCAGGGTAAGCTTCTCTGCCTCCTTGATGAGTAGGACTGTGGCTGACAGCGCCCTGAGGCACATAGCCACCCCGCTACCACTGGGTCCAGCTTCTTTGACAGGTAAGCAACTGGCCATTGGGGAACAGTCTGGGTGAGTACCTAGGTGACACTTAGGTATTGGATGTGTCTGGGCTTTATACAGATCCAGCAGTCAGACGCTAGGGGTGGATTTGAGTGGTTGAGTCCTCGGTGGGAGGCGTTAATCATACCTTTTCATGCACAAAGAGATTGAAGGGTTTTTCTACATCTGGTAGGCCCAGGGCTGGAGCCTGCCCCGGGGCGGTCTTTATCTCTGTGAAAGCAGCTTCTGCTTCCTCAGTCCAGGTAGGGGGTTCTCAATCTGGTCCCCCTAAGAGATCATAAAGGGGTCTTGCTATTGCTGAGAAGCCAGGGATCCAGATGCGGCAGAATCCTGCAGCCCCCAGGAAATCTTGTAGGCCCCTTTTTGTCTGGGGCTGTGGCAGGGAGATGATGACCCTTTTCCTCTCTTGCCCTAGTTCTCTTTTCCCTTGGGTGAAGAGGAAACCAAGGTATCGGACCTGTTGTTGGCAGATTTGTGCCTTCTTCCATGAGGCTTGGTATCCCAAGTCTGACAGGAGCTGTAGGAGGGCCTTTGTGCCTTTTGTGCAGTCTTCTTGTGTGTCACTGGTGAGGAGGAGGTCATCCACATACTGGAGGAGGGTGCATCGTGTGGCCTCTCTTGGGAAGCTGGCGAGATCCATGGCCGGTGCTTCCCCAGAGAGGGTTGGTGAGTTTTTAAACCCCTGCGGGAGGTGCGTCTAAGTCAGTTGCATCTGGCGCCCTGTATCAGGTTCAGACCATTCAAAGGCAAATAGTGGCTGTCTCTGGGGAGCTAAGAGGAGGCAGAAGAAGGCATCCTTCAAATCTAGGCAAGCGAATCATCTGGCCAACCCTGGGATTTGGCCGAGGAGGGTGTATGCATTCGGGACCATTGGGTGCAGAGAGATGGTCACCTTGTTGATGGCCCACAGGTCTTGAACTGTTCGGTATCCCCCTCCTGGCTTCTTGACTGGCAGGAATGGGGTATTCCAGGCCGACTGGCACTCGACTAGATTACCTGCTTCTTTGAGTTTGGTCAGATGTTCTTGGATGCTGATCTTAGCTTCTTGTGGAAAGGGGTATGCCTTTGCCTCTGAGGTTGGGCTCCTGGGATCAGTTCAACAATGATAGGGGCCTGATTCCGGGCTAGTCCAGGTGGGTTGTTTTCAGCCCATACTGAAGGGAAGGCAAGGCTGAACTCGAGCGGGCTGCTCAGTTAGGCCTGGGCACAGAATAGCCTCCATTCTTCTTCCCTTGGTGTGGTAATTGCTAGTATTAGAGACCCCATCTCCTCTTGCCTTGGGTTCAATTGGAGGCTAGTGTGTCCAGTGGGCTCAAAGGTTATCTGAGCCCTAAGCTTGGAGAGTATGTCTCTGCCCAGGAGAGGGATGGGGCAATCAGGCAGATAAAGGAATTCATGTCGCACCTTGTGGCCCCTGAGTTCACGCTGGTGGGCCTGGCCAAAGGGATGTTGTATCGCCCACATCCCCATGGCCCCAAGGATGGTCGCAGTCCTTTTGCTGAAAGGGGCCACTGGGGAGGTGACAACAGAGTGCTTGGCCCCAGTATCAACCATAGAAGTCACTGGTTGGCCCCCCACTTCCATTTTGACCGTGGGCTCATGGGGGCCAAGGAGGAAAGAGCCTGGTCCCCCTCAGCCTGAGTCCATTCCCGCAAAGCCTATGAGGTCCTCCTCTCAGGGTTCTTCCTTGTAGTGGCTGGGCTTTTGAGCCTTTCCCCGGTTGGGAAAGGAGCTGAAGGGCCAGGTGTAAGCGGTCTTGGGAGTACGTACTGTGGGGGTGGGGGCAGCGTCGGTTCGTCCTTGGCATCTCTGGCTAGGATTTGTGGAGAATGGGACTTTTGCTGATTTTTTTTAGGTTGCTTGGATGAGGCGATTAAGACCCTGGCCTGTCCCTGCCTATTGCAAGTGAATTGCACCCAGGGCGGAAGGGTCTGAGCAATTCCTAGCCAGGAGTCAATGTATAGAAACTGGTCAGGGTGTCCTGGTTCTCCTGTTACAACTTGCCATTCTCGACGAATCATTGGGACATCCAATGTCCCTTCTGAAGGCCACCCGACATCAAAGGTGGGCCATTCCAATTCACATAGGGTTCTCAACTTGCCGGGTTCATCCCGACTCCATAGTCTCCTGAAAACCCCTTCTTGAAATTTGTGATCATGGTCTCTAGAACCGTAGGTTTACTCTGCCCTGACCCCATGGAAATGTCCCCGTGTGTGGTAGTGCAGAGACAGACAAAGGGGGGGTGCCTCCTGAGATGAGGAGACCAATCAGATGCCTGTCTGGCCATGTCCCAAAGGAGCTTAGGTGAGGCTTAGCCGTAGTGGTCTCAGCATTGTGACTTACCAACAGAAACTATTCTGATGCCGCCAAAGACTGTATGCCATTCACCACGGAATCACAGATGGGCCCACTCAGACTCAGTAGGCTTCTGGGGACCTTAAGGAGGATGCCTGCCCATGGAGTCACAGAATCAGCCCGCTTGAGCAAGCCAGGTCGGACTGCACACTCACTCACACATTCACACTCCAGAAGTTATCACATTCCTTCCCTGGGAATCCCTCCCTGTGCGACCTCTAAGAGGTCTCTGGGAGATGATCAGGCTCCCCTTCCACCCCAGTGGGGGTGGGCTTGTCTGGGTCCTGGGGCCCCAGGCCTTACCAGAATCCGACATCAGGACCAGGTCCTCACCTGCCAAGTCTCCTTGAGTCCGGCGGGAACAGTGGAGCGGGGCCGGCCCGAGGCGACCAGGATGGGAGACTGCTGAAAATTAGGCAGGGCGTGCCTTCTCTCATTCCGTCATCAATCCCTCGTTCCGTCATCACCCCACATTGCCCCAAATCGGTGGCAACAATGGGCCAGCATGGTTGGGTTTCCTGGTCAGGGAATCAAATGTTACGGAACATGGACTGGATCACCGTCAGAAGAACCAAGCAGCACCCAGAGATCTTGGAGGATAGGAGGTTTATTTAATGCCGCGGGCTCAGAGGAGAGTGGTTTCCAAAGGTCTGAGCCCCAGCACAAAGGGGGCAATTTATACACTTATACTTCTGGGTACTTGGCACTTTTGGCATGTGCACAAAGCGGGGCAGGAAGAAGGACCCGGATTGGTGCGCGCAGGGAAGCAGAGCAGAGAGAAGAAACTTGGAAGAGCCCCGGGGCAAGGACTGGGACTCTCCCTCTGGCTCAGTTGGCCATCTTAGGACACAGATTTTCCTTATCAGAATGAGGTCATTATTTCATCTGAAAGTACAATTTAATCATTTTAATCTTATTTTCAACCCATCTTTAAGGTAATTCTGTGAAATTTTATTTTGAGTTGGATAGCTGAATCGAAAGGCAGCCCGTCTACATCATCACTCCAACAGTTACATTAAAACATGATTAATTATTAGCTCTTAGGATTGCAAAAGCATGGCCAATATAGATCTTATTCCCCCTAGAGTAATGTGCAAGAATTTATTCTGTGTCATGAATGGCTTTGTTGAGAGTTCTTAAAAATTTCTTCCCTGGTGAGGTGCTAATGGCGAGAGCTCAGTTCTGCGCTAAAGGACCTGGAGCAGAGCAGAGACATGGCAAAAGCTCCTGGTTTGCCTTCATTTCTAAACTTGTTTTTCCACTTAATTGAGCTCTACTTTCACTCTTGGCTATGTTGTAGAAAGGCATTTTTTTTTTTTTTAAGATTTTGTTTATTTATTTGACAGAGAGAGAGAGATGGCGAAAGAGGGAACACAAGCCGGGGGAGTGGGAAAGGAAGAAGCAGGCCTCCTGCGGAGCAGGGAGCCCGATACCGGGCTGGATCCCGGGACTCCAGGATCCAGACCCCATCTGAAGGCAGATGCTTAGCTGACTGAGCCACCCAGGTGCCATGGCATTTTGTTTTTTACAAACAAAAATACTTAGACTCTAAAGGTCCTTTTCTTTTCTTTTTTTTTAAAATAAATGCAAAGGTTTCTTTCAGCTTTAAAATTCTTCTATGGATTATAGTTTTATTTCACATTATCACTACAATCCTTATTTGCATATACTTTTTCCTTTATAATAATTTTTTCTTTTATGCATGAGAGGCTGTGTTTAAGTATCTACGATATTTGCATTGTAATACTAGAGGAAGGTAGTAGAGTAATATGACCTCTTTCCAGTCAGGATAAGCAGAACTGTCCGCTAATCAATATTATTGGCAATACCAATACTAAAGCCACTAGAAGCTTAAAATTATCTTTATTTTTCTATATTATATATATATTTTAAAGAATTTTAAAATTTATTCATTTGAGACACAGAGATAGAGAGAGCATGAGCAGGGGGAATGGCAGAGGGAGAGGGAGAAGCAGGCTCCCCGCTGAGCCAGGAGCCGGACGTGGGGCTCGATCCCAGGACCCTGGGATCATGACCCAAGCCAAAGGCAGACACTTAACCATCTGAGCTACCCAGGCGCCCCTTTATTTTATATTTCTTATTACAAACTAAATAAAGGATATATACAGGACTCAAATTTGCAGGGTAGACTTTCTTTTTCATGCTAAAAAAATCAAGCCTGTATAATTTTCCAGATTAGTCTGGTTCTTAGCAATGGAGTGAGTGATTTCCTTCTATCACTAAGCACAGTGTATGTAATGAAGAGAAGTAACATTTATTTTTCACCTACTGAGTGTCAACCACCTATATAAACATTATCTAATTTAATCCTGTGTCATAAGCATTACTGACCTTATGAAAACTCAGGATGGCTACTACTGTCAAGACAACCCACAAAATACCAGTCACCAATTAGGTGACGCTAATAGGAAAATACCTCAAAGCCTATACACTCCTGCAAGGTCAATAACCCTTGTAGTAACCAATCAATATTCAGAAACCAAAATACGGATAGGTTTCCAGTTTTGTTAATGTTGTTTACAAGCCATAAAGATCATGGGTTCTTATGCCATTTTCTTCCTTCTATCCTACTTCTGTTGCTTTTTGTTTTTCATAGCCAAGTTCCTAAGTTTATATACCAAAAGGGTATCTTCTAATAGACTTTGTCCCTGGTCAACATTCCTTGAGAAATATTGTGGATGGTTTAATCAAGGTCTTTTTAAAAGAAAAAAAAAGAGTTTAGAAGAAAACCAATTAAAATGTTAATTAAATATATAAAATATAATACTATAGGACCGAGAAGGCTGTTGCTTTTAAAATAAATCAGATTCAACGGTATTAAAAAAATCCACTATGCTTTCAAGAATTTATCCCATATATATATATATACTTGTGTGCGTGTGAAATAGCCTACTTACAAAATTAGTGCAGCATCTTTACAGTAGTAAAAGATTGGAAGGAACCTAAAAATTTATCAACAGGTAACTGACTATATAAAATTAATATATCCATTTAATGGAACACTACACGACTGTTCAAATGGATGAGGCAGCTCTATGGGTATCAGTATAGCTCTAAAATATATTATTGAGGGAAAAAAACGAAAGTGCAGAATAGTGTACTTAGTATAATTTATGTACAGAAAGGGGAAGATAAACACATACCTGCATATATACCTGGGTTATGTATTAAATGTTTATGTATTATAGACAAGGAGACAAAAATGGGCTTTAGGTGGGTAGGAGTTAGGTGAGTAAAACGTTTCTTTTCACTATATAGCCCTCACTCAAGGGGAAAAAAAAAAAAAAAAACCTCTCGAAGTAAATCTATGCGTTTGTATTTTTTTCTCCCTGGAAGGTTAGGCCCACCCCAGCCCCACCTTTTTTAAGCTCAGTGCAGGGCTTAAACTCATGACCGAGATCAAGACCTGAGCTGAGATCGAGTCAGACACTTACCTGAGTCAGTCACCCAGGCGCCCCGCAAAAACCCCTTTTCAAGCATTTATCCATGGGAGCCCCCCCAAAGCCCCTCTTTATTCAAGCATTTATCCATGAGAGAAGGAAGGGGCTTTTGGTATTCATTTAATGCCATTTCACTGATTTTCTGACAAGTATCTATTACTTTTATATAAAATATGATTTAACTGGTAGTAGGATTACAGTTTTTACACCCCCTTCTTTATGCTTTCTTACAATTAAAAAAAATATTTTTAAAAATTTTTCTAAAAAAGCTCTTGCTGGCTATTTTTTTTTTTTTAAGATTTTATTTATTTATTTGACAGAGAGAGACGCAGCGAGAGAGGGAACACAAGCAGGGGGAGTGGGAGAGGGAGAAGCAGGCCCCCCGCAGAGCAGGGAGCCCGATGTGGGGCTCAGTCCCAGGACCCTGGGATCATGACCTGAGCCAAAGGCAGATGCTTAACGACTGAGCCACCCAGGCACCCCTCTGTTTTTAGTAAACATTACCAGGCTTATGATCTGCAGAGGCCAATTCTCTCTTAAGATTTATTCAGATTGTATCTTTTCTGGAAAATTTTTGAATCCAGCTTTATTGTATTAACATGTAATATCTTTTGCCCTGTAATTCACTCATGTGTGATCTCCTCAAGTTCTAATAAAATCCTTAAGAAAGGCCTGGGCTTTTCACAAATTATCACACTTTTTTTTTTTTTTAAGATTCTATTTATTTGACAGAGAGAGAGAGTGCAAGAACAAGCAGGGGGGGCAGGAGAGGGAGAAGCAGGCTCCCCACCAAGCATGGAGCCCAACGCGGGGCTTGATTCCAGGACCCTGGGACCATGACCCGAGCAGAAGGCAGATGCTTAACCGAGCCACCAAGGCGCCCCAAATTATCACAATTCTTAAGGGCACAATTTCCAGGGCATGGACTGTCCATTAAGAGAGGCGTCAATAAAATACTTTGTTCTCATGGTTAAGGTGACAGAGGTGAATAGCATAAAGAAATGGCATACAGAGGTGACAAGCTTCCCATTGTGAATAGTCAAACACAAAGCCATGCTTCAGAAGCAGTTGGTGAGAAATTGTTTCTACAAGTAATCTACCAGATCTCTCCAAAGCCCTATTACTATTTCATTTGTTTATGTGACCCCTGATTTTAGGGAGTTAATTTACAGAATCAGATAGTAGGCCAATTTACACAAATGGATGACAAAATAGAGGTGTATACATTATTGAGTTAATTTTGTTTATACATCTTCCAGTTCTATCATGTGTTCTAGCTCTTGTAACTTTTAAATGTTCTTCCTTCATATGACATTTAAAAAATGTACACTATTTTGCCTTCATGCTTCCAATTAACTGTTTTTTTTTTTTTTAAGATTTTATTTATTTATTTGAGAGAGAGAGCACATGAGAGGGGGTAGGGTCAGAGGGAGGAGACTCCCCGCTGAGCGGGGAGCCCGATGCAGGACTCAATCCTGGGACTCCAGGATCATGACCTGAGCCGAAGGCAGTCGCTTAACCAACTGAGCCACCCAGGCACCCCAATTAACTGCTCTTTTAAAGACAAGTTTGACTTGTTTTCTTTTCTGGGTTATTTATCAAGTGGAGTGAAAGTAATGATAAAAACAGGGTGCCTGGGTGGCTCAGTCGTTAAGCGTCTGCCTTTGGCTCCGGTCATGATCCCAGGGTCCTGGGATCGAGCCCCGCATCAGGCCCCCTGCTCCGTGGGAAGCCTGTTCTCCCTCTCCCCCTGCTTATGTTCCTGCTCTTGCTGTGTCTCTGTCAAATAAATAAAATCTTAAAAAAAAAAAAAAAGTAATGATAAAAGAAGCCAACAGGGAGGAGCAAGACTATGTTCCTTCTTCCTCCTCAGCCTGCTGGTCTCCTAGTACCCTCTCTTGGCAGGTTTTAACTCAAGGAGCAGCTGGTAAAGAAATGTTTGCAGAATCCCAGACCCAGTGTCATAAGCAAGTATAGAAGGGTGTGTTTGGAACTGAGAGTAATTTAATAAATGGTACACATTCATGCTTCCTTTATATAAAATTAAAAAAAAAGGATTCATATGAAATTTTGTTTCTATGCATCTGATTAACAACAGTTCTAAAACCACTTTTCACTCACTGGCTTCTCTTTTTTCTACATCTGAAATATGAAATGATATAGGTAGTTTCATGTTATAAATCCAACTAAGTACTTGAGCACCCATGAAGAGCACTAGATTAGGCGCTGAGAGATTTAGGATATTGAGTGTCTGTTATGTACAATGAATTAAGTACAAGAATGAAAAGATAGAGATCTCCTGTCCTTATGAATTTTGGAAAAAAAGACTTAATTTTTTTGAACAACACTGTTTCTAGTAATAAGCTTAGATTGAGAACATTCCCACTAGCTTACATTTCTGTGGCATTTACCAGTTATGAAATGTAAATTATTCCTTATCTGCTATAGGTGTACATCAAGGGAAGATTTATTACCTTTTCCTTCCATCACAAAAAATGATTGTTGTAATTTCATCAAATGGCATTAACCTGTTTAACAGATAATGTTAAAATCACATTATCCACAGAGCATGAACTAACCTTCAAGATTTAAAAAACGTTAAGTATTTAATAGCATAATGTAGGTAATGTTTAACAATATATTCTGGAGTAGATTGATTCGTTATCACAAGGTGGATTTTCCTATCCTATTTAAATAGAAGAGAGGGACGCCTGGGTGGTTCAGTCAGTTAAGCCCCTGACACTTGATTTTGGCTCAGGTCATGATCTCAGGGTTGTGAGATGGAGCCCTGTGATGGGCTCTGCACTGGGTGTGGAGCCTGCATCTTGAGATTCTCTCCCTCTCCTTCTGCCCCTCCTCCCTCTCACTCTTTAAAAAAAAAAAAAAAAAAAGATTAAATAGAAGAGAATTATGCTTTACTTTGTAACATCTTCTGTCTTTACTACCTTTCTCTGGTTTAAAAAAATCACAACCCCAAGCTAGGAAACATGCAAGTTTGTTGTCTGAACAGAAATGAAATGTTAGCTGGAAATCAGAGTCTGAGTCATCTTCATTTGAATATATATTTTATTTAGAATGCAGCACTAACAACAGCATGATGATAAACTGTCACAAATTTATACCAAGAAGCACACAATCTTTCAAATGTGTTGTTTTTCACAAGTAATTTAAGTATAGCATTATTGTTATTTGGTACTAGAATCAAAGACGACATTTAGATTCTTCAGCTCTGGAGCCTTTAATAACATCAAAATGATTGTCTAGTCAGGCAGAAGAAAGAAATTCAAAAGCAGTTTCTTTTTCTTCTGCCAGTTCCTTTGCAGTTAGATCCATCTTTTCACGTGAGAAATCATTAATAGTGAGACCTTCAACAATCTTCCAGGTCTTATTCTGTTTGAAAATAATTACAAGTAAAAGATTTACAATTAAACTAGAACTGATCTTCCAGCAAGCAACAATTTAGACTGAACTTAAAGCTATAGGAGTACCTGTTTTTGAAGTCTGATTAAAGAAGCAAATCAAAATCCAGATCTTAACAGTAATTCTGATAAAAGTTCAAACCCTGAATTTAAAATGCATTGAATCTAGAAAACAATCTTTAAATGAGGATTTAATTAGCAAACATTAAAAAAACCTACTCACTTTAGTATGGCTATAATAAAAGTAAGATATTATATTGGTAGATATCCAGTATTAGAGGCATAATAACAAAGTGTCTAGTGGCAAGACTTGAACCTTGCTTTCCAGATTATTTTCAATCTTTTAGTAACCTGTAGTTGTGCTTTGCAGAATTTTAAAGTTGAGAAAAATGTCTAATTTAGTAAAGGAACAACTTTGTAGACTAAATTATACCAGCGTTCATAAAAATATGCAACTACTTTCTCAGAAGGGGACAGGGGGAAATAACCCCAAAATACTTTACCTTGATTGTAACAGGGAATGAGTACAGCAAATCATCAGGAACACCATAGGAATTGCCATCGGAGATAATACCCATGGACACAAATTCTCCCTGAAAATAATAATCAACGTTTACATTCTCATGGTGCTTCGGGATTAGTTTATGCAACCAAATGACACATGAATTAACAAAACTAAGCCAGGTGATGCTTTCTTACTACGTGTGTGACTTCAGTACTGTATAAAGAAGCATCACCAGGCACTGCCAGGACAGGGTAACTTTCACGGGTATTCTCTCTCATTCCACTCTTCCAATCCGTGTGAAGTAGGCCGGAGAAACATAATCCTCATTTTATAAATGAGGAAGCTCTGGCCCAATAGAAGTTTTAAGGAAAAAAGTCACGTCCACCAGGTGTGCTCAGTGGTTCCCAGTCTTCATCTCATCTAATCCTTAACAACCCTGTGAGGTAAATGCCGTGTAAGAGATAACCAAAGGTTAAGTACCTTTCCCAAGATTATTTGGCTCGTAGGCAGCTGACCTGGGATATAACCCTAACCTGCCCGGCTGCAAGGCTGTGTTCTTTTCACATCACAGCATCAGAGGACAAAGATCAACGAGTGGCCTGTGCCAATCCCGGAGCCCTCACCTCTGGGGTTCCAAACCAGATGTTTCTGACGTGGTCACAGATGGCTTTTGCGGCAGACATGGCGCTGGAGAGCTTTCGGGCCTTGATGACAGCAGCACCGCGCTGCTGCACAGTCTGGTTGGGGACAGGCAGAGACAGCATTACTTGATCATAAGAGCAGAATTTTGATCGCTTCCAAACTAAGCCTGGGGTGAAAGACCACAATCACAGTTTAATGTCTTCCCCTCCAAATTCATCCAACTACCCAGTGTGGGCCTTACCAACCTATTTCAGTTAAAAGCACCAGTCTTTTTGAAAAAAAAGAAAACTATAAATCCACATAGAAAGTTTACTACACTCCACACAAAGAAATGAATCTCTTTATGAAGACTGGATGACTAGAGGGAACTATTTTTTCCCACGTTAGCAATCCATCTTGACTGCCGCACCGCATCAGATCAGACTGGTTCATGACTGGCTCTGTATGTAGTCATCAGAGCAACTAGGAAAGGCCTGCCCTCCTTGAGAACCATGCCACCAAATTGAGAGGCACTTGGAGACTGTCCTGGAGAGATAGTCGGGTCAGCAATGTGGTGTCTCTCTCAAGAGTTCTTTATGCTTGGCTGTTAGGAGAGATTTTTCTTTTTTCTTTGTTTTTTAAAGATTTTATTTATTTGACAGAGAGAGACACAGCGAAGAGAGGAAACACAAGCAAGGGGAGTGGGAGAGCGAGAAGCAGGCTTCCCGCCGAGCAGGGAGCCTGATGCGGGGCTCGATCCCAGGGCCCTGGGATCATGACCTGAGCCGAAGGCAGACACTTAACGACTGAGCCACCCAGGCGCCCCAAGAGAGGTTTTTCTTACAGTGATGAATTCTCCCTTGAGCCAGCTGTCATCTTTCAGAGCATCATAAACACCAACTTCCTTTCCTTGCAGTTTCACCTTGGCATGGCTGACATCTGGATATTGAGTGGAGGAATGGTTTCCCCAGATAATTACATTCTTTACATCATCAGAAGTCACACCAAGTTTAAGAGCAATCTAGTTAAACAGAAAACAAATACCTTACTTAGACAAACGCTTTTTATTTCAAATTGTGCCTATTTAACAAACATCCTTAAGGCCTCTGAAATTTCAAGAGAACACACAAGAGTTATATCGCTTGGTAATTTCCTAAAGCTTAACAGTGTAAACAAAATGTGAACCTGAAACATTATAGGGTAGAATATTTAAGAGTAGAGAGCATCCTACAGTTAATGATTTAACTTATCAGTATAGGGGGTTTATCAAACACAAAACACTGACATAAAATACAAAGCAAGAGGTTAAGAATATATAAATATGACCTCTGTTTTGTTAATACGTAGGAGATGTCTCCTCAGCACTTCTGAGCAATCAAGTTAGAATATGGGAATTTCTCCATATTTAGGTGAAATTTTTATTATATACCATATACACAAATTAGCTAATTTTCAAATAATCCTAAATATGAAATTTTGGAGTTGGAAGGGGCTCAGATTACCAAAAGTATGACTGTCTTCAATTTATAGATTAGGAAACCAAAGGAAAGAGCTTAAATATAATACTAAAATGATACCAAATGTAACAATTTCTAGCTATAGGTTCAAAAAGCACTTTAGAGGGCACCTGGCTGGCTCAGTTGGGGAAGCATGTGACTCTTGATCTGGGGGTCGTGAGTTCGAGCCCCATGTTGGGTGTAGAGATTACTTAAAAATAAATTTAAAAAATGTAAAAAAAACCAAACAAAAAAACACTTTAAGATCCTGCAAGCCTTGTAGTCACATGACTATCAAACATATTATGTAGTACACTAGCCACAGAGAGGGTTAGAATGTTGTGTTCTGAAAGATTTAAATAAACAAAATAAGTTCACTTATTTTGTTATTCACCTGATAAGGTAATGTGCAAAAAGAAATTATGGTTAGTTGTATGCATAATTTGTTCTTAATTAGGTAGCAGAATTGTGATGAACCAGAAGGAAATGTTTTGGAAAGAATTTTTTATGATTTTATGAGCTGATGTGTTAGGGTATCATTGTGGGTGATTTTTCCTTCTTTCATATTACAGTAAGAATGGGAAAAAAAAATAGTTGTGCCAGAGTTCACTGCGTTTGCATGAAAAAAGCCAGTCTCAAAAGGTCACTTACTTACTACATGATTCTATTTCTGTGACATTCTCAAAATGACAAAATTAACTGAGATGAAGAAGTTAAGTGGTTTTCAGAGCTTAGGAATAGAGACGGAGTGTGCAACTATAATGAGGCAGCATGAGGAGGTTCTCTTATGGGTGATGAAACAGTTCTGTATCTTGACTGTGGTGATTATAGTAATCTAGATATGTGATTAAAGACATACAAAAAAATGAATGTAAAAACTGCAGAAATCTGAGTGAGTCTATTAAAACTGTTGTGTGTAGTTTAGTCAATTTCCTAGTTTTAAAAATGCTCTATAGTTATGGAAGATGTTACCACTGGGGGAAGTGAATGATGGGGATGCAGGATTCTCTGTACTATGTTTTAACTTCTTCTGAGTCTATAATTACTCCAAAATAAAAAGTAAAAAACAAAACAGCAAGCAACCAAAAAAGGATACTGATGAAAAAGGCCAATACCTAAAATGTTTGCAGTGACTTGAGTCATCTCTTTACACCAATATATTCAGTCAAGAATCAAATTGTGTTTACTTTCACTATGACCCCTAAAGTAAGTTGAGACTTGTTTCTTAAATCCTAGAATAGTTAAATGATTTTTTAAAATTCACTTAAAGTTCTGTTTTTGACATTTAACATCACTTCTCTGCTAAACCCTGCTTCATTGAGAGTTCTGCAAGTATTAGGGCTATTAAGTACCAATCAATCTTCACAAATTAGTTGGGTAGTTGGTTTCTAGAGAATCCAGCTACTGATCTGCTTAGTGGCTGAGGCACAGTTGGTGAAGCTGTGCAATGAGTACCATTTTCTGTGTGCGCCATGACCTTCAAGGACTTGGGAAGAACTGCCCTTGCTTATAGTTAGCTGGAGTCATGGAGAAAAAGGAAAATTTACCTGAGGCAAGTAACCCAAGATGTCCATTACCAGGAACTTAGAACCTATAATTTTTGCTGAATGGTGAAACTGCCTCTGGGCCTCTCCTCCCTACAGGAAGCTCCTTACTCCCTTTGTCCTGCTGCCTACTTCCTCTTGTTTGTTTTCTTGAGCTAATCCAGCTAATCCATTTCTGTCTGGACACCAAAGGCCAAAACTTTGTAGACGTAGTTCCTGAATTTCATTCATGTCAGAGCTTGTCTAAATTAACATGTATCCAGGACTGCTACTTCCTTGCTCCCTTGGCCCTTTCGTGTCTGCCACACAGATCTGTTAAATAGTTTTGAACTAATTCTCCAGCCCCAGGAATTCCTCCCGCCTCCCCCCACCCCATACCAGCTAACTAATTTTATTGCCAAAATACCCTGTCAGCATTCATATGCAGCTCTGGTTTGCAAATACATAGGGGAATTCTGCAGGTGACGAAGACTCACTAGGTAGCTAGGTCTTCAGATTTCCAAAATGAATTATGTAAGACTAGCAACATTCATGTAAGAAACTAGTCTTTGAGTTTGTTATTTTTCTCACTGGATGAACAACTTCTACAGGAGGAAGAAACTGCTTTTTCAAAAACTTCCCAAAAGCTCTCACTGTGCCAGACTGACATACTTGAACATGTGCCAAAAGTTAAAGCCTAACAAGACTGCTTCTTCTCTCTTTCCTCACTCAGACTTTTGCCCCATAGGGAAAACTGTTTCAGAAACAGGGACAAAGTGTCACTTAGTAGTACCTCTGGAAGGAGAAATTTTCCAGTGTCTTCCTCCACCAAGGCCTCAGTTGAAAACAGCAAAAACCAAGTTTGTCAGTGGTGTCATTTTACCTCTTTTTCCCTACTGCAGGGAGAGCTACCATCTGGCCATCTAGAAGCTACAAATATAACACCTAAAACCACCTTTTCCTTCATGACTGTTCTGTAGTACCCAAATCTCTTGCCTCCACTCACTCAAACTAACTCCCATTCCTTCCACCCACTAGACTCTAGCTAAAAAATAAGGAAAAAGACCCAGCTCACAGCCTAAAGCCCTTCAGGAAATACTTGCCATTTAAGCTTGTTATCCAATGACCTTCTAAATTAATGGAATATTCAAGGAGATATATGAGGTGTGGCTCTTCTCAACTCTTAGTTATATCCCTCTTAATAATAACACTACTAATAAAAATCATTACTACCAAGAGCAGCCAATCTTTATTGAGTTTTACTATGTGACAGGTACCATGAAAGAGTTTAACATAGATCTTATTTAATCCACATAACCTCCCTTTGACGTAGAAAGAATTATTGCCCCATTTTATACCTTGAATATACTTCCTCAAGGTCACAGAGCTAGTAAGTGGACTTAGGTCACATAATCTCATTATGTAAGAACACACCTAAGAGTTTGGGAGTCAGGCAAATCTAGATTTATTTACTAGCTATATGACTATGATCCCAGACCTTTCTGGGCTTCAGGTTTCTTGTGTGTAAAATAAAGATAATAACATATCTCACATGGTTATTAGAAGGATTAAATGATAAGTTACACGTAGAGCATTTAGCTTAGGGTAGAAGCTTAACAAATGTCAATTCTTTTCTCCATTACTGGGTACTCTGAAACTGAAAGATGATCGGTTCTCAGTTTAAAGCAGTGGTTTTTCAACTTAGACCTCACACCATCTTTTGATAAAATGCTTTCTTTTTTTTTTTTTTTAAAGATTTTATTTATTTATTTGACAGAGAGAGACACAGCGAGAGAGGGAAGACAAGCTGGGGGAGTGGGAGAGGGAGAAGCAGGCTTCCCGTGGAGCAGGGAGCCTGATGCCGGGCTCGATCCCAGGACCCTGGGATCATGACCTGAGCCGAAGGCAGAAGCTTAACGACTGAGCCACCCAGGCGCCCCACTGATAAAATGTTTTCTTAAAACTAAACAAAGTTGTCTTCTTTAGGAAAAGAAAGGACTAAATTCATAGACCTATCTAACAGTGATGACCTGTGGATGAGGAAGTATGGACAGAAAGGTGCTAGGGAAAAGGAAAGAGGTTATGTCTAAGATCCCAGAATTTTGTCACGGCTTTGAAGGGCACCAGGATCATCTAGACCCAAGAAAGCGTAGGAAACCAGCACAGATGATTGGTGGTGGCGTCTCTCTTTTTTTTTTTAAAAGATTTTATGTATTTATTCATAAGAGACAGAGAGAGAGAGAGAGAGAGGCAGAGGGAGAAGCAGGCTCCCCGCTGAGCAGAGAGCCCAATGCGGGACTCAATCCCAGGACTCTGGGATCATGACCTGAGCCGAAGGCAGACGCTTAACCATCTGAGCCACCCAGGTGGCGTCTCATTGTTCAAAAAGCTACTGTTAATACCCTGGTCACTGAACCCTTGGCACATTTATCTAAAACTCCAACAGGTAAAGAAACTTGAGAACAATTAAAATTTAGTTGCTAAGTAGTGAAAAGTAGGAAGTTTTATGGAAACATGTAGAATATTAAAAAGATGTAAAAATAAAATTAAATATAAAATTAAACATTAAAAAATCTGAATCTGACAGCTTAGCTAAGGGGAAAAAGGAAGGAGAACCACACAAAACACAAAAAGCTCAAATCTCTCTTTTTATAATGTTCTATATATCTGGCAAAAATAAACTATGTATTGTCCTGTTAATTATACTAATAACTGATTTTTTTTTTTTTTTTAAGTAGGCTCTACACCCAGCATGGAGCCCAAGGCAGGGCTTAAACTCATGACCCTGAGATCAAAACCTGAGCTAAAATCAAGAGTTGGACACTTGAATGACTGAGCCACCCAGGCACCCCAATGACTGGTTTTTTAACCCCTGAAGTAAGAGGACATTAGGGACAGTATTTTGGCATAGTTAGCAAATGAACTATAGTTGAGAAAATTAAGTTCAAGTTCAGCCTCCTTAAGAGACTCCATTTAAAGACTCCCTAACAAATTAGAATGGCTTCCTACTAAAAAAAACAAAAAAAAGTAAGATTCAGCTACTTCAAAAGTGAGAGAAAAAGGTTTTAAAGTTGAACAGTCAATATTTTAAAATATACCTGAGCTTTAGCTCGGTTGTGATCCAAACGAGTCAAGCAACTGAAGTTCTCCTTGGGGATGGACGGGGCCGACTTGGCGGCAGTCAGGCAGTTGGTATTGGCTGGGTTTCCCACCACGATGACCTAGGATACACGGGAGGCACAGCAAAGTTACACACCATATACTGATGAACTGAACTATCCTAGAATATGGCTGATAAATGTGTAACATGTAGCCTATGTGTCAAGTTTGTATGAGCTAAGTATGTATAGTTACCACTGTAGTTTCTATAGTATTTCGCCCCCCCTCCCCTGCCCCATTGTTAGTGTCTGGTGTGATTACTGAAAAAATGTCTTTAATAAAGCCACCAACATGTATACAAGTTGCTTTCCAGGTGGCAGCATCCAAGACCAAAGGTACATGTCTTTCTATTTTGTGTTGTGACAAAACAGAGACAGAGCATTTATCTATTTACCACACACACACAAACAAGTAATCTAGGTTCTGAGAGAGCAATTCATTCATAAAATTTTCCTTCTTATAAAAGTAGTCCAAGAAAGAAATTCTACTTGAGCAGTTTAACTTTAGGACAATGATTTATCTTTATTAATTACAAGAGTTTTTTAATCTTTCCTAATCCTAAGAATTAACTGGGATTTGCTAAAATACAGATTACCAGGTCCCATCCACTCTATACCTGTTCAATCAATCCTTAGCAGAAAGCACTTCAGGCTACTTTTTTTTTTTTAATTGGGGAGGTACAGGATACACTGCATTTTAATATAGTATAGGCAAATGTACACATGTACTTTATCTTTTAAGTTTTAAATTCTTTAATAAAACTATGAACTTACTGGGAAATATGTCAAACTTACTAAAAAGCTGCAAGCGTATTACAAAGACTACCTCCCACATCCTCTTTACCCAGATCCCCTAATTTTTTCCATTTCTCTCCCTCTCTCTACACACACACACTATACCTTTAGTCTTTCTTTTTGGCCCATTTGAGAGCAAGCTGAAGATATGATACTCCAATGCCCCTAAGTACTCCAGTGTCAGTATGTATTTTCCCAAAAAGGACACTTGGCTGAGGGGTGATTATAGTGCAAGCAGCCTGGAGCAGTCCAAACAACACTGTTATGTTTTATTAAGGAACCCCTGCATTTCTACTCATTTCTACTATTTTCTGTTAACGATTACAGAAAATAAAAGTAATCTATTCAAAATGAATTCTACAGAAGCAAAAATTCAGATATGTATAAAATATTATAACAGAACATTGTAACTGGCAACTTTAAAACCTTAAAAGATTTTCTTTTACCTTGGTTTAAAGTCAGGATTGGGAAGAACAAATCTATCAAAATCAGTAAAACCTCTAACCAGCCGTCTTTTTGCTTACTTATTTGGTAAAAGGAGGCCTTATTCTAATATTAAGGCAAATTTAGAAACTAAAGTAACTTGCACACAGAGACAGAAGAGGAAGTTATACCAATGCAACTCCTCAACAGACAAGTGTATCAAAATCTCTCTGGATTGAGAAAATCTGAATATTTCAGAAGCTACCATCTCTCACTGCTGACAATGCAGCTTACAGCCTTCTCTCTCTACTATCACACACACAAATCCAAAGTCTGAACAAATATTCCCACCAGAAGGCTCTGTGCCTTCTCTATAGGTCTGTAAATTCATATTAAATTTCCGTATCACAGTAATGGGCAAAATATTTTTGAGCACCTCTAAATAAAGATTTCTATGTTATAAGAAAAAGAAAAAAAAACTCAAAACAATGAATCATGGAATACTATATCAAAAACTAATGATGTAATGTATGGTGAAGAACATAATATAATAAAAAAAACCAAAAAACAAAAAAAACTCAGAAAAGGAGAGCTTATCAAGCAAAACTCTATCTGTATTTACTGACCACTGCACAAAACTGGGGGGAAAAAAAAGGCAAATAATTTTGTCTTTACTTCAATGCTAAAAGAAGTAGTTTCAAATGCTGATAATGAAAACCCCATAAAATACTGTACTGGTCACCTTAACTGACTTCTTGGCATACTTCTCCAAGGCTGCACCCTGGCATTTGAAGATTTTCACATTTGCTTTGAGTAAATCTTTCCTCTCCATGCCATCCCTTCTTGGCATGGAGCCCACAAGAATGGCCACATCCAGGTCTTTGAAGGCAATGTCTTCTTTATCAGTTGCTATGACATCTGTGAACACGGCAATAAATATGCAGAGCTACTGAAACACCAAAGTCTGAGGTTTTCTTTTTTTTTTTTTTTTTTTGAGGTTTTCTTTTTCACACTGAATCTACCCAGTAATTCTTTCACTTTGTAGCAAATGTTTACTTTCACATATCACAATGATAAAAAGCTTCAGGGGTCTAAGAAAATAAAAATTATATAATCAACAAACACAGTATTAGCAGAAATGTAAATTACATTTATTTTGCTTTTCCTATCTCAGTAATTATTTCAAGTTTGAAAACTCTACAGCTTTTTGTTTTATGATCAGATATGATGCAAAGTACAATATGATAACTTTCAACTCTGTGCAACATTTGTTATTCACATCAATTACCACAGATAACATGAAAGAAACTAATTTACCTAACCTTTAAAAGTTATAATTACTTTAAAGTCTAAGATATCAATCACAAATTCAAAATAATGTTTATTGAGGTGTTTCATGCCAGGAATAACACTACGAATTTTGTTGTATCAAATTTAATCTTAATATTTCATCCATGAAGACACAGAAGTTTAAGGGGATTAATTTGCCATCAAAAAGCAGTGAACCTGTAATTCCAGCCCAGGCTGGTCCAGAGGTCAACCACTCTTCCGCTGTGCTAGTCCAATAAACATATACCACTTACTCTTTGATTAAAGAACATATATCACCACTCTCCTTTATTGACAGTATTAAAAAGGCCATGACCAGTGCTACAGACTGAATGTTTCTGTCCCTCACAAAATTCATGTTGAAACCTAATCCCCAATGTGATGGTATTAAAAGGTAGGGCCTGTGGAAGATGATTAGGTTATAAGGGTAAAGACCTCATGAATGGGATTAATGCCCTTATAAAAGAGGCCTCAGAGAGCTGCTTCACCCCTCCCGCCTTGAGGACACAGGAAGAAGACGGAACCAGGAAATGGCCTCTCACCAGAATGGGACCATGCTGGTACCTTAATCTTGGATTTCCCAACTTCCAGAACTATGAGAATTAAATTTTTGTGTTTATAAGCCACTCAGTCTAAGGTATTTTTGTTATAGTAGCCCAAATGGACTAAGACAAGCAGGATTCAGCATTGTCATTGGTAAATTTTTAGGGGAGTCAACTTGTGTCACAGTAAGGCTGCTGTAGAGCCCCCAACAGGTATACAAAGAAACACCAGTTGGTGAGGGGAATGTTCTTCCCAGCCATGCATCCTTATTTGCAGAATCTTCCCTCCCTGTCATATTCACAGCTGACCGAGGACAAGCTGACTATAACCTGGACCCATTAGAGAGAGCAGAACTCAGCAGAGAAAGGAATAAAAATGGGACAATGCGACAAAGTTGATTTGGAAATACAGAGTGAGTTGTGTGTCAACTATACTTCAGTTTAAAAAAAGAGAGGGTGAGAAAAGGGAGCCAGCAGAACAGCTTGGCAGGGCAATGCACTCTCTTATA
Organism: Neomonachus schauinslandi; assembly: GCF_002201575.2. Classification (NCBI taxonomy): domain Eukaryota; kingdom Metazoa; phylum Chordata; class Mammalia; order Carnivora; family Phocidae; genus Neomonachus; species Neomonachus schauinslandi. The sequence continues at coordinate 57,552,477 of NC_058412.1, forward strand.
TAACTATGCAACCACATGATTCAGACAACAGAGTACCCCTAGTAAATGTTTATTGAATGGATGTATGAATTCTGAGCATGGTTTTTCTTTCTTTTTTTTTTTTTTAAGATTTATTCACCTATTATTTTAAAGAGAGAGAAAGCGAGTGTGCACGTGTGTGTGCACACACAAACACCCCCCCCCCCACATGCAATATGTTGGGGGAGGACAGAGGGAGAGGGAGAGAGTATCTCAAGCAGACTCCCCGCTGATCGTGGAACCTGATGCAGAGCTGATGCAGAGCTCGAGACCATGACCCAAGTCGAAACCAAGAAGAGCTGGACACTTAACCCACTGTGTCACCCAGGTGCCCCTCTGAGCGTGGTTTCCATTGGGTGTGTATATATTTTGCTCTGTGCAAACTCAGCAGAGTATTATTAATTAATCCTTACTAAAAGAAATGATCATAATGAAGGTATACCTAAAGAAAAATATTCAAATTCGTTTACAAATTGACTTAACATTTTAACGAAACCCTCAATCAAATTTACGACTTCTGTCTTACATTTGTGTAATAGTTCAATGATTCTTAAAGGCTCTTAGCAGAACTCTCACGGGCTTTTTCAAATGATGCAGCATACGATTAGGACAATTTATGCTGTTTCTCAATCTGATGACCAGCTGTGGGTTAGGACTACATGTGAGGGACCAAATAATTTCCAGCCTCAGGGCAACATATGGCTCTGGAAGATATCATTGAGAGCTGCATAATTTAGGTACTACTATTACTTTTTAAATAGATTTTAAATAACAACACAATGTAGACAATCTCAGGTGTATAACCCTTGTGCAAAATTATGCTTAATTAGTAAGGTAAATTATGTATAAGCACGTTGGAAAAAAAGCATAGTCTTTTAACTGACATTGGTTACTTCTTGCTTTTACCCTTATTTATTCTTGGTATACACTTTACCAAATAGTTATAGTTCAAAAAACAAACAAAAAATACTTTTATGAAATAGTTTCTAATTGAAAGGCTAGTTAAAAATCTAAACCTATTTTTTGAAAGACATAAAATACTATAAAATCCTTTTATCCCCCACCCCCCCGATTCACCTTTCAGGAGAGGAAGGGCACAGTCTTGCAGTTCCATTAGGACACCATCTAGGACACCCATCATGGGAGTGATATCCAACAGCACAAGAATTACTGGCTGCCAAATAAACAGCAAAGACAGCATCTGTCAGTGTAGGTTAGGTCATTTAGTCACAAAAAAGTCCTCCTGTAAAGTTTTTGCTTATTTGGGGGTGGGTGGGTGGGTGTGTGTGTGTGTGTGTGTATATATGTATAATTACCATTAATTAGTTATAATTATTTTAGGAGGTTCAGGTATCTAACATCATGCCACTTTCAGAAAAAGGAATGCTATAAAACCAGCAATAGTTTGCTAACAGACAAAGTAAGAGGAATCATCATTACTGACTTTTAAAGGAGTATACATGGAAAAAGTATTAAATTGAAGTGACATGCCATAGCTTACTCTTTTTTTTTAAAGATTTATTTACTTGAGAGAGCGCGCGTGTGTGTGCGCACCCGCACTGAGGGAGAGGGGCAGTGGGAGGGAGAAGGAGAGAATCTCAAGCAGACTCCTCTCGGAGTGCAGAGTCGGACATGGAGCTTGATCTCATGACCCTGAGATCACGACCTGAGCTGAAACCAAGAGTCAGATGCTCAATGAACTGCACCACCCAAGTGCTCCAGCCATAGTTTACTCTCATTGTTCACAGCTCTGTATCTAATTTTAGTTCATGGAAAGCTAAATATTATCTGGCATGAAGGAAGAACGTGATTATCTATGGGTGAAGAGAAGGAATAAATGAATACTTTAGAAAGGATTTTAGTGGAATAGGGGAATAAGAATAGGGGGTGCCTCTTTAAAGATTTTTATTTATTTATTGAGAGAGAGAATGACAGAGAGAGAGCATGAGAGGGGGTAGAGTCAGAGGGAGAAGCAGACTCCCCGCTAAGCAGGGAGCCCCATGCGGGACTCGATCCCGGGACTCCAGGATCATGACCTGAGCTGAAGGCAGTCGCTGAAACAACTGAGCCACCCAGGCGCCCAGGGGTGCCTCTTTAAACTGGAAAGCAGATCTGCCTGTCTATTTTGGGTTCTAAAGACCATTTATCAACAAGGAAGTATTAATTCAGCAACCTTCTCTCCCACATGACTCTCCTTAATAGTTACTGTTACTAGGGAAAACCTTCCACTGACTGATACCTGCTGGCTGTACCAAGTCAGCTAAATAAAGTATGCGGAATAATTGATTTGCAAAGCATTTTCAATGGCGGGAGGGGTACATATAAATAAGATACCAGCTTACATTTATAGCAGTGTGCCCAGTACATTTATTGGGATAACCCATTCCTTTATCATTAAAAATAATTCTTTGAAACTAATTACAGGGTTTACTGACAATATTCTTATTTTGACTTGAGGTACACAGATAGTTCCCCTACCTGGTCTTTACCAAAGACAGATCCATTTCCAATACTGTACAGCAGTGAATATGCAATCTGACCAGCCGCTCCAGTCACAAGGACTCTGATTGGTTCAGACTGTAATGAAAGAGACCCATTAATTAACATCTGATTTAAAAATGCTATTTTACCCTAAAGACATTCAGAGTTTCCTCTATAATAAGACAATCACGTACTTTAAAAGTTAATGTAAAATTTTAAAGTCTCTTCACATTTGGCTTAGTAGAAGACAAACTTATTCCAGACTTGTCCCAGTAAATATAGCATGCACAAATCAGCTGAGCAACTTCTGGAACATGTGTCCTTTGGCTAGCTATTTATGCGGTGTTACTTAACTCTGTTATCCTGGATTTACTTACAAAATCTTATCCATCTCTTTAAGGCTGTTTTGCCACTGAAATAGGCCTAACAATGTTGATGTGCCTTATATGGTGATACAAACCCTGGCAGCGACTGGAACCTTATAAATCCTCTTATGCAAATCCCCCCACGCCCCATCTGCTAGAATAGGGATCCTTCACGCCAGGAAGGGGAGTGACAGTGGTTAAAATTTTCCACTTACAGTAAGTCAGAAAGTTGTTTTTTTTTTTTTTTAAGATTTTATTTATTTATTTGAGAGAGAGAGAATGAGAGACAGAGAGCATGAGAGGGAGGAGGGTCAGAGGGAGAAGCAGACTCCCTGCCGAGCAGGGAGCCCGATGCGGAACTCGATCCTGGGACTCCAGGATCATGACCTGAGCCGAAGGCAGTCGCTCAACCAACTGAGCCACCCAGGCGCCCAGTAAGTCAGAAAGTTTTAATAAAACTACTAATCATGATTCAACTTGACTACTTGAAGGAGGAAAAATAAGTCTTTATTTTTTATTTAAGGAGAAAGAAAAGCAAGAGAATACTGGATTACAATAAATTTTAGTATTAAATAACTACATCAAAATATAGTGACAGCTGACAACCTGATTCCAAGGGAAAATTAATTTTAAAAGAGAGGAGGAAGAAGTACAAAGAGGATAATAGTTATAACAGAAGTCGCCTTACAGACCTCAACAGACCCTAAACAAAATACAGGTATATGTAAAAAAATAGTAACCAATATTCAAAGTGATGATCCTGAGTCACTAAAAAAAAGAAGCTCAGAGAATTAAATAGAAATATTTCTATTAAAAAGAACTGAACAAAAATGTTTGAAAACTTAACGGATACATTAGATGTACAAATTTGATCAAGGTGAACTGTTCCTTTTCTTGAGAATACCGTGTAAACAGACTTTCACTGAGTCACCTCTATTGTTACCCGCATGAGAAAAGTGGTCCACTGAAATGAATCTTTATATTTAGAATTCCCTCTTCCAGGTGAGTCATGTCTTTGGGGTAGAAGGAGACTATGTCCTCTGACCTTCTAATCCTAACCTCTGAAGGTCAGCAGCATTTAGCAATTTGACACCCAGAGAAATCAAAGGAAAAAAAAATCTCAGGAAAGAAGTGTCAACTGCTTGTAGAGATATGAAACTGTACGTAGCAGACTATATGTGCATTTCTTCCTCACAGGTGTGACCAGGATGTAAGTGCAAAAAAGGAGAAAACTATGGAGAGTTAACTCCCTGACCTTCTAAGTCTCTTCCCCATTTTCTTCACCAACTTTTCCCCTAGGCCTTCATACCCCTACAAAGACAAAATATGGTAATTCCCCAAATAAACCATTTTTTTTTTTTTACAATACATTCTTATGTTTCCAACAGACTTTAGGTTTATAAAGAACGCTAAAAGTTATCATATATGGTTATTTTTTTTATCATATGGCCTTTATATGTTTTTAATTCTGTCATTTTCCCCTATTCCCTTGAAGTAGAGAGGTGAGGGTATAGAGGAAGGGAATAGAGGAAGAAATTATTCCTCCTTTCGCTTTAGAATGCAAACTCCTTAAGGACAGGGGCTTTGTCTGTTTTATTTACTGTTGTATTCCAACGGCCTACAACAATGCCTGGCACATAGTTGGAGCTCAAATACTTGATGAAGGAATAGCTGGATCTTGTACAATTACTATCCCGAACTTGGAAATGGAAAAGAATTGTTTGGAAGCAAACCTAACACGCTTCAAAAAACTGTTTAAGATATTTTATTCATATATACTTGCATTGAGAGGGTTGGAAACTTAGTGACCACAATAATTCCAGCTATAATTAGCAAAATTATGTCACCAGTTCTAATGATATAGTTTTATAAATCAACTAATGAACTGTTATTTCACTTCATTCATTAAATACACTACTGAATCTCTATTATGTACCTGGTACTATTTCAGGCCAGAGAATCCACTGGTGAACCATATGCAGGAAACAAGAGGATAACCCAATTTTCTAAAACAGGGGGCTAGAGAGGTGGCAGAGTGTAGTAAAGAGATAGCCTCTAAAGCCAGATGTTCTGGGTTCAAACTTAGACTTACAACTCATCCGCTGTATGTTTTTGACAAGTTACTTAACCTCTGTATTCAGTTTCCCCACAGTAAAGTGGAGATAATGATAGCAGCTACCTAACAAATAAGGTAGTTGTATGGATTCAGAGTTAACATACAAAGCATTAAGAACAGTATGTAGCAAATACTATAATTATAGGTCTCTGTCACCATAAAATTTTCCTCTAAGGATTCTTACACCTTGTGGTGTTCTACTTACATGTCTGTTACTCTCTACTAGACTGTGAACCACCACCCCCTTGCTATGAGAACAGTCTGCCCTTGACTCAAATTTGTACTCCCATACAGTGTTCAACAAGTATTTGTTGAATTAATAAAAGAGTTAAGAAAAATATAAACACATGCTACTTCAATGTAAAGCAGGCCAGGATAAGAAATAAAGGGGAAAGTGAGTATCACTATCTGTAAAGCTTACAGGTAGATGGTTAGAACACAATAGTCAATCTTAGGCATTAATTTTAGCTGCTAAAAAACATGCTCCCAGTATCACAGTCCTTAGTGAAGTGGTTGTGGCCACTAATGAACAGCTGCTAATTCCATCTCAGCAGTTGCCTTGTTCTATGTCTATGAACAAATTATTTTCACAGATAAGTAATTCTATCTTATTAAGAGTAATATGAAGCCTAGTAAATGCCTGAATGTTTGATTATGAAATGGGAAAGGATATGTGTATTTGATTCTTTTTGCTCTTTGCAACATTGCAGTAGAAAATCAGGAGGGTGGGAGATTCCTGCTGACTTTCTACAATGTTACAGTGTGAAGACAGGTTACTATTCTTTGCTTAGATATCTGGGCAGTCTGCCAAGATCCAAAGCAGGAATGTCTCTGCTCTTGGCAGGGCTCTAATGACCTTCCTGCAGATTCAGACTGCCTTGCGCATGTGCTCAAGTCTCAGTTGTAAAGCTTGAATGTAAGTGTTCTTTTTGTTATTCTACAGAAAGACCCATGTATTCCTTTTTTACTTTCTAATTTACACATATTTCTGTAATATAAAAAACAAACTATCATTCAGATTTCTTCATACAGTTAATCCTTGCTGTCCCTCCCTATTCCTTCTTTTAAAAAAATTGCTTTGAACAGCTTACAAAAGATGGCTCTTTTTAAACTCAGTGATTGTTCACATGGTCTTCTGAGGAGGCAAGGAGATTCTGAGTCACCTGAGAGGGCTGTCAGTTTCAGTAAACTGACAAGAGTGTTCTTTCTTAGGGACATCTCTGTGTTATCTGGTGCCCAAGGGACCTTCCAGGGTTGAGGCCTGTCTTTATCTACTGCGTTGCAAAACAATGTAAGAATGGGGGCCCAGGATTCTTCCTGTGACCTTGGAAAAATCATTTAACCTCACCAGGCTACCTTTTAAAATTAGAGTAAATAATCTCCAAATTCCCTTCTAAGTCTAGAATTCCAATATTCTGAATTGCAGGGGAATAAAGCTATCAGGTAATATAAATGCTGATAAAATACTTTAGTTTGTATTTGCAATTTGTATGTTCCTCCAGAACCTCAGCTACTGAAAATAAATTTTCAAAATGACTTGATAATTGTATGGCACAATCTGGTATGATGGAAAAAGGTGTAAGGCTCCTGGGAGCAAACTGTTGTATGACCTTGAGCAAATCATTCTCTTTGGGTCTCAATAAACTCAATTTTAAGATCTGAAGTGGGGGGAGATTTATCAAAATGATCTTTAAAGGTCCCATCCAGTTCTAAAATTATAAAGTCTCAGGTTCTCTGTTACTTCCGCATTCTTGCTAAGATTATTAAGTCAGAGACCACTGAAACCATCATTTAAATGACTAAATTATAAGTAGGAAACTGAGGTTTAAGATTTACTGAGAATTAGTAGGTGTCCCCACTGGACCCTTATAAAGGAGAGGCAGTAATCCCCTTGCCTTAAAAATATGTCTTTTCAGGTTCTGGAAAGTTTCCAATTCATTCAAATATTGCCCCATAGTTCCCACCTATTTCAGTATTTTGAGATAACGGAGGAAGAATAACTTCAACTATAAATACAAGTACTGGAGAAATTTGATGTCAAGTGTCACCTTCAAACGTCACGCAGATTATTCATACGGCAGAGTTCCCTCACGCCGCGCCCCCCACTTCTCCCTTTCAGCAGAGATAAGATATGGTGATCTAGGTATCCAGACCTTTACAAGATGGTTACATTGTGTAACATTACAAGTAGTGGCTCTAGAATTCATAACCTACAGACCAGCAAAGAGTATCTACACTAGATTTTGCCTAGTGATGCCATAACTGCAACACGTCCTGTCATTACAAAAGGAGATCAATGAACAGGTTTTAAATAACATTTTGTGAAATTAGATATGGCGGAAACACGTCTCTCGAAAACGTCGATCGTTATCTGGAGTACCTGGTAAGCACAATCTTTACAACTGAGGGCCTTCTGCTTTCAAGGGCTTTGTGACAAAAGCCCTTAAAAACACTGTTGGCTCAATAAAAAAAAGGGGGGTTAGGAACCGAACACCCCCACCTCCCATATCAAACCTTAGCATCCTTATCAAACCCTATATCGTGCTTTGGAGAAAACCCGCAGCTTATTTTGTACCCACGCCACGCAGCAGGACTGAGATCAAGCCTCTCCAAGGACAAATTTCTCCAGAGCCCTTGTAAGAGCTCCCCAGTGGAAACCGACCCCTTCCCAATTACTGGGTCACTGCGACAGTCCCCAAAAGATGAGTCGGGTTTTTCCAAAGGGCTGGAAAGACAGTGCCTTGCACAGCCGCCCCCCCCCCAAAGTCCTTCAAATGCAAGAAACCCCACACAAGAGCGCGAAGGTCGGGGGTCGGCAGGATCCAGGGGCCAACACTCACCATGATTAGGAAGTGCGCGAACAATTTCAGCACCTGCAAAACGAGCCTCAAAGAATTGGGTCACCTCTACGGCGGAACTGACTTGGGGAGGGCGAGCGATGTTAGAAAGAAAATGCTCATCTCCCAACCGCAGCGCCCTCTGGGAACTGTAGTTTATGGTGGCCGGATTCTGGCGCACTCCCCAACGCATTTCCTTCAAGTGTTGAACTACACTTCCCGAGGTCAGAGGGTCTGCTCACGCCCTTCTCCCTGCGCTCTTCGCCATTGCAAAGTAGTCCCTGAGGGCGGGCCGCTGTGATTGGAGGACAGCGATGAGCAGAAGATTTGTGCTGAAGAGGAAAGACTCGCCTGTTGGCGCCCAGTAATTGGTGGGAGGGGAGGCATGTGGAACTCGAGGGAGGAGATACAGACCCCTTAGCTACATCACCCACTCGTGCGCAAGTGAGACTTATCTTACCCCAAGGGTAAACGTGGGAGGTAAAGAGACCTTCCGCTGCGTAGAAGCAGCTCGACCCGGAAACAAAGTCTTTTTAAAAAACTATTCACACTCTGGAGGGGCGGGCGGAATTGACGTGTCGCGAAGACTGGAAGGCTTCGCAAGTTGCTAAGCGACGAGGCTGGAGAGCGAGCGCACGCCCGAGCCGCTGGGGAGTTACCTGAGGGATTTGTGGCTGTTGCAGCTCCTAGACAGAAGAGACCGAGCGAGCGCGCCGCGGCCTGCCGGGTCCTCCTTCCCTAGTTGCCAGGGGGGACCCTCCGTTCTGGGTAGTGTCCGGTGACGAGCTGAGCGGCTTGCGGGGACGCCCCTCTGAGGCGGCCACGGGCCGCGCGTCTTCCCCACTCCAAGAGGCAGGTGAGCCCGGGCCCGAGGGCAAGGGTTTTTCTGTTAACCTTAGGGTCCGGAATGCGGTTGTGCGCCGTCCGGCGTTGCTTTTATCTACCCGGGTGCTGACCTACTGGGTGGGTCCCCGCAGCCTCGCCGGTCCCTACTCAGCGCTGTTAGGGCAATAGCATTCTGGAGGGTGTAGTGCCCTGAAGTTCTCGCGCTCTCCCTTCTGTAAGATGCAGCTCTTTCAGAGTTAAATAAAAAATAGTGAGCGCTTGCCTTGTGGGAAATTAAATGAGCCCTTCCCTTCCTGGAGCGCACAGTTCACGGATCTAACTTTTTCTTAAGACCTCCGTTAATGTTGACAGTTTTGCCCATTCGTTTTTGGAAACTGTCTGCTGTATAAACCATCTTGACCTTTAAATTATGCCAAACCTGCATTTCTAAGTAAAGTGTGGCAGCTGTATGGGAGACACTGGTTGTTTCAGGCAGAATCTCAACTCGTAAAACAAGAGGTTTTTATTTAAAATTAATGCTGCCCAAGAGAGTTGTAGTGCTCCTTGAAACCTTGTTTGATGTGGATATTGAAAGGAAGAAGTGGTGTTCTGGAATAGCATATCTGTAAAGAAAATGAGTGCAGTATTTATATTAGATAACATTGCTGTAACTTCTAGTTTTTCTCTAAAACTGGTAATTGAACGCCAAGTGGCATCGTTCAGTTTTACTCTCTTGAGGTAGACTCTTTTGGAGGGTTTGCTATTATGGGAAAGAATATAACACCTTTCCAATTTGTTTTATCAATAGCATTTATCATAACTGAATGTTTCTGTCTTCCTTGAATCACTTTATTCACTTATTAATCATATACTTTTCTGGTTTTCCTCTTACGTCGCTGGTTGCCCCTTTCAGTTCCTCGAATGTTCTTTTTTACCTCTGACTTCTTAACATTGGAATGCCTTTGTCCTTCCGTCTACACTTAATCCCTAAGTGATATAAGTCACGAGTTGCATGTTACAAATGTCAAATGCATGATTACGTCTATGTCAGAAAACTCCCAAATTTGTGTCTTGTCCTGAATTGCAGATTCTATGTCAAACTACTTCTTCGTTATTTCCCCATGATTTTCTAAATACATCATTTTCACTATTTTACAGTGTTTTCTACTGAACAATCATATATGGAGGTAAAACACCACACCCTTTGATACAGGTAAAATGACCTGGAATTTCTGCAGTTCTAAGATGTTTGTTGTGGATGGGATTATGAGATTTCAAATGGTAGAGTAGTAAAGAGCTGCGAGTAGTTAGGTGAAGACCGGCTTAATAAATTGGCTAGGAAAGTGTAGGGCAAGGGCCTTAGGATGTGGCACCCTCTTAGGCTGTGGAAAATTAGAGATTAATATGACACAATTGCTGCCTTTTTAGAGCCCTCATAATAGCAGGGAATACAACTATGTAAACCCGTAATGATAACGTGGTATGACCTGGTTGGTAGTAATAAAGACTTAGTAACTCTGGGGTGCCAGGACTTTTCAAAGGAGGTGCTGCCTTGAATGAATGAAGACAAATGGATGTTTTTGCCAGGCAGCTAAGGTAGGAGGTAGAACCACATTTGCAGTGTTGTAGTAGGGTTTTGGGTTGGCAGTTAAGACAATTTGCAACCATACATGCTTTAAGTTCCTGATTTTTTTTAAAACTAAAACTCTAGAATTATATTACTCAAGACTGTAGCTATGAATCATGTGGCTATTAAATTTAAATTAATTAAAATTAAATAAAATAAATAAAATTAAAAATCCAGTTCCTCAGTCACACTACCTATATTTCAGGTGTTCAGTAACCACATGGGACAGAATATCAGACATTTTCATTATCACAGAAAGTTCTTTTGCACAGCTGCTAGAACTTAGTGGAAGCAAGGCATCACCCAGAGCAGGCACAGCTGCCACATATCTTTGTGGGGGCGTTTCTTTTGCCCCGGGTGTACAATGGAGTGCATAGCTGTTTGTGATACTGACTACACAGGAAGAGTACGGTCAGAGGCAAGAAAAAAACCCAATTCTAGTCTTGACCATCGCCTTTGTATTTTGGAAGAACTTACTTTAACAGTCTTGGTGTGCCAATTTGAACGAATGTTTCCAAACATTGCATTATCCTGGATCTTGAGCCAGACTTTGCATCACTGAGCCCAGAAAGGGTTGAGAAAGCAGAGGTCATTGCCTGGGTGATACCACACAACATCTGTCTGCTGCTCTCTACTGTTTTGGAATACCTTTGTTCCTGCCACATTTAAATTGATGGAAGAGCATATAACACATGTAGAAGCTTGAAATAGAATGGCAGTTGAGGACCTTACCAGTAATGGGGATTAGGAGGGAAAGGAACCTCACTGGGGTATCTGTATACTTTAATGTGTACAACAAGTCCATGTTCTTATGTGCTTCTAATGAATTGTCATATGTTGTGTTTGGATATATTTGTTTTCTTTATCTCTTTTATGAGTTCTTCCTATTAAATATCTAGCTGGTTTTATAATTTTTAATATTTTCAGTTTGAATGAAACAAACATGCTTTTTGTAAATCAAATTTCACCACAGTTGTCATTTCTAAGGAAGGGGAAAAAAGAGAGATATAATTGGACACTGGCCTAAGTGTGCTTTAAATATATGGGTGGGTGGAGAAAATATTGGGTATTCATTTTATTATTTGTTCAACTGTACTCAACCACCCAGTTTAACAAAGAATATTACCAGTCCCTTCCCAGAGATCTTACGTTGACACACATGCACATACACTCACTCTTGTGTGTATAGATACATTTTTTAATTATAAAAAAGTCACATGAGTTGTTAAATAATAAAAAAATCAACTAATGCTTTTTCTTATCCCCTACTAACTAGATATTATGGAAACTTGTTTTATGTTACTGCTGATGGCTTTTAAATGTAAAAAAATACGGGTGTATAAGTGCAGACATATCTACATTTTGCCATAAATATGTCCAAAGACATAAAATTATGCCCATGTTTGAAGAAATTAAGATACAAAAAGGATGCAGTGGATCAATTTATGGCTCATAAGAGGTGAGGAAGAGTGGGAAGAGCTAGACCTTGGACAGTAGGTAGAAGTATGGGCAGAGCAGGGACAGGAGAGTAGGCCAAAAAGAAAGCAATTGAATGTGAAGAAATAATACTGAAGTGAAAGGGAGGAAAAAAAAGTCTCACCAAGCACACTCATTTGCGTTTTACTACACGTTAGCCAATCTACTTGCTGTTGCTAAAACATGTGCTTTGATTTTATGCCTCCATATTTTATATGTGCTTTTTCCTTAACTGGAGTCTTATCCTCTGTTTCTGTCTGTTAAAAAGTCCATTCCACCAGGTTCTTTATAAATGCTTTGGCCATTATGAAACCTTTCTCCCCCCCACCCCCCTTTTTTAAAAAGTATTACAGAAAATTTAAAACATAAACAAATGAAGAAATAGTGGTATAATTTTCTCAGTCCATCATCCAGCTTTAACAATTATTAACAGTTTATCAGTCTTTTAAAATATGCAAGCAGCCAAGGTCCAGTCAGCAGGGAAGGCCAAGCAAATCTGGGGAAGCGCCTAAACTGGGTCTGTCAGACCTTTGTATAGACAACTGCAGAAGCCACAATCCAATAAGGGCAGGGCAGCTAAGGGCTCAGATCCTTCAGGAATGAAGGCTCTGGTTACACCAATAGGCAAACAAACAATACAGATCAGCCAAAATGCTGGCTAAAAGTGAGGGAAATTGGTGATAAAGGAAGGAGATATATATCCAAAATGGCTGTGAAAATTAATACAGGGCAACATCAGTTAAGTGGAATCAGGAGGATAGAAGGGGAGGCTAGACGGGGTAACCATACCACTCAACATCAATTATAGGAAGAATTGTCAGTTATAGACCCCTGCAGAGAATCATCAAAAGGAATGAATCATCCAGTACAGGCTTCAACTGGTAAAGATGTACATGGTATCTCCTACGAGAAATCAAATACCCCTGCAAATCAGTCAATTTCCCCAATGGACGGACTTTAAACAATTCTTCCCAATTTCCTCAAATAATGTTCCCTTCCTTTTTTTTTTTTTTTGAGTTGCCATAGTTTGCATGCCCCAAAGTAAAATTCTCTGTTACCCTTGAATAAACCCATTTTTGCTGGCAAGAAAAAAAAATATATGCCTTCTTGCTTCTCTGCTCCCCCAACATTTTCAAACATACAGAAAAGCTGTACAGTGAATAACCCTTTATAGTAGTCTGAGTTTAGTCGGAGACAGACCTCTGCTGGTTTTGAAAATTTAATGCGATGAAATGTTAACTAGAACAAGGAGGTGGTTATACTAAAAGGCATAAAAGAGCTCTGAGTCTAAGGGTTCTAGAAGTAGCAGGTGTTAAAGAGCAGCTAATATTTCTAGGATGAGGCAGGAGAAAAGGGCCCTTTTCCCCAGAGCTTGTATGGAAACCTGTTCAGAAAAGGCATGTGTACTATTGCTATGTGGTCTAGAAAAGTGCCCGCTGTCAGTGGGGAGGCTGGAGCCACGGCCACAGCTGGAACTTGTCTCCTCAGCAAGGTTCTTGGGCTCTCATGCCGAATAATAACAATAATAATAATGATAATATAATTTTTATAATAATAATTATGATGGAGGCCTGAATTCAAAAGGCAAGTGTCTCTTTGCTGCTTTCACATTACAGGGTCACTCCATTGTCCTCTCTAAAGCTGGCGAAGGAAAAATGTTTCTAGTGTCACAAAGCAGGATGAAGAAAAGTAGATTTGGAGTGGAGGGATAGTAAATTGATAACTGGCACACCCCTATACCCACCACCTAGTTTCTACAGTTGTTAGCGTTTTGTTATATTTACTTCATCATGTATCTATGCATCTCTCCATCCACATGAAGCCTTTTTTGATTCCTCAGTCTGTTGATCACGCTTTGTTTTAAATTTTGAGTTTTAAAATTATCTGCAAAACTAATCTATGGTAGGAAAAAAATCACTAATAGTGGTTCCCTCTAGGTCGTAGTTGGGGTTTTAGATTGCGAATGGGCAAGAAGGAACTTTTTAGGTGACAGTATAATGTTCTAAATCTTGATGGGGTTTGGATTACAGAGGTGTAAGCATTTGTAAAATCTGCAGTTGAGACACTTAAGATTTGTACATTTCATATTTGCAAATTTCCTCTAAAAAAGCTAAAAACTATTAAGCTCTGGCTAATGATAGGTATGTTGAAGTATTTAGGTATGAAACATACTTAAGCCTGCAACTTTCTTTGAAATACATTAGGGGGTGCCTGGCTGGCTCAGTTGGTGGAGCATGGGACTCTTGATCTCGGGGTTGTGAGTTCTAGCCCCATGTTGGGTGTAGAGATTACTTGAAATAAAATCTTAAAAAAAAAAAAGATAGATGATGGATGTAAAGAGGGATGAATAGTTAGGTCCATAAAAAATTAAAATATAGATAAAGCAAATACAGTTACAGGAAATGCTGTGTAGTAAAATGTTAATTATAGAATTTAGGTGGTATTCACTGTGCAATGCTCTCAAATTTTCTGTGTCAGTTATTAGACTGGTAATTTCTTTGAGTTTAGAGACTGCATCTTATACATCTGTGTATGCCTCATAGAACATGACATGTTGTCTTCCTCACAGTAGGTACAAGAGAAATATCTTTATGATTGCTGTTGTGGAAGATGGAAGACTAATAATCTTGGCTTAATGGACCTGATCAGTTTCAAACTTTTCTAGCTAAGCAGAAATTTTGTAAGTGCAAATTATATTGGAAAATGATTGGAAGAACTTGTGAAATACTGAGCATATCTGAAATTTCACAGATGTAATTTGACACTTTAATAAAAATTTATATATCATCAATTTTTGGTAAATAGCTTATTCATTTGAGTACCAAATCATTTAGCTAAATTATCAGGATTAACCTATAGGCAGAATTAAGAACAGTTTTGATTATAAAATATGTATGTTGGAAATTGTTTTTTTATTTTAATATGATGTAGTTATTATCTGGTAAGCTTGGTTTGCTTGGAGAGTATAGTTGGCTCCATCTAAGTGAAACTACGGAGAACTGTAGTTGGAGGCCCAGAAAATGGGCATGTGTTACTCTTATGGGTTTCATAACCTTGCTGCAGGCCTAAGAATTTATGTTACAAAATGCTTATTTTAAGATAGAAAGTTGCAAACTGCCCCCAAAAGATGAGATTGACTGGGTAAGGATGGCCCTCCATAACATTGTTCCTAAATCTAAGTCCCCTGTTCCCTTTTTACATTTCAGTGTCTTAGTTCCCAAGTCTGGTTTTGTAATACCTTCTTATATTTGGCTAAATTTAATTTTAAAGAAACGTGGCACATAGGAATTTATTTATTTATAGATCAATTTAATATATAGCCCCTGAAAATGAACCAAGTTTTCATGACTTACAGCTGGGATTTGTTATGTGATGTCTTCTTGGTCTAATTCATATAAAAAGGACTCAAAATTAAGGGAGGTGTTACTTTCCTAGGCCCTCGTAAATTTAATCATATTGTTTTACATTTTACAAAAAATATATAGATAGTGAATATGTATAATATTACATAGGTATAATCCTGAGGTAGAGTGAATATTATTCTCATTTTTATAGTTTAAGAAACTCAATTTCAAAGGTTGTGATTTGTTCCAGTTCTTCTAGCCATGTCTAGAAAACTGAGATCTTCTTACTTTAAGAAAACAAACTACATATCCCCTCATACATTTAAAAATGAACATTTAAACTGTATCATGTTTATACAGTTGTAAAGGTTGTAATTTCCAATGTATTATGAGTATTGATTTTTTATAGATTTATTTGACAGAGAGAGACACGGTGAAAGAGGGAACATAAGCAGAGGGTGTGGGAGAGGGAGAAGCAGGCTTCCCGCGGAGCAGGGAGCCCGATGTGGGGCTCGATCCCAGGACTCTGGGATCATGACCTGAGCCGAAGTCACGCTTAACGACTGAGCCACCCAGGCGCCCCTATGAGTATTGATTTTTTAAACAAAACTGTTAGATCATTCTTTCAAAAGTGTGCAGTGGAATCTAAATATCCTCCTACCCTCATCCACTTAAAAAATATGTAAATATCTCTTCTTTGACAGTCAAAAGTTGAGGTTTCTATACATGGCTAATCTCAAACTTCCAATACACTTCACTGACGTAATTTTCTTACTTTAATGGATTTTAATGCTAAAAAGGCTTTTTATAATCATAC
The DNA here is from genome assembly GCF_002201575.2 of Neomonachus schauinslandi. Classification (NCBI taxonomy): domain Eukaryota; kingdom Metazoa; phylum Chordata; class Mammalia; order Carnivora; family Phocidae; genus Neomonachus; species Neomonachus schauinslandi. Next base: position 57,568,383 of record NC_058412.1, read on the forward strand.
TGTCAGTTTTTTATCACAAAAATATGAATATAAGTTGAAACTAATTTTTGTTTTTTTAATTTGTCATCTGTAGCTGTAAATAAAATAAACCTTTTATCATTACAGTTCTTAATAGCATACAGTTTATCAAAACAAATGTTACAAATTTAGATATTTAAAATTTAATGGTTTTATCTCAATAGATGGGACTTTTCCTCCCTGATTAATTTATATACATGTGGATGAATATTACCTGTGGTTAGAATGAGACTGGATTCTGTTTCAAATTTATTCCTGTTTAGATTCATAGATGTAAGTGCTTAGAAACCTATTCACATAAATAAGAAGATGGGAATTATTTGAACTCCTTCCATGTTATTTGCAAAACAAAATCACATGGTGGTCTGTTATCAGAAACTGTTTTCAATGATGTAACTCATTTAGGCCATTTCTTTAATTTGGCTGAAAACAAAAAATTGAAAACCACCTGACTTCCAAAAGGATTTATTACCTATTAGTCATTCAAAGCTTTACTAAAATTTGTCTAAAACTATACAGTCCCTCTTTGATTTAGAATTACCTTGATTAATTCAATATGCTCTGAAAGTGTTAGGAAAAATTGAAATAGGATTTCATTATGACCTTCCCCAAACAATATTTTTAATTAAATGCTTTCATCTTAACCATATGCTTTAAATCTGTTTAGATATGTCAGAGACTTGAGGTGGTTTATTTGCTTGTTGAATTTTCAGTTTTGGATAAAATAATGCCATGGAACCCAATTGGTGAAGCCCAGTCAAATAAGATTGATTTACTTAAAAAAAAAATATTACTTCATTTTAAATTAAATTAACATGTTAATACCCATTTTGAGGAATACTATAAAAACCACTGAGAAATAAATTATGGATTGCATTTGAAAGAGATTATTAGGGGTGCCTGGGTGGCTCAGTTAAGCATCTGCCTTAGGCTCAGGTCATGACCCCAGGGTCCTGGGATCTGGGCTCTCTGCTCTGCGGGAAGCCTGTTTCTCCCTCTCTCACTCCCCCTGCTTGTGTTCCCTCTCTAGCTGTGTCTCTATCAAATAAATAAATAAAATCTTTTTTTAAAAAAAGATTATTAAACCAATAAAGTCAAGGTTAAAATGATCCAGAGATAAAATATTGTTTAAAATGACTTATTAAAATCACAATAATGCTATTTCTCATTGCTTAATTTATAATAAAGTGATATAAAGTGGACCTAAACGATAAATGATTTATGAAGTGAGGAATATGATAAAAGGCATGGTATTCCTTCAATAAATGGGTATTAAAGGTTTTGAGCTGCAGAGTACTTAAGAATCATGTATACAGATTAGAAGTAAATACAGAAATTTTGTTAGACTTCTTACATCTCAACCAGTCACTTCACAATCAGACTTTTCCAATGTACTTAATGAAGAAAGAAAGTGAATTACTAAAAGCGAGTTGATCTGGCAACTAGCATATAATTTTTTTTTAAAGATTTTATTTATTTATTTGAGAGAGAGAATGAGAGAGAGAGCACACGAGAGGGGAGAGGGTCAGAGGGAGAAGCAGACTCCCCGCTGAGCAGGGAGTCCGATGCGGGACTCGATCCCGGGACTCTAGGATCATGACCTGAGCCGAAGGCAGTCGCTTAACCAACTGAGCCACCCAGGCGCCCTAGCATATAATTTTAAATTTTGGTAATAGAAACTAGAAAATAACATTTTCTAAGATCAAGATTGACTGTAATTGGAATAAATACTTTATTGTGTAATTCGCTTAAAAAATGTGGTTTCCATTAAATTCCTACCAAAGATTGGGCATAGAGTGCCAGGACAGCTCTCACGGTGTGGCACACAACATGCTCCCTCTGGCTTTCCTACTTTCTTCCTTCTCTCTGGGAGCAACACAGATTGATCTCCTTTTCTCTTATAGAGTAGGTGTGCATATTCTCCAAACCTAGCTTCTAAGTTTATAAAAAATTTCTCCCATGATCCTACCACATGAATTCTACTAACCGCTAAGAGGAAAAGGTATTTCCTCTGTTGTTATTCTTAAAATCTCATGATTTCTGTCCTCGATTTACAGTGAATTTTTGAAGGGAGAGTTTCCAAAACCACAAATCTCACTGCAGTCCTACAGTGGAGTAGGACATCTCCATATTCCAAGTAGGCCATAGACGTGTATACCTCCCCCCCTCCCGCCCCGCCTTCCACTCCAAATACAGTCAAAGTCAGCTCTATGGTAGTTCATGGGCCTTTCCTCTCTAAGTCAGATTAAGGAACACTCATTAGCACTGATTAGTTTATAAATTACCTTTCACAGGTAATGTAATATGTTGCAAGAGAGGATTTTTGTTCTAGTGGGCATATTAGCCCATTTCCAATTATACTAATAATAAGGTTGTCATCTCTGCTTTCTGGAAGAACCATCTCTGGTAATAATTAATATCAAGTAGCACAATATGTCATTGCAATTTCATTGTGATTTTGAATTTCCAGGTGGTTTCTGAATTCCTCATAAGCGTTCACTTTTGTTAAGGCAACAAACAATAGAGCATTAATCTGTTATGTTAGATTTGGAGATTTTTTTAATGTTTTTTCTCAGCTCAGCATTACTTAGGTAATGTTTAATTCAAAAGACAGAAAATATTTGAAATATCATTCTAACAACATCCAACAGAGCTATTGAAGGAGCATTAAGTTTCATATCCCTAGAATTGAATGTTGGCTCTTGATACTCTAGGTATTTTAGAGCTTACAAGATTTTATACTTACACAGTATGAAATTATTTAACCTCATTAATTTTATTTATAGCATATGTAAAATTGGTATGATTCTGGCTAAAAATCATTCATTTTAATGTTTTTTTTTTAATGAACTACAATTAAGTTTCTTTATATCACAATTTTGTTATAATCTGATTCCATTTCATTGAAACCAGCAAAGTAATATTTAGGGAGTAATCTTAAGATACCTTTGTTGTTGGTTTAAATATCTGCATGTTTAGAAATAGGTGTTTTACATACCATCTGTGTAATTAATAAAGAGCGATGGTAGATAATAGTGTAATTAAAAACAGGATCTTTTATTTTACTTTTTTATTTTTTAAAGATTTTATTTCTTTGAGAGACAGAGCAAGAGAGCACAAGGGGGGAGTGGCAGAGGGAGAGAGAGAAGTAGGCTCCCTGCTGAGCAGATCCCAGGACCCTGGAATCATGACCAAGCCTGAGGCAGATGCTTAACCAACTGAGCCACCCAGACACCCCCAAAACAGGATCTTCTAAAAAGCAAGATTAAGACTTGTGAAATAAATCAGAGACCAAATTATTATAAAGTTTTTTTTTTTAACTATGGTAAAATACACATAAGATTTACCATCTTAGCTATTTTTAAGTATAATGTTCAGTGGTATTAAATATCTTCATAATTTTTGGCAGCCATCATCATCTTTCATCCCCATAACACTTTTCGTCTTGTAAAGCTGAAATTCAATATCTATTAAACAATAACTCTCCATTTTCCCCTCTCCCCAGCTCATGGCAACCACTATTACAATTTCTGTCTTTGTGATTTTGACTGCAAGCAACCCACATAAGTGGAATCACATAGTTTTTGACTTTTTGTAACTGGTTTATTTCACTAAGCATAATGTCCTCAAGGTTCATCCATGTTGTGACATACTCAGAATTTTCTTCTTTTTAAAGGTGGGCTAATATACCACTCACTCTATGTGTAAGCCACATTGTGCTTATCCATTCATCAGTTGATGGACATGGGTTGCTTCCAAGTTTTAGCTATTGTGATTAGTGTTGCTATAAACATGGGTGTACAAATACCTTTTTGAGACCCAGCTTTCAATTCTTTTAGGTAAATACTCAGAAGTGGAATTGCTGGATCATATGGTAATTGTTTTTAATTTTTCAAGAAACCATTTTGCTTTCCATTTACAGCTGTTCCATTTTATATTCCTACCAACATTGGACGAGGGTTCTGATTTCTCCACATCCTTGCCAACATATATTTTCTGTTTTTTTGATAGTAGCTATCCTAGTGGGTACAAGATTATACTTTATTGTAGTTGTGATTTGCATTTCCCTAATGACTAGTGATTTGAGGATCTTTTCATGTGCTTATTGACCATTCATTCATATATTTTCTTTGGAGAAATGTCTACTAAAGTCTTTGCCCATTTTTGAATTGGATTTTTTTTAAGACCTTATTTTTTTTAAGTAATTTTTATACCCAGCATGGGCCTTGAACTCACAACCCCAAGACCAAGAGTCATATGCTCTACCAGCTTAGCCAGCCAGGTGCCCTGTTTGTTTTTGTTTTTGTTGAGCTTTAGAATTTGTAGATTCTAGATGGTAATCTCTTACCAGATATATGATTTGCAAATATTTTCACACATTTTGTGGGTTGTCATTTACTCTGTGTATAGTATCTCTTTTTTTCTTAGTAGTTTTTTTCTTAGAACCTTTTCAAGTAATTGTGGATGTTTATCTTTAATACTAAATTAAAATTACACCAGTGGTAGTTTCTCAAAGGTTATTTGCAAAATGGAACCTGAAACAATATCATTGAATATTTCCTATTTGATTACATAAAAAATCTGTAGACCTTTCTTGCACATTAAATGGCTCTTGTACCAATGCATGACTTTTTAGGTAATTCATTGTTTCACTAAGGGTAGTGTCTTTTGGTGCATAAGATTTTAAAATTTTCATGTAGTCCCATTTGTCTATTTTTTCTTTTGTTACTTGGACCTTTGGTGTCATATCCAAGAAATCATCACCAAATCTAATGTCACAAAGCTTTTGTCCTATGTATTCTTTTAGGAATTTTATTATTGGGGTGCTCGGTGGCTTAGTTGGTTAAGCATCTGTCTTCAGCTCAGGTCATGATCCCAAGGTCCTGGAATCGAGTCCCACACCAGGTTCCCTGCTGAGCAGGGAGTCTGCTCTTCCCTCTTTCTCTGCCCCTCCCCCGGCTTATGCTCTCTCTCACTCACTCTCTCAAGTAAATAAATAAAATCTTAAAAAAAAAAAAGAATTTTATTATTGTAGGTCTTACACTTAGGTCCTTGATCTGTTTTGAGTTAATTTTTTTTTTTTTAAGATTTTATTGATTTATTTGACAGAGAGAGACACAGCGAGAGAGGGAACACAAGCAGGGGGAATGGGAGAGGGAGAAGGAGAAGCAGGCTTCCCGCTGAACAGGGAGCCCGATGCGGGGCTCGATCCCAGGACCCTGGGATCATGACCTGAGCCAAAGGCAGACGCTCAACTGACTGAGCCACCCAGGCGCCCCTTGAGTTAATTTTTATATGAGATGTTAAGTAAGGTTCCAGCTTCATTTTTTTGCCTGTGCATATCCAGTTTTGCCAGCATCATTTGTTGAAAAGACTCCTTTTCCCATTGAATGGTCTAAGCACCCCTGTCAAAAGTCATTTGACCATATATGTCAGGGTTTATTCTGGGCCTTCTATTCCATTGGTCTATATATCTGTCTTTATGCCAATACCACACTGTTTTAATTACTGTAGCTTTGTAGTAAGTTTTGAAATGAAGAAGTGTGAGGCCTCCAGTTTTGTGTTCTCTCTTTCTCCAATTATTTTGGCTCTTTTGAGTCCCTAGAGATTGCATATAAATTTTAAGGTGAGTCTTTCTGTTTTGGCACAATATGTCATTAGGATTGCGTTGAATCTGTAGATTGCTCTGGGATGTATTGACATTTTAACTAAATTAAATCTTCCAGTCTGTGGACATGGGATGTGTTCCCATTTATTTATGTTGTCTTTAATTTCTTTCAGCAGTGTTTCATAGTTTTCATTGAACAAGTCTTTCACCTCCTTGGTTAAGTTAATTCCTAAGTATTTTATTGTTCTTGATGCTGTTGTAAATGGAATTGATTTTATTTATTTATTTATTTTATTTATTTTTTTTAAAGATTTTATTTATTTATTTGAGAGAGAGAATGAGATAGAGAGCATGAGAGGGGGGAGGGTCAGAGAGAGAGGCAGACTCCCTGCTGAGCAGGGAGCCTGACGTGGGACTCGATCCCGGGACTCCAGGATCATGACCTGAGCCGAAGGCAGTCGCTTAACCAACTGAGCCACCCAGGCGCCCTAGAATTGATTTTATAATTTCCTTTTCAGATTGTTTATTGTTGGTATGTAGAAATGCAACTGATGTTTGTTTGTTAACTTTGTATTCTGCTAATTTGTTGGTATTCTGACAGCTGTTTTGTGGAGTCTTAGGGTTTCTAAATATAAAAAATATAAAATCATTTTACTTCTTCCTTTCCCATTTGTATGCCTTTTTTTTTTTTTTTTTTTTTTTGCCTAATTGCTCTAAGTACAACTTCTAGTACTATGTCGAATAGAAATGGTGAAAAGTAGGCATGTTGCCTTGTTCTTGAACTTAGAGGGAAAGCTCTAAGATCCTCTAAGCTTGTAAGTCTTTCACCGTTGAGTATGATGTTTGCTATGGATTTTTCATATATGGCTTTTATATTATGTTGAGGTAGTTTTCTTCTATTTTTAATTTGTTGAGTGTTATCATGAAAAGATGTTGAACTTTGTAAACTGCTTTTTTCTCCATCAATTGAGATGATCATGTGCTTTTTTTTTTCTTCATGTGTTGATTGTGTATTACATTGATTTTCATTTGTTGAACCGTCCTTACATTAATCCACTTGGTCATGGTGTTATCTTAATATGCGGCTGAATTCTGTTTGCTACTATTTTGTTGAGTATTTTTACATCAATGTTCATAAGAGATATTGATCTGTAATTTTCTTAGACGGTCTTTGCCTGGCTTTGGTATCAGTGTTATGCTGGCCTCCTAGAATGAGTTAGAAAGTATTCCCTTTCCTTCAATTTTTTTGATAAGTTTGAGAAGAATTGATTCATTTTTCTTTAAATGTTTGGTACAATTCACCTGTGACAGCTGCAGGACTTTTCTTTATTGGGAGATTTTTATTACTGATTGAATCTCCTTCCTAGTTATAGATTTCTTATAGATTTCTAGTTATAGATTTCTTATAGATTTCTATTCACATTTTCTTTTTCTTCATGATTTAGTCTTGGTAGGTTTTGTGTTTCTATGAATTTCTCCATTTCATCTACATTGTCCAGTTCTTTGGTGTATAGTCGTTCATTGTATGTAGTCATTCATTGTAGTTTTTTTTTTTTAAAGATTATTTATTTATTTATTTGACAGAGAGAGACACAGCGAGAGAGGGAACACAAGCAGGGGGAGTGGGAGGGGGAGAAGCAGGTCTCCCGCTGAGCAGGGAGCCCGACGCCGGGCTCAATCCCAGGACCCCGGGACCATGACCCGAGCCGAAGGCAGACGCCTAACGACTGAGCCACCCAGATGCCCCAGTAGTTTCTTATAATACCTTTAATTTCTGTAGAATTAGTAGTAATGTCCTTCCTTTCTTTTCTGATTTTGATTTTTGAGTAATTTGAGTCTTCTCTCCTTTTTTCTTTGTCTGGTTTAAAAGTTTGTCAATTTGGTTGATCTTTTCAAAGAATCAACTTTTTTTCATTGATTTTCTCTGCTACTTTTCTATTCTTTATTAATTTATCTCTGCTTTAATATTTATTATTTACTTCTTTCTGCTAGATTTGGATTAGTTTGTTCTCCTTTTTCTGGTTCCTTGATTTGTAAAGTTAAGTTGTTGATTTGGTATCTTTTTTTTTTAAATGTACACATGTATAGCTGTAATTTCCCCCTTAGCATTGGTTTTGCTATGTTCCATAATTTTTTGCATGTTGTTGTTTTTATTTTTTTCTAAGTATTTTCTAACTTCTATTGTGGTTTCTTGTTTGAAATATTGTTTACAAGTATATTCTTTAATTTCCACAATTTTTAATGTTTTAGTTTGATTTTTGTTATTGATTTCTAACTTCATTTTGTTGTGGCCAGAGATTAGAGTTTGTATGATATCTTTTTAAATATGTTAAGACTTAATTTGTGGCACAATATATGGTGTGTCCTGGAAAATGTCCATGTGCACTTGAGAAGAATGTGTGCCACTGTTTTTGGGTAGAGTGTTCTGTAATGTCTGTTAGCTCTAGTTTGGTTTATTTTATTAAGTGGTCTATTTCCTTAGTTATCTTTGGCCTGGCATTTCTATCCATTATTGTGAAATGAGTATTGAAGTCTCCAGCTATATTATAGAGCTGTCTATTTCTCTCTTAAATTCTGTCATTTTTTGCTTTATATATTTTGAGCATTTTATGTCTTTGGGTCTTAAGTGCATCTCCTGAAGACAGCATATAGTTGGGGCATATATTTTTATCCCTTCTTTTAATCTCTGTCTTTTGTTTGGAGAGTTTAATACATTAAAATATGGAGTAGTTACTGAAAAGGAGGGACTTTTGTCATTGTGCTATTTGTTTTCTATATGTCCTATAGACTTTTGGACCCTCATTTCCTTCATTGCTGTCTTCTTTTATGTTTAGTTGATTTTTTTGGTAGTAAAATGTTAAATTACTTTCTCATTTTCTTTTGTGTATATAGTTTGGTTAATTTCTTTGTGGTTACCATGCAGAATACATTTTACATCCTAAAGTCATACATACTAATTTGAACTTATACTGGTTTTAGTAACATACAAAAACTCTATTTCTTTACAGCTCTAGCCTCACCGTTTTGATTGTTGATGTCACATTGTGTACCCCCAAACATAAATAATTCTTCTAAATGCATTAGTTTCTTAAATTATATAGAAAACATTATTTGGAGTTACAAACCTAAGTTACAGTAATACTAGTTTTTATACTAATTGCTTTTATTTCTTTAAATGAATTAGTCTCTTAAATCATGTAGAAAACAAAAAGTGCAGGTACAGAACATTGTTACGTAATACTGGCTTTTATAATTGCTTGTGTATTTACCTTTATTGACATCTTTATTTCTCCATATGGCTTTAAATTGCTGTCTAGTGTCTTTTTTTTTCTTTTTGTTCCTGAGCCTCAGTAAATTTCATTGTTCTATTTTCAAGTTCACTGATTCTTTTTTCTCCATGCTCAGGTCAGCCTTTGAATCCATCTAGTGATTTTTTCATTATAGTTACTGTACTTTTCATCTCCATAATTTATTTTTGGTTTATTTTAGGTTTTTTGTTTCTTTATTGATATTTCCATTTTGTTCACACATCATTTTCTTGACTTTCTCTACATCTTTCTTTGGTTCTTCGGGCATGTTTAAGACAGTTGTTTTAAAGCCTTTTGTCTAGTATATCTGCCATTATGTCTTTCAGGGACAGTTTCTCTTAGTTTTTTCCATTGAATGGGCCGTACTTTCCTGTTTCTTTGTATGCCTTGTAATTTTTTTTTTTGTGGAACACTAGACATTTGAATCTAATAATATAGTAACTCTGGAAATTGAATTCTCTGCTTTCCCGAGGGTTTGCTGCTATTGTTGTTGTTTAAATATAGGCTGCATCTGTGCTGAGGTTAAGACTGAAGTATAAGCTTAATGTCTGCTCAGGTCTCTTGTGAGCCTTTCTCTGGGCATGCATGGTCACTTTCTAATTTTCCTTGTATGTGTAGTGTTTTTGATGTTCTACTCTTTAAATTTTTTTTTTAAGATTTTATTTATTTGAGAGAGAGAGAATGAGAGACAGAGAGCATGAGAGAAAGGAGGGTCAGAGGGAGAAGCAGTCTCCTTGCTGAGCAGGGAGCCCGATGTGGGACTCGATCCCGGGACTCCAGCTTAACCAACTGAGCCACCCAGGCGCCCAATGTTCTACTCTTTATACCTGGCTCCCCAAAGAGGGAAAAAGCAAAAAATGAAGAGGGAAAAAAATGGGCACTGGCCCTTTAAATCCATGGGAAGTCAGTTCAGCAGAGGGGAAGGGGCTTGCAACAATGAAGGGGGTATGCAACAAGAGTGGCTGCCTTTTTGCCCTCTGTGAGCAGAAGTAGTAATCAGTTATCACTATTTGAAGGACAGAGTTCTTTTAATTCCGCCTGTGTCCAGGAGGCTATGGGCAAGCTGCTCCAGGAACACAAGCACAGCTGTCCACTGGCTGCTACTGTGCTGAAAGTTGAAATTGACTGAAGCTAACAAATTTGCCCATTCAGGTCTTCTGGAAATTGCAAGTTTTCATCTGACTCCAGACATCCAAAATAGTTACATAGGACAGATTCTGCCAGTGTAATTATTGACTAGGTAGGGAGACAGATTCCTGGTGTTTCTCCTACTCTACCATCTTCCCAGAGTTCTCTCCACATAAATATTTTTTTAAATTGAAGGATTATACAGATCTAAATAGTTACTAGTTGACTTAGCTACTAAAAAAAGTTTGGGCTGTACTCTTTTTTAAATGCAAGGATAGTATTAGGTATCTTGGAAATTATTTGGTTTAGGTGACATGCAAAACAGTTTTTGCAAGTATTCTTAAATGGCTTCTAAAGTGAATACAGAGTTTTTAATTTGTTTTAAAAGATTGTATTTATTTATTTGAGAGGGGGAGAGAGAGAAAGCACATGTGGGAGCCCAAAGAGCAGGGGGAGGGGCAGAGGGAGAGAGACAAGCAGACTCCCCGCTGAGTGCAGAGCCAACTTGGGACTCAGTCCCAGGACCCTGAGATCATGACCTGAGCCAAAGTAAGATGCTTAGACACCCAGGCACCCCCAGAGTATTTTAAAAATGATTATTACATTCACTTTGGCAGGTCTTAAACACAGTAATTCCAGAATCAACTTTAGTTGTAGAATAAATAAAAGAGCTTGTAATTTAAGTTAAAATTGCAGTCACAATGGGAGCTGCTTTATTACTGTTTTTTTTATATTTTATACATATACAATTTACACACATCCCAGCATAGCTATAAAATATATATTTTTAAAAATATTTTTTAAAAGGGCGCCTGGGTGGCTCAGTTGGTTAAGTGACTGCCTTCGGCTCAGGTCATGATCCTGGAGTCCCGGGATCGAGTCCCGCATCGGGCTCCCTGCTCGGCGGGGAGTCTGCTTCTCCCTCTGACCCTCCTCCCTCTCATGCTCTCTGTCTCTCATTCTCTCTCTCTCAAATAAATAAATAAAATCTTTAAAAAAAATATTTTTTAAAAGATTTTATTTGTCAGAGAGAGAGTGCACAAGCAGGGGGAGCGGCAGGCAGAGGGAGAAGCAGGCTTCCCACCAAGCAGGGAGCCTGATGCGGGACTCGATCCCAGGACCCTGGGATCATGACCTGAGCTGAAGGCAGACGCTTAACCGACTGAGCCACCCAGGTGTCCGTAACTATAAAATATTTGATTAGATTTTCAGGAATGGTAAAGTATAGGATATTTTAACAGGAGGAAAGTTATGGTCATGTGATTATCATATAATCAAGTTGCTGTGAGTGGTCAAGAGGTAGAATTGACTGGACTCAGTTGCTAGGACCTCCTCTTAATTTCATGTAAAACAAGATAAAATATATCAGGATTCTTTTTGATAAGTGCTTGTTTCCAGTTCTATGAGGTACCTAACCTTGAGATTTTTTTCTTTTAAGTGGATGTATAATAGAATTTATTGTTTTTTAATTTATAGGTTTTAAATTTTTAAACTGCCTAGCTGTGTGATCTTGAACAAGTTTTTTGGTCTCTATAAGCCTCAGTTTATTAATAAAGGGAGGATAATAACACAAAAATGACCATAAAGCCTGGAAATGTGATGTAATAGTTCCACTCCTATAGAGAGCCATTTCAAAAGTCAGGAGATGTACAAGAATGTTCATAAGCAGTTTCTAAGAGCAAAACTACCCATTTGTCCATCAATAGGAGAATGAATGAATATATTGAAAATGAATGGACCGTAACTGCATACACCAACATGGATGGATATCAAAAATACAATGTTGAGTGAAAACAAATCACATAATATATACTGTATGGCCCTATTTTTATAAAATTTAAAAATGTGTAAAAATCCTGTTTAGGGTTTCATACACATCTGGTAAAACCATATAGAACAACAGAGGAATGATTAATTCAGAAGTTATGATAGTGGATAATGGCTTCTTTGATGGGGAGTGGGAGAGGGTGTACTGTGGTCTTCAAAGTATTGGTAATCTGCTTCTTAAGATGTATGGGTACACGGGTATTTGTGTAATTTATTTTATATGTTTTTAATATTACATATTTAAAATATATACATCTGATCACACTTGTATGATACTTTATAAAAAATACATAATGCTTAGAGCTTTTTCTTTTATTATGAAATAACACCTTTGAAAAAGATTTATGTCTCTCATAAATCTTCTACCCTAATAGACAAATTTACATTTCGGTAAATCCCATTCAGATTTTCAAGGTTAGATTTAAATTATCATTTTGCCATTTGTTTTGTTTGTCCTGTATTTTTGTTTTTTTAAAGATTTTATTTGAGAGAGAAAGAGAGAGTGAGAGAAAGCACGGGAGTGGGGTAAGGGACAGAGGGAGAAGCAGACTCCCCATGGAGCAGGGAGCCCGATGTGGGACTCAATCCTGGGACTCCAGGATCATGACTTGAGCCGAAGGCAGCCGCTTAACTGACTGCACCACCCAGGCGCCCTGTGCCATATGTTCTTTGTTCTCTCTCTTCCCTCCTTTTCTTCCTTCTTTTTGATTAATTGAAATTTTTTATGATTCCATTTTATCTCTTTTGTTGACTTATTAGTGATAAGAGTTTTGTTATTTATGTGACTGCTTTGGGGTTAATAGCATACTTCCTTTTCTCATATCTACCTTAAATTGGTGTTATACCACTTCACTTATAGTATAAGAATATTCAGTAAGTTACTTGCATTTTTCCCTTCCTGGCCATTGTGCTTTAGTTGTTATATGTTTTATTTCTGCGTAAGTTTGAGTCACATACTACATTGTTATTTTTGTTTAAACAATTACCTTTTAAGGAGATTTAAATAATGAGAAAAATATCTAACATTTACTCATGTAGTTACCATTTTTAGTACTTTCATTGTATAGATCCATATTTCTAGTATGACGTGATTTTTTTTTCTACCTAAAAGATTTTCTTTAAAATATTTATTATAGCACAAAGTGGATGGTGAAAAATGTTCTCAGCTTTGTATGTCTGAAAAACTCCTTGTTTTACCTTTTATTTTGAAAGATATTTTCACTGGGTATAAAATTCTAGGTTGACAGTTTTTTCTTTCAGTACTTTAGAGATGGTGGTCCACTGTCTTTTCCATCTGCCTTGTTTCTGATGTCATCTGCTGTCATCTTTATCTTTTTATATGTGTCTATTTTATTATCGCTGGTTTTGAATAATATTATTATGGTATGCCTTGGTTTAGTTTTTTTCATGTTTCTTATGCTTGGGTTCTTTGAAATTCTTGGATTGGTGAATTTGTAGTTTTCAACAAATTTGGCAAAATTTGGTTATTATTTCTTCAAATATTTTGTCTGCTTATCCCCCATCCTGCCACTATTTTGAGGATGCAAATTATTTGTATAGTAGGCTGATTGAAATAGTCCCATTGCTTACTGATGTTCTGTTCCTTTTTTAAATTACTGCTTCCTTCTAGGTTTCATTTTGTAAAGTTTTTATTTCTGTTTCTTCTAGGTCACTATTTTCTTTTCTTTTTCTTCTTCTTTTTTGTTTTGGTTACCTGTAATCTGCTGTTAATTCCATCCATTGTACTTTTCATCTCACATGTTGTAGTTTTCATCTCTAGAAGTTTGATTTGGGTCTTTTTCATAGCTTTCATGTCTGCTAAGTTTTTGGAATCTATGAAATAGATTATAATAATTGTTTTAATATTCTAGTCTCTTAATTATCGTCAGAGATGAGTTGGTTTAGATAGATTTTTCTTCTTATTTTGGATCATATTTTTATGGTTCTTTGGATACTTGGTAATTTTGTATTGCATGTCAGTTGCTATAAATATTATCTTTTGGGGTGTTGGATATATTTATTTCTCTATAAATAATTTTGAACTTTATTCTGGGATGCAGTTACGTTATTTGGAAACAGGTTGATCCATCAGGACTTGCTTTTAAGATTTATTAGGTAGAACTGAGTAGTGTTCAGCCTAGGGCTGATAATTCTTCATTCCTGAGGCAAGACTTTGGTAAACAAGACTTTTCTGGATACTCTATACAATTACTGTAAATTACCAAGTTTTTCTGACAGGCTGGTGGGAGCAGGCACTTTTCTTAGCCCCATATGAGTGCCAAGCACTATTATCTTTAATCATTCCTGGTCTTTCTTTCCCTGGTCTTGTGAAATTTTCTTATATGCATATACTGTCAGTAATCGGTTGAATTCTCAAGGGGACTCTGTGAAGCTCTCTATAGTTCTCCCTCTATGTGGCTGTCTCCTCTTCAGAGAATTTTAACCATCTTGTCCTCACCAGTCTTCCAGCACTGTCTCCTCAACCCAAGTTGTTTCCTGGGCTCCTCCTGATTTCCTCTGTTCTGTATCATACCTCCTCTCTCTGAACACAGCTTCAGTATGCCTACCAGTTTTGTTTTTAGTTCCTACTTACTTTTTGGTAAACAAGAACTTTTTCTTGCAAGCTCAGCTATTTTTTTCTTCCTATGGGCCAAGTGTTTTGCTGGTTTCTCCATGTTTGCCTTGTTCTTGATGGGAGCTGTTGAAAATGGTGGGTGCTTTTCTCGAGAAGTTTGGCCTCACCTACAACCCAACAGCTGGTCCTTGGTGCAGCCAGGAGAGCTCCTTGGAGACTGATATTCCGACAGGAGGCCCCATCAGCCTTAGGCAGTGGGATGGATTGGATTATTTTCTAAGTGGAAGAACATTCTACTCCTCCAGTTTAACCTTTCCTTGCAAACTAAAATGGGGAAATCACTTTCCAAACAGACAAGCTCAAGGAGAATAAAAAATATCCTCTACTAGGTAGCCTGACAGTACCTACATTAGTCAGTGTTTGGATAAGAACAAGCCCTTCAAGGGGTAATGGAACCCTTCTTTGGACCTTAATTGATTTTTATGTTTGTTCTGCTTTTAATTCTTTGTGGAAAAGTGATTTGTAGTGCAAAGTGGCTTTCCATGTTATAGGTGCTGTATTATGAAATACTTTTCTTATCAAAAAGTCATTTTTGCTTGTTTTGACATTTTTTTATTTCTGATCCAGCCTATGTTTATTTTTATTTTTCATTTTATTTCTTCTTGTTTTTACAGTTTTTGTTCCTCTTATTTCTCCTTATTTCTCCTGTTCCCCGCCTCCCCCGCCCCCATCATCTATCAGAGGAATGGGAAGGAATAGGGACATTTGGTTTACTCTTTTTTTTTTTTTCAATTTTCCAAACCAGTTGGTTGGATATCTTCAGAAAAGTCACCATTTCCCTAGTGAGTTTGTTATATAAGGTGGAGCCTCCTTAGTTATAAATCTGACCCCTAAGAAACTGGGTTATGTTTATTACTAAGGATTAAGGCCATATTGGCCTGGTTGTCCCTTTAGGGTCTGTGCTGTTGTCCACCCCTGATGACCAGGGTGATCCTGGCTCATGAACAGGGCAGCTCCTTACAGAGGTACCCTGTTGTGTAAGACAGTTCTATAGAATAGTGGTGACTAAATCTCTTTTGGTAAAATGAGGTTGTTAGACAATTTACATAATAAATCAAGAACTTGGAGATTCAAAGGATATTGGCATGGGTTTGTTCTTTTTTATTTTATTTTTTCATCATGATAAGTGTGCTTTTTAATCCCTCTCTCCTATTTCACCCATGCCCCTCACCCACCTGTCCCCCCGGCAATCATCAGTCTGTTCTCTAGAGTTAAGAGTCTGTTTCTTGGTTTGTCTCTCTCTCTCTCTCTCTCTCTTTCTTTTGCTTGTTTTGTACCTTAAATTCCATGTTTAAGTGAGATCATATGGTGTTTATTTTTCTCTGAATTATTTTATTTAGCATTATACTCTATAACTCTATCCATGTTGTTGCAAATACCAAGATTTCATTCCTTTTTATGGCTGACTAATATTCCATTGACTATATATACCACCTCTTCTTTATCCATTCATCTATACTTGGGCTTCTTTCATAGTTGGGCTATTGTAAATAATGCTGCAATAAACATAGGGATGCATGTATCCCTTTGAATTAGTGTTTTTAAATTTTGGGGGTAAATACCCAGTAGTGAGATTACTGGATCATAGAGTAGTTCCATTTTTAACTTTTTGAGGAATTTCCATACTGTTTCCACAATGGCTTTACCAGTTTGCACTCCTGCTAGCTGTACACAAGGGTTCCTTTTTCTCCACATCCTCTCTAACACTTGTTGTTTCTTGTGTTTTTGATTTTAGGCATTCTGACAGGTATGAGGTGATACCTGATTGTAGTTTTGATTTTCATTTCCCTGATGATGTTGAATATCTTTTCATGTGCCTATTGGCCATCTGTATGTCTTCTTTGGAGAAATGTCTGTTCATATTTTTTGCCCATTTTTTAATTGAATATTTGTCTTTTGGGTATTGAGTTGTATCAGTTCTTTAATTATTTTGGCTGCAAATCAGAGGCAGATTTGATTTTTTGCCAGAGCAGCACACAGAACTCAAGGAAACACCTATTTATGTGTACCAGTGTTTTATATAATAAAGGATATGATACATGATACAGATGAATAGCCAGATAGAGAGATCCACAGGGCAAGGTCTGGGAGGGTCCTGAGTGCAGGAGCTTTTATTTCTATGGAATTGATGTGCATCACCCTCCTGGTATACAGATGTGTTAACCAGTCTGAAAGCTCTCTGATCCCCATAGTATTGGGATCTTCATGGAGGTTCATCATGTAGGCATGATCATTTATTAACTCCATTTTTAGCTCCTTTCCCCTCTAAAGAATGGGGGAATAGGAATGAAAATTCCAAGCTTTTAGTATGGTTTGGTCTTCTGTGACCAGCCTTGATCCAGGAGCCCACCTCATTAGAACAAAAAACACTCCTATCATCCAGAAAATTCCAAGGGACTTAGGAGTCCTGTATCAGAAACCAGGGTCAAAGGCCAAATGTTCACCTAGAAAAAAATGGATAAATGCCTAGAAACATATAGTCCTCCAAGACTGAATCATGAAGAAATAGAATTCTACCAAAGATTCATAGAATATTTAATACCTATCCTTCTCAAACTGTTCCAAAAAATTGAAGAGGAGGGAGTGCTCCTAAATTCATTTTATGAGGCCAGCATTACCTTGATACTAAAACCAGACATGGACACCATAAAAAAAAAAAAAAAAGAAAAGAAAATTACAGGCCAATATCTGTAAAGAACATAGATGCAAAAATTCTCAACAAAAGATTAGCAAACTGAATTCAGCAATAATTAAAAAGGTCATACACCATGATCGAGTGGGATTTATTCTAGGAATGCAGTGTGGTTCAACATTTGCAAATCAGTCAATGTGATATACTACATTAACAAAATGGAAGATAAAAATCATGTGATCATTTCAATAGTTGTAGGAAAAAAGGCACTTGACAAAATTCAAGATCCATTTATGATAAAAACTCTCAACAAAGCAGGTATAGATGGAATGTATCTCAACATAATAAAGGTCACATGTAACAAACCCACAGCTGACATACTCAGTGGTGAAAAGCTGGAAGCTTTTCTTCTAAGATCAGGAAGAAGACAAGGATGCCCACTCTTACCACTTTTACTCAATATAGTATTGGAAGTCCTAGCTGGAGCAATCAGGCAAGAAAAAGAAATAAAAGGCATCCAAATTGCAAGGGAAGAGGTAAAAGTTTCCCTTTAGAGATGACATGAATTAATATATAGAAAATCCTAAAGACTCCACCAAAAAATGTTAGAACTAATAAACAAATTCAGTAAAGTTGCAGGATACAAAATCAATATACTAAACTCATTTCCATTTTTATACACTAACAATGGGCTATCAGAAAAAAGGAGTTATGAAAATAATCCCATTTACGATTACATGAAAAGGAATAAAATACATTGGAGTAAATTTAACCTAGGAAGTCAAAGACCCGTATACTGCAATCTACAAGACATTGATGAAAGAAATTGACAATACAAATAAATTGAAAGATTCCATGCTCATGGATTGGAAGAGTTAGTATTGTTAAAATGTTTTTATCACCCCAAACTAAACTGTAGATTCAATATAATCCCTGTCAAAATTCCAATGGCATTTTTCACAGAAATAGAAAAAACAATCTTAAAATTTGTATGGAGCCATAAAAGATTCTGAATACCCAAAGCAATCTTGAGAAAAAACAAAACTGAGGGTATCACACTTCCTAATCTCAAACTGTATTACAAAGCTATAGTAATCAAAACAGTGTGGTATTGGCATAAAAACAGACACATAGGTCAGTGGAATAGAATAGAGAGCCCCCAAATAAACCCATGCATGTATGACCAATTAATTTATGACAAAAGAGGCAAAAATATACAATAGGGACAGGACAGTCTCTTCAATAAATGGTGCTGGGAAAATTGGACAGTTATATGCAAAAGAATGAAACTGGATCACTATCATACTATACACAAAAATTAACTCAAAATGGATTAAAGACGTTAAAAATGGATTAAAGACTTGAATGCAGTACCAGAAACCATAAAACTTGTGGGAGAAGATAGAGGTAGTCAGGTTGGCATCACTCTTGGAGATTTTTTTTTTTTTGGCCTGGGGGGTCTGACTCCAAATGCAATGGCAACAAAAGCAAAAATAAACAAATGGGACTATATCAAACAAAAAGATTCTGGTCAGTGAAGGAAATTATCAACAAAACAAAAGGCAACCAGATGCATGGGAAAACATATTTGCAAGTCATATATTTAATTATGGGTTAACATCCAAAATCTATATAAAGAACTCCTACAACTCAATAACAAAAAAACCCCAAACAATCTGATTACAAAATGGGCAGAGGATATGAATAGACCTTTTTTCCAAATGGAAAAAAGATGGCCAGCAGGTACATGAAAAGATAACAACACTAATCATCAGGGGAATACAAATCAACACCACAATGAGATATTACCTCACACCTGTCAGAATGACTATTATCAGAAAGATAAGAAATAACAGGTGTTGGCAAGGATGTGGAGAAAAGGGAGCCCTCATGCAATGTTGATGGGAATGTAAATTGGTACAGCCACTATGGAAAACAGTGGAGGTTCCTCAAAAAACTAAAAATAGAACTACCATACGATCCAGCAATTTTACTTCTAGGTATTTATCTGAAGAAAATAAAAACAATAATTCAAAAAATATGTGCACTCCTGTGTTCATTGCAGCATTATTCACATAGGATATGGAAACAACCAGTGTTCACCGATGGATGAATGTATAAAGAAGAAATGGTATGTATATGTACAATGGAATGCTACTCAGTCATAAAAAAGAATGGAATCTTACCATGTGTGACAACATGGATTGACTTGAGGATATAATACTAAGTGAAGTACATCAGACAGGAAAACACAGATACCATATGATTGCACTTATATATGGAATCTAAAAAACAAAACAAAACAAAACAAAGCAAAACTCATTGCAGAGAACAGATTTGTGGTTGCCAGAGGGGAAGGGGGTTGGGAGTTTGGTGAAACTGGGGTGGAGGTCAAACGTTACAAACTTCCAGTCATAAATAAGTCATAGCGTTTTAATGTATGGCATGGTGACTATAGTCAATAATATCGTATTGCAGATTATATAACTTAATATGGTGATGGGCAAAACTAGACTTATTGTGGTGATTGTTTCACAGTGTTAACAATTATCAAATCATTATGTTGTATACCTGCAACTAAAGCAATGTTATATGTCAGTTTTGCCTCAAAAAGTAAAAAGACCCAAATATTCAAACTAAACATACTCCTAGTATGTTATCACTTAGGAAATTATAAGAATTTTGGGACCTCTTTGCTGGGAACTGGGGTCAAAGGCTAAATAATAGAACAAAAAATTCTCCTAGCACCCCTTTTATAAGGGTTTTAGTTTTCCCTTTCAGGAACTAGAGGGAGAGACCAATATATATATTTTTTCTTATTTCACAAGTATAGTACCCGCTCATGCTCACATTCTGCCAATTGTCTCAATAATAACCTATAACATTTTTTAAAAGAGATTTTATTTATTTGTTTGAGAGAGGGTGAGAGCGAGCGAATGGGGGGGTGCTGGGAGGAGCAGAGGGAGAGGGCCAAGCAGACTCTATATCGAGTGTGGAGTCCTACATGGGGTTTGATCCCATGACCCTGAGATCATGACCTGAGCCGAAATCAAGAGTCCAGTGCACTCAACCGACTGAGCCACCTAGATGCCCTAACATTTTTCTTTAGAGATTTTATTTTTAAGTAATCTCTACACCCAATGTGGGGCTTGAACTTAAAACCCTGAGATCAAGAGTCGCATGTCAGCCAGGCACCCCAGCATTTTTTCTTCAATACATGATCATGCCTTTTCCCTTTGTAATTAATAATCAGTGGTGACATACTTTGTTAAAATCCTATTTCTCATCAAAATTTAACGAATAGTTTTAGCTCTCACTGATAATTTTTTCTCAAATCAGCTATTAGTATGACAGTAAAATGCTCTTCAAAGTCTTTCATTTTTCAACACTTATTAGATGTCATTCTGTAAGCTTGTTTTCCCTTATTATTTATCAATATATCATCTATTCTTATTACCAACACTTCTGACACCAAATGTGTGTGTTTTCTACACCAAACAATTATCCAGTTCTCTGTGGATACCAACTGGGTGTCCTACAATTCAGCTCAATTCTGACACTACCTGGAGTTAGCAAGACCCTACAGGTTAAGGGCTCGATCACACGAGACTGCTCCCCACTTCAGAGCCATCACAAGTCCACACCTCCCATAATTCTGACCGACTGGCTATAAATCACAGGTTTCCACGACCACTCCTTGGGTTCAGTAATTTGCTAGAATGGCTCATAGAACTCAGGAAGATTATTTGCTATTACTAATTTATTATAAAGGGTACAACTCAGGAACAGCCAAATGAAAGAAATGTATAGGACAAGGTGTAGGGGAAGAGGTATGGAACTTTCATGTCTTCTCTGAGCATGTCACCCTCCCAGCACCTTGATGTGTTAAAAAACCTGGAAGTTCTCTGAACCCTGTAGTTATTATGGAGGTTTCATTATGTAGACATGATTGAGAAAAATCACTGGCCATTATTGATTAACTCATTCTGTAGCCTCTCTCATCTCCTTGGAGATCCTGAGGCGGGGCTGAAAGTTCCCAACCTTTAATCATGCCTTGGTCTTTCTGGCACCCATCCTGAAGCTATCTAGGAGCACCTCAGCCAAGAATCTCAGTATTACCAAAGGCAGTCTTATCACTCAGGAAACTCCAAGGGTTTTAGAAGCTATTTTGCTAGGGAACCAGGGATGAAGACCGAATGTTTATTATATCACAGTATCACGCTGTCTATCTAGTTAGTATAGGCTTGTGGATTTTTATTTAGTGAATTACATTAGTATCTTAAGGGGTTCTTTTTCTTTTTTTCTTTTCTTCTTTTTTTTTTAATTTTATTTATTTGAGAGGGAGAGCACACATGAGCCAGGGCCAGGGTTGGGAAGGGGGGTGGGGGAGAGGGAGAAGCAGGTTCCCTGCTGAGCGGGGAGTCTGACTCGGGGCTCAAACCCTGGATCCCGAGATCATGACCTGAGCTGAAGGCAGACGTTTAACTGACTGAGCCACCCAGGCGCCCGAAGGGTTTATTTTTCTTTAAGTAAATAATAATGACTTTTTCTAATTTGGCATGACCTAGTAAGAGGAAATGAGCTAATATCAAAACCGAAGGTCTTTTATTTAGCATTCTTGGTTTTTTAGGAACAGAGATTACCTCAGATGCTTTGTAATTTTGAAGCTATACTGTAAGGGTACACGTAGTAAGAATAAAAGCACAAATCTCAGCAACTTGGCAAGAACTCTCAGAACCTAGGGAAAGTCAAACTGAGATTTTAGTCCCACTCTCCCTTTCCCTGAACAGGAACAAATAGGACAATTATGTGAGCCTCCTGGAGAATAGAACTGGTAGGCTATTCTAGAATCTCAGAAGGTTATGGATTCTTGGTTATCTTGTCCATCTAGCTTTAGGAATTCACAGATCCACCAATAACCTGACTTCTTTTTAAGTCTTTCTGCTTTTCTTCCTACTCTTAACTGTCTGGTATATCCATAATTGCTGAGAAAAAGAGAGAGAGGGAGAGAGGCGTGGGAGGTTCTCACCATTGTTGCTTGGGCAGAGCTTCCCCTACCAGAACCCTCATATTTTGCTTACCAATCTTCAGACTATGGCAGGTGCCCATTCCCAGCCCACTCAGATATATGTATGGAGTCATGATTTTCAGAACACATTCCTTTTCATGGAATACCCTTGTAGTAGGGTTGTTGGAGAGGGCATTTTCTCTAAGTGGCTATTTCGGATATAGTTTGCAATATGTATCTGCATCCTGGTTCTTCATCCTTCCAGAACAGAGCCTTACTCTGTCTGTAGGCAACATAAGCTAAGTGATTGACATTCTGAGTTATTTTCAGAATATTAATATGTGATATTTATTTTAATTTATTTTCAGTAATGATAATGCTGAAAATTGGTATAAAACTTAGACAAGGATTTTCAATAATCTAATACCTGGTATTCACTAAAAGTATTATGAAAGCATGACTTGTAATTAAGTGTGCCTCATTAATTTAGCCTGATTAAGAGGTATAAATATAACTGTATATTTCCTTTACTTTTGTGTTACTATGGCATCATCATTTAGTATTTTCCTTAAAAGCTATTTAGCACTTTCTATGTAAATCTGTGTAGACTAGACTGTTTTCCCTTAACATTTTCCGGAAGCCCAAAATAGACTTCCCACATTGTATAATTTGCTTCTGAAAATTTCCTGCATTAAGTTTTACTTGTTCATGTGTTCTTGTTATTTAATATGACTGAAATATTAATAACTAATTGTTTAAAGTGGAGTATTTCAGTTAATTCCATGTATAATTAAAAAATTTAAATACATTAACATTTTACAACATAGTCTGTGATTGGGATTAGGACTGTTTGTGTTTGCTATTCCAATACTCAGTATAATATTTGATATTTGGATAAAATGCTATTTCTCATATCAAGTATATTTGTTTAAAATTTTAGAGAGGATATACTAGGGAGCTTGGAAAATTTGTATTTAACATAAAATTATTTGATTATTTTCAGATATTAAAAATACAGAACAGTTTTTGGGAATCTCACAGGCTTATATGACTATTAGATTTTGCAGGTTTGCATCCTTTAATGATATGTGTCTTTTTTTAATTTGTCATACATAAAACATTTGATCTCTGGGTCTTGCTCAAAATGGAATAAAGGGTGGGAAAAGTGAGATGAGATACCCTTTCAGTTCTTTTCTGGAGCCCATAAAACTGTCTCATTTCTTTGAAGCAGTCTCTCCCAAATGATTAACTTTATTTCACAAGAGGAAACAAACCTTTATTTTAAAGTACAATACTTTCCTTGTACATTGTATGAATTGTTAAATGTGTTGACGTTTTAAAAAGCTGCCTGATGGAACCAACTATTTACAGCAAGCCCAGGCCAGCCAGAACTACTTGGGGTGGGCATATAGACTTACTGAAGTTAAAACTACCACAAGGCAAGATTATTCTAGAGACATGAAGTCTGGGTTTTGGCTTCAGGAAATATCACTTTGAAATTACTCTCTACGTTAGAATTAAATAAAAATTTGAAATATGTGTCTAAAATTAATGAAGTTACCATACTGAATTGAACTCATTGCCAAGGGATTTTTAAAAACATTTTGGTTACTGTTATTTTAAATTCTTTAAGAATGTTTGAAACTGAATTGTGGAACTACTTTATAATGAAGGCTTTAAAACAACATGGTCTTTCCTGGCTGTGAAAATGTGATTTTTATTATGAGTTGATTATGAGAAAGCTATTTATTTAACCTATGTCTGACTGAAAAGATAAAATTACTTAACTGTGTGCCTTTAAAAAGAAAATAAACTCTCTTCTCATTGTAATAAACAACGGGGTGAAAAGTTAAAATACAGGTGTCTAGGATTCATAGTTATTTTCTGAATTCTTATTCTAAGTGGTGGAAATGATCATTTTAATATTAGGAAAATTCTAATTTTTTATATTGTCTATAGGATTTATATATATGTATGCACATATATACACAGACTATGCTGTATGCTATATATGTATAGTATGAGTTTATATATATACTCTATACTGTGTAAGATATTCTTATATTTATAACATACAGTATATATACTATATATCGTACAAAGTATGTGTATATATATATATAGTGTATGTATATTTATGTAGTGTGTGTGTATATATAGAGAGAGAGACAGAAACAGAGGCTGACAGATACACTGTCTAGAGTAGAGAACAGTGCATTTCTAGGCTATTTCTATTACGTCATATGGAGAAATAATTATATCAGTAATCCTAAGTCTTTTTAGTTACAACAATTATCTTCTAAGCAGGACTTCCTTTGCCATATATTATAAGGTTGTGCTATGTAGAATTACTGGTGGCAGTGTGTACGTTTATCTTTTCATTTTGGCCCTCTGCTAAGCAGACTATTGTCAAAGGACTTTTTTTTTTTTTTTTTTTTTAATTAGCTCCACACCCAGTGTGGGGCTTGAACTCAGGACGCTGAGAATAATAGTTGCATGCTCCACTCCCTGAGCCAGCCAGCCATGCCCAACATGGGGCTTGAACTCAGGGCGCTGGGAGTAAGAGTCACATGTTCTACTGACTGAGCTACCCAGGCACCCTCTCAAAGGATACATTTTAAAAGAGAATGTGATCATGACTTTCATACAAATATAAAATGAAAATATACTAAAGATTATATTTAACTCATTAATTAATTATATTATGATACTGTTGCCAGTTCAAAGTACCACATGTTTGTGGTCTACGGGATGCTGAAATGAACGTACAAGTGAATGCAGAACAGATAAAACTGATCAGTATCCACTGGACAATAATCAGGACCAATTTGCATTTCTAGGACATGTTTGTATTATTATCCATTTCCACAAGTTAACTTCTCTTTCTACAGACTTATAAAAAAGTCTAGTCAATGACAAATGCCTGAAATAGTCAAGATACCCATTTAATTCCAGTCTTTTACAGTTTTTCCTTACTGTCCAGTACTGTTTTCATTTCTGGTATTTTATATTAACTTGATTTGAGTAGTTGCATGAGAAAAATTGTTTCATGTCCATCTACTGATTTCAGTTTAGTCATGTAAATTCTGTGAGGGCCGGTACTCAAAAATGCATGAATCTATTAATCAATAAAATGATGTTCTGGTGTAAATACAAAAGTTGAATGGTTAAAACCTATGTCCTGCTTCAAAAAATAGAAGAAAATAGGGTTTTTATAAACCTAATATTATTTTAATTGTAATGGAGGAGTCAGTTATTTGAAGGAATCCAGCAATGAATACTTTCGAAAAGCAAGAATTCTCTTCGGATAGAATTAATTCCTCCTTGCCTTTTTATTTTATAAATGAGAGCTATGTATATCACATTTTAAGTTGGGTATAACTTTAACTCCAAAATAATTAGTTGTGCTGAACCATGAGTGAAGCAAGTATGGCATGTTATATTTATGAAATCCTCATATTGTATGATTTTGCTCTGATGTTTGCTCTCTTGCCATTGTATTTTATAACTAACAATAATATCTTAGAACTAACTTAGAGTTACATACCCCTCTCTCATTCTGAGGAATACCAAGTATGGTGAGGTAAACTGTACCTATACCCCTGGTAGCTGGACTGTGAGTCAGAGATAGTCTTGCTCAGGCCATTGACTTTTTTTTTTTTTTTTGAGAGACAGACTGAAAGAGAGAGAGAGGGAGAGAGAAAGCGTGAGCACACAAGCAGGGCAGAGAGGAAGAGGGAGAAGCAGACTCCTGGCTGAGCAGGGAACCTGATGCGGGACTCTATCCCAGGACCCTGGGATCATGACCTGAGCCGAAGGCAGATGCTTAACCAACTTAGCCACCCAGGCACTCCCAGGACATTGACTTTTAAGGGAGTGATGGATGTTAAATTAGTTAGATCAGATGATGCAGCTGTGGAATAGTTTCAGCAGTATGGGTGTGGAGAGTGGGGATGAATATTCAGTGGGTTCTCAGGGCTATGGGGCCTGAGTTTATGGCTTAGGATTTTCATCATACCTTGCCTCCTTTGATTTCCTTGGGAGTCTGATTCTCTGGGCTTCTATTGATTCTATGATCTACCTGATTTCTTTGCAGTCAGTTTCTTTTCTGCTAAAGTTAACTGGACTTCGTCTCTGTTGTTTATTAAGCAAACAAAAACCGAAACAAAACTCTAATAGAAGAAACAATCAAGTACATGATTATGTTTCTAGTTATGTGATCATTATCAAATTTACATAGGACAAAGTGAAGTATATATTATTGTATGTGGGGAAAATAGAAACAATGCTGAAATAATTAGGTTGCTGAATTGTAACGTAACAGACCACATGAATCAATTTATGGAATAATAGTATACCTGTGAATATATCATTTTGAAATATTGTAGTCCATCTTTTACCTTAAGAGTCACATGCCCAAGAATATCCTTTGAATATTTAAAACTTCTCTGGCATCTTAAAATATTAGCTGCTTCTAGTAATAGTGGAGTAGCTCGTATTGAACTAATCCTCCTGCAGAAAACCATTATAAATTCTGGACAAAATACAAAAACCCCACAACTCTGAAGGCACTGGAGAGTGACCATAAGCAGGCAGAAATGGAAGGGGAGTCAACACTTGGAGAGAATAACACTGCATAAACAAAAATGAGATTTTATTGCCAGCAGACTTGCATTACAAGACATGCTGGAAGGGAGTTCTTCAGGCTGAAGGGAAATGATACCAGATGGAAACTTGGATTTTTCATAGGAATAAAAAGCACTGGAAATGGGAAGTATGTGGGTAAATGTATTTATTATTCCCCAATTCCTTTAAAATACATCTGAGTGTTTAAGGAAAAATTGTAATATTGTATTATGAGGTTTCAATATGGCAATATGTAGATGTAATACCTACAATGATTATAGCATAATGTTGAGGAAGGGAAATTGCAAGGTTCCTGCATTTTTATGAAGTGGTACAATATTAACTCTCAGTAGACTGTGAAAAGTTAAGGATGTATGTTGTTATCTTCAGAGCAACCACTAAAAAATGGTGCAAAGAGGGATTGCTAAAATATGAGGTTAGCAGTTTTCAATATGCTGGCATGCAGCTGAATCCATATTTCAAAAAAGAATGACAAATGTATTTAAATTATTAGATTTCAAACTTTTAATGGTAGAGTAGAAAATACTAGCAGCATGTAAAAGTACTGAAATAATGCAGAAACTCTCTGGTAAATAATAATAATTATCGTTAAAATTTATTGAATGCTATGTATCAGCACTGTGTTAAGCTCTTTACATATATTATTACATTTATTCATTACAACATCCTTAATAGGGTAGTTACTATTATTAGTTCCATTTTACCGTAAGTGGGGTATTAAATAATATGGTTTTAAATAATTTATCCGAGGTATCATAGCTAGTAAGTAGCAGAGGCAAAATTTGAACCCAGAATACCTGATTTTTAGAGTTTATGCTCCTAACTACTATATTTCCTCAGAAAATGAAACCTGAATTAAGCCTCATGACCAACATATTGCAAATAAAGTACAGTATATGAATAAGACTAAATTAAAGGTGAAGCATGTGTTAAATATGAAATATGAGGAAATGTCAATTCCTATTTCTAATATTCTTAGCATTCTCTTTTCCTCATGTGTAATATATACATTTCAGTTTCTCCGATATAAACTTGATAATGATCATCTAGCTAGTGTATCTCCGTGGTTAATCCCTGGGGTGGGTAATTCCTATCCCAAATTCTCCACTCTTTGGCTTTATTTTGTCCCTTAGCGCTTTCTTTACTTTGGTGGCCCCCTCTTTCAATATATCTGGCTGGAAAGTAAGAGCTTCTTATAGCCTGGAGTAGGAAAAATGAGGGAAAGTTTGTGATTCATAGGCCATGAAGAAGAGAAAAATCAGGCTACTGTTTGGTGGGGAAGGACATAGAGTTATACTGAATGCCCTCTGTGTATCAGGTTCATAAAAATGATCTGCATTCTGTCTTCTGCCATTTCTGTTTAACAATACATGGTATAGCTATGTTTTCAAACTTTTTTTGTTAAATAGCAAAGAATCTTTTTTCCAAGTTAAAAATCTCATTTTATTGCAATGTGGAAAACAAAAGTGGTATTTTATCTACACAGATGTTTTAGTAAGTTCGTATTTGTAATGTTTGCATCAAGTCAGATTAATCACGTTTTGCTAAAAGCAGAATTTGAAAATGAGAACTGTAGATAATTATGACCTTAGTCTCAGCACCCAGCTATTTCTGTGGTTTTGGTTGCTGAATGTTGAGATAAGTGGTGAAAAATGGCCTTACTAACAGAGGGGCAGAGAGTCATGTATCACATCCCCACCCCTTTTCTTGGGTTATCTTGAGTGATTATAACTATGTATAGACACTTGAGGTTTAAGGCATGTAAAAAAAATCTGAAGGGTCTTTTGAACTGCTCATTAGGGGTCCTTCCTGTGGTGAAGTCATGTAGCCTACTCTGAGGGACCACTGACTAAACTGAAAACATGCTTGCTAGCCACATCAACCAGGATACAGCAAATACCATAGAGGTGGAGAATTTGGGGGTTTTTAGTCATCACATATACTATTTGTCTTTTAAAACTGCCTTTTTGCTTTTGTATGTCAATGATAGCTCCAGTGCACTTATGCCTTGTCCATGTGACTTAGCAAATGTTTGCAATCAGGAAATTGGGTATAGGCCCCAGCACCAAAGATAAAGAAGGCAGAAAGCCAGGTGGTGTTCATTTTCAGGTAGGATAACATTTAAAATCCTTGGGCTCTCCCATCTATTTTTTGACATTGCTTCCTTGGGCTTCTCTCCATCCAGTTGGATCTTTGCATAGATGACATAGTGTAGCCCTATCTAGATATATGTGAAATAATTCATAACATATATGAGGCATAAAGGAAAAAATATATATAAGTGTACCCCTATCCCCCTCCAGTTTAAGAAATAGAACATTACCAGTGCTTCTAAAGCACCTATAGGTCCCACCACAATTTCATTCCCTTCCTTCCCTATCAGAGATAACTATCCTGAGTTTTGAGTTATTCTCTGGCTTTTCTTCATAAATTTCTCATTTATATCTTAAGTTGTGTCATGTTTAGTTTTGATCATTTAAAATTTTTATATAAATGAAATCATAGGTATTTTTCTTCAGCTTGCTCCTTTGCTCAGTATAGTTGAGAATCAGTCATCTTGTTGTCTGCTGTATACTGAGACCTTTGGGTTGTTTTTGATTTTTAACTATTTCAAACATTGCTACCATATACATTTTTGTACTTGTCTCGCAGTACACATGAGAAGCTCTCAGGGAATTTTTAAAGCTCTTCAGACTGAAGAAGGACTGTCTTCAGGAATCTCCTTAGTAGTTTCCACAGTCAGAGACTTCTTCCTGTTTTCTTATTTAAGCTAGTTATATTATAGTTTAACTTGTTTCCTTATGTTCTAGAAAGCATAGTGGTTGAACCAGCTTAAAAACTCCCAACTTTCTCATGTCTGTGTGATTTGGGGCAAGTTATTTAACCTCTCTGGCCTCAGGTCCTCACCTGCAAACTACCTCGTATGGTTGTTTTAAGGATCAATGAATTAATCTATATAAAGTGCCTGAAACATGGTAAACATTTAAAAATTTTAGCTATCATTATTCTATTCTACCCATAATGGAAATGGAAAAAGCTTGTCATTATCTTTTATGAAAGACCCATTTATACATTTAAATTTATTACTTCCCAGTCCTGTCCTTTTGGAAGCTTACTTATCAGTAAAAATTTACTTATTTATTCCAAAAATTTAAACATTTACTAGATGCATGGCATTGTGTAAGTCATGGGGCATACAATCAGCAACTAAACTGGATGTCTCTGCCTTTAAGAAACTTAAGAGTTTAGTAGAGTTTAGAGACATAAAATAAATACACAAGTATTGAATTTCAGACTGTTATTAGTGCTATGAAAGGAAAGAATATGGACTATGAGGGGGATAAAAGCAAGGAAATATCTCCTTGAGATGGAGGAACTAGAGAAAGCCCCTTTTAGCAACTGATATTTAAGCTGCAATAAAAGCAAAGTAGGGAGAGGAGTGTTCCCTAAAAGGGGTTATCATGTGCCAGGACTTTCAGGTGGAGAAGAGCTGGTATGTTGGGGGCCTAAGGGAAGCCAGAGAGGCTAAAGCTTAGCAAGGTGGGAGCAGTTGAAATTGGAGAAACGGAAGAAATACACACGAGGACTTGCAGGCCAAGTAAAGAACAACAAAGGGGAATTGCAATGGATTTGAAGATGGAGAGGGGCAGGATCCATTTACATCATAAAGGAGCTGCCTGCTGCATAGAGAAGGTATTAAATATAGATTAGTTGGGGAGGCTGTAATCAGTTTTAGAGGTGGCAGATGATGATGGCAGGGGAGATGGAGAGAACTAGACTTTCAGAAATATTTAAGATATAGAATAGACAAGATTGGGTGATGGTTGTTTTTGTAACCATGGGTGGTGAGAGAGAGGGAGGTGTCAAAGATAGTTCTGGTTTTTGATTTATCAACCTTCTGTGCTAACTTTTGAATTGTATTTATCATTTTTTATTCAATATGCCCAGACTTACAACTTTTCTCTTCAATTATATAAACTGTAATAGAATTTAGTGCTTTTTAAAAATAGATACTTGGGGTATCTGACTGACTCAGAGGAGCATGTGGTGCACTCTTGATCTCAGGGTTGTGAGTTTGAACCCCATGTTGGGTGTAGATTACTTAAATGAATAAATAAAAACTTAAAAAAGAACTAAAATCTTAAGAAAATAGATGCTTGACTAATGTGGGATTCTTGGTTTTATATACTGATTTCCTGCTTGCTTTTAAGATTACCTTGCAATATAATAATTTTTAAAAATTTTTAAGACTTTACAATGAGCAAGGCACTGGTTAGACAAAGTGAGCGATTCAGAAGTAAATTGAATGTAAGCACAGTACTAAACCACTGACACCCTATTTACTTCAGTGGCTCCTAGATGTCTTAAGTATATATAATTCAACTTACAGGGTTTGAATATTCCTTGAATTTTTTGAATACTTGTTTTTTTAATTTTTAATTTTCTTTTTTTAAATTTTGTTATGTTAGTCATCATTAGTTTTTGATGTAGTGTTCCATGATTCATTATTTGCATATAACACCCAGTGCTCATTACAACACGGGCCCTCCTTAATGTCCATCACTGGGCTAACCCATCCCCCTACCCCCATCTCCTCTGAAACCTTCAGATTTTTGGTTTCTTTTTCTTTTTTTTATGTTATGTTAGTCACCATACACTACATCATTAGTTTTTGATGTAGTGTTCCATGATTCATTGTTTGTGTATAATACCCAGTGCTCCACGCAATACGTGCCCTCCTTAATACCCATCACTGGGCTCACCCATCCCCCCACCCCCTCCCCTTTAAAACCCTCAGTTTGATTCCCAGAGTCCATAGTCTCTCATGGTTTGTCTCCCCCTTTAATTCCCCCCCTTCATTTTTCCCTTCCGTCTCCTAATGTCCTCCACGCTGTTCCTTATGTTCCACAAATAAGTGAAACCATATGATAATTGTCTTTCTCTGTTTGACTTATTTCATTTAGCATAATACCCTCCAATTCCACCCATGTTGATGCAAAAGTTGGGTATTCATCCTTTCTGATGGCTGAGTGATATTCCATTGTATATAGGGACTACATCTTCTTTATCCATTCATCTGTTGAAGTGCATCTCAGCATTTTCCATAGTTTGGCTATTGTGGACACTGCTGCTATGAGCATTGGGATGCATAGGTACCTTCTCTTCCCTACATCTGTAATTTTGGGGTAAATACCCAGTACTGCAATTGCTGGGTCATAGGGTAGCTCTATTTTTAACTTTTTGAGGAACCTCCACACTGTTTTCCAAAGTAGCTGTACCAACTTGCATTCCCACCGACAGTGTAAGAGGGTTCCCCTTTCTCCACAACCTCTCCAACATTTGTTGTTTCTTGCCTTGTCAATTTTTGCCATTCTAACTGGTGTAAGGTGGTATCTCAGTGTGGTTTTGATTTGAATTTCCCTGATGGCTAATGATGTTGAACATTTTTTCATGTGTCTGTTAGCCATTTGTATGTCTTCTTTGGAGAAATGTCTGTTCATGTCTTCTGGCCACTTTTTGACTTGATTATTTGTTTTTTGGGTGTTGAGTTTGAGAAGTTCTTTATAGATCTTGGATATCAGCCCTTTATCTGTAGTGTCATTTGCAAATATCTTCTCCCATTCTGTGGGTTACCTGTTTGTTTTGTTGACTGTTTCCTTTGCTGTGCAGAAGCTTTTTATCTTGACAAAGTCGTAAAAATTCATTTTCGCTTTTGTTTCCCTTGTCTTTGGAGACGTGTTTTGAAAGAAGTTGCTGTGGTTGATGTCGAAAAGGTTACTACCTATGTTCTCCTCTAGGATTTTGATGGATTCCTTTCTCACACTGAGGTCTTTCATCCATTTAGAGTTTATCTTTGTGTATGGTATAAGAGAATGGTCGAGTTTCATTCTTCTATATATAGCTGTCCAGTTTTCCCAGCATCATTTATTGAAGAGACTGTCTTTTTTCCATTGCATATTTTTTCCTGCTTTGTCGAATATTAGTTGACCATAGAGTTGAGGGTCCATATCTGGGCTCTCTTCTGTTCCATTGATCTATGTGTCTGTGTTTGTGCCAGCACCATGCTGTCTTGGTGATCACAGCTTTGTAATATAGCTTGAAATCTGGCAGTGTGATGCCCCTAGCTTTGTTTTTCTTTTGCAACATTTCCTTGGCAATTCGGGGTCTTTTCTGGTTCCATACAAATTTTAGAATTGTTTGTTCCAGCACTTTGAAAAATGCCATTGGTATTTTGATCAGGATGGTGCTGAAAGTATAGATTGCTCTGGGTAGCATAGACATTTTAACAATGTTTATTCTTCTGATCCATGAGCATGGAATGTTTTTCCATCTTTTTGTGTCTTCTTCAATTTCTTTCATGAGTGTTCTGTAGTTCCTAGAGTACAGATCCTTTACCTCTTTGGTTAGGTTATTCCAAGGTATCTTAAGGTTTTTGGTGCTATTATAAATGGAATCAATTCCTTAATTTCTCTTTCTACAGTTACATTGTTAGTGTATAGGAAAGCAACTGATTTCTGTGCATTGATTTTGTATACTGCCACATGGTATCCTTTCCCAATTTGAATACCTTTTATTTCATTTGTTGTCTGATTGCTGTTGCTGGGACTTCCAGTACTATGTTGAACAATAGTGGTGAGAGTGGGCATCCTTGTTATGTTCCTGATCTTAAGGGAAAGGCTCTTAATTTTTCCCCATTGAGAATATTTGCTGTGGGCTTTTCATAGATGGTTTTTATGAAATTGAGGAATGTTCCCTCTATCCCTACACTCTGAAGAGTTTTAATCAGGAAAGGATGCTGTATTTTGTCAAATGCTTTTTCTGCATCAATTGAGAGGACCATGTGGTTCTTGTCTCTTCTCTTGTTTATGTGTTATATCACATTGATTGATTTGTGAATGTTGAACCACCCTTGTACTTAGGGATAAATCCTGCCTGGTTTTGATGGATAATCCTTTTAATGTACTCTTGGATCCTATTAGCTAGGATCTTGTTGAGAATTTTGGCATCCATATTCATCAGGGATATTAGTCTAATTCTCCTTTTTGATGGGGTCTTTGCCTGGTTTTGGGATCGAGGTAATGCTGGCCTCATGGAATGAGTTTGGAAGTTTTCCTTATGTTTCTGTTTTTTGAAAGGGCTTCAGGAGAATAGGTATTATTTCTTCTTTAACTGTCTGGTAGAATTCCCCTGGGAGACCATCTGGCCCTGGACTCTTTGTTTTTGGGGAGGTTTTTGACCACTGCTTCAATCTTGTTACTGGTTATTGGTCTATTGAGATTGTCAGTTTCTTCCTGTTTCAGTCTTGGTAGTTTATAGGTTTCCAGGAAGGCATCTCTTTCTTCCAGATTGCTTAATTTATTGGCATATAGTTGCTGATAATAATTTCTAATAATTGTTTCTATTTCCTTGGTGTTAGTTGTGATCTCTCCCCTTTCATTCATAATTTTATTAATTTGGGTCCTTTCTCTTTTCTTTCGGATAAGTCTGGCCAGAGGTTTATTGATCTTATTAATTCTTTCAAAAAACCAGCTTATAGTTTCGTTGATCTGCTCTATTGTTTTTCTGTTTTCTATTTCATTTATCTCTGCTCTAATCTGTATTATTTCTCTTCTCCTGCTTGGTTTAGGTTTTATTTGCTGTTCTTTCTCCAGTTCCTTTAGGTGTAAGGTTAGCTTGTGTGTTCAGGATTTTTCTTCTTTTTTGAGTGAGGCTTGGATGGCTGTGTATTTCCCCCTTAGGACCACCTTTCCAGTGTCCCATAGGTTTTGGACCAATGTGTTTTCGTTCTCATTGGTTTCCATGAATTGTTTAAGTTCTTCTTTAATTTCCTGGTTGACCCAAACATTCTTTAGCAGGATGGTCTTTAGCTTCCAAGTGTTTGAATTCCCTCCAAATTTTTTCTTGTGATTGAGTTCCAGTTTCAAAGCATTGTGGTCTGAAAGTATGCAGGGAATAATCTCAGTCTTTTGGTATTGGTTGAGATCTGATTTGTGACCCAGTATGTGGTCTTTTCTGGAGAAAGTTCCATGTGCATTGGAGAAAAATGAGTATTCTGTTGTTTTAGGGTGGAATGTTCTGTATATATCTATGAAATGCATCTGGTCCAGTGTGTCATTCAAACCTCTTGTTTCTTTGTTGATTTTCTGCTTAGATGATCTGTCTATTGCTGAGAGTGGAGTATTGAGGTCTCCTACTATTAAAGTATTATTATCAGTATGATTCTTTATTTTGGTTCACAGTTGGCTGCTTCCATGTTGGGGGCATAGATATTTACAGTTGTTAGATCTTCTTGTTGGATAGACCCGTTAAGAATGATGTAGTGTTCCTCTGTGTCTCTAACTACAGTCTTTAGCTTAAAATCTAATTTGTCTGATATAAGAATTGCTACCCCAGCTTTCTTTTGAGGTCCGCTGGCATGGAAGATGGATCTCCATCCCTTCACTTTCAGTCTGGATGTATCTTTAGCTTCAAAATGAGTCTCTTGTGAACAGCATATGGATGGGTCCTGTCTTTTTATCCAATCTGCAACCCTGTGCCATTTCATGGGATCATTTAGGCCATTCACGTTGAGAGTGATTATTGAAAGATATGATTTTATTGTCTTCATGTTGCCTGTGAAGTCCTTGTTTCTATAGATTGTCTCTGTAAATTTCTTTTCTATATTACTCTTGGGGTCTTTTTTCTTTTATAGAACCC
Organism: Neomonachus schauinslandi; assembly: GCF_002201575.2. NCBI lineage: Eukaryota > Metazoa > Chordata > Mammalia > Carnivora > Phocidae > Neomonachus > Neomonachus schauinslandi. The sequence continues at coordinate 57,603,891 of NC_058412.1, forward strand.
CCCTTAATATTTCTTGCAGGGCCGGCTTGGTAGTCACATATTCTTTCAGTTTCTGCTGGTCTTGGAAGCTCCTTGTCTCTCCATCCGTTCTGAATGACAGCCTTGCTGGATAAAGTATCCTTGGCTGCAGGTTCTTCTCATTTAGTACCCTGAATATGTCTCGCTAGGCCTTTCTGGCATGCCAGGTCTCTGTGGACAGGTCTGACATTTTTCTGATGTTCCTGCTTCTGTATGTAAGAAATTTCTTCCCCCTAGCTGCTTTCAGGATTGTTTCCTTGGATCTAAGATTTGCGAGTTGTACTATTATATGTCGGGACATTGATCTGTTCACAGTTCTTGGTGGGGGGGTCCTTTCTGCCTCTTGGACATGAATGCTTATTTCCTCCCCTAGATTAGGGAAGTTCTCAGCTACGATTTGCTCAAATATATCTCCTAGACCTCTCTCTCTCTCCACCCTCTCAGGGATCCCAATAATTCTGATATTGGAACATTTCTCTCTCAGTCTGATCTCTCGCGCTTTAAGCTTTTTTTCCCAGGCCTCCTTGGTTTCCTTCTTTTCTGTCATCTTATCGTCTAGCTCAGTAATTCGTTCTTCTGCCTTGTTTAACCTGGCAGTCAGAGTATCCAGTTTAGACTGCATTTCATTCATAGCATTTTTAAGTTTGGACTGATTAGATCTCATTTCTGCCCTTAGAGATTCTATGTTGTCGCTAATATTTTTCCAAGTCTAGATATCGACTTCATAATTGTGACTGTGAAGTCTCTGACATCTTGCTTATATCCATATCCATTAGGTCTGTGACAGAGGCCACAGTCTCCAATTCTTTTCTTTGTTGGGGGTTCCTCCTCTTAGTCATTCTGTTGGGGGGTGGTTGAGGGAATGTACAGAGTCCAGAGTATTAACCAGGACCCGAGCAAGATGCACCTGTTTTATAGGAACCCTAGGGTTCTCGTCCTCTTGTTCTTCCAGCCTGTTTTCTGGGGGAGGGGCCATGCTGCACTGTTACTCAGGCAACCCTGATTAGGCAGAGTTGCCCTCCCCTGTGCGGGGTGTGGGGACTCAGTGAAAATCGTTTTTTTGAGCTTTTGTTCTCTGGCAGCTTTCCTTGGAGGCTTTCCGTGTCTCTTCCTAGAGTCAGAGCAGAAGTGACCTTACCCAAACCTCTGTCCCAGAACAGAGAAATTGAAGTCTGCTCTTCACTGAGCTCTCCAGGACACACAGTTTCTGTTTCCGTCTATGCTGCTAAAAATCGCAGCCTCCCAGTTGTGGGCCCCACAGCAGCTCTCCCAGAGGTCAATCCCAGGGCTGGGCCGTCCCTGCCCTTTGTGCTTCTAAAACCGTGAGCTGCCCCTGGTTCAGGCGCACACACCTGCAGCTCCTGGATACTGTCTGGGGGCTGGACTAAAGTCCTTTCCCTGCCACTACTGGTCTGCGAGTCTTGTGCCCAGTCCCCAGCGCAGGATGTTTTTGCGCTCCGGTGTTATATCACCTTCCCAGAGCCAGCTTATAGTGGCTCCCTCCCCCTTCTGTTTATCTTCTGATATCTGCCTGCAAAATCATGGCTCTACCCTTTATACTTCAAGACCTGTGGAGATTTTCTGCTTGTAGAGATCCAGATATATATTTTTACATCTCAGGCTGATTTCATGGGTGTTCAGAATGGTTTGGTAGATATCCAGGTAAATTCAGGGGACTGGTTGAAATAGGGTCCTCTACTCCTTCGCCATCTTCCCTCCTCCTGAATATTTCTTTGTCTTCTAGCATATTTTTTATTGGCTCTGACCAATGGTCATTCATATGTTTATTCAGACCCTTATTGAACTTAATTGTATTTTCAATCATGTATTCATAACAACAAGTTAATAGGTTTCTGCTCATTTAAAAAACAATCCTTTTTAGGAAGATCTTAAAACAGTCTCCTATAAGCTTTGAGGGTGCAGTTTTCTTTTTTTTAAGTTGGAGTATAGTTGACATACAATGTAACATTAATTTTAGGTGTACAGCATAGTGATTGGACAACTCTGTATGTTCTAACATAAAGATTGTTGGCTTTTCTGTGAGGCCGCCTGAACAGTGGTGGCGGCTGGGAGTGGCCCTGGGGAGGAGAGGGTGGGGCGACGTCATCTTCCAGCCCACCAGCTCAGGGGGACTTCACAGAGACACAGCGCCCGCAGTGGAGTCTGGAGTCACTTACACCAAACCCTGCCCCCCTGCACCCAGCAGGGGCATATTCACTAGGGCAGGTATAACTTGAGCCAGCGCATCCAGCCTGTCCCTCAGAGGACAAGCACAGGACCCAGCATGTCCCGAGTCTACTGATTATAGAGTGCCCCAAAGTGTCAGCTTCAATTCTGGTAGAAATAGGACCAGGCCTTTTTGTTGTTGTTGTTATGTATGTATGTATTTATTTTTTCTTTCTTTCTTTCTTTCTTTCTTTCTTTCTTTCTTTCTTTCTTTCTTTCTTTCTTTCTTTCTTCCTTCCTTCCTTCCTTCCTTCCTTCCTTCCTTCCTTCCTTCCTTCCTTCCTTCCTTCCTTCCTTCCTTCCTTCCTTCCTTCCTTCCTTCCTTCCTTCCTTCCTTTTTTCCTTTTTTCCTTCCTTCCTTCCTTCCTTCCTTCAATCAGGCTTATAGTTTTTTGTTTGTTTTCTTGTTTTTTGGATCAGGCTTCTTTCTTTTCTTTTTCACTTTTTAAAAAATTTTTTTGAATCAGGCTTATAGTTTTTTGATTGCTTTTTTGTTCCTTTTTTCTTTTTTTGGATCAGTTTTTTTTTTTTAATCAGGCTTATCTTAAACAAATCAGAGCACACCTATTTGAAGGTCCAAACATTCTCCACTGGAAGCAAGGAGGAACTCTGCAGAGGACTGACCTGTGGGAAAGAGCAGCCAAAACACAACAGCAGAGTGCACACCACATAAATCCCCAAACACTTCCTGAAGCACCAGGTCCTGGACAGTGTATGACCCCTTCTTAATATGGCATTTGTCTCAGGGGCAGGGCAGAAACCTAGACAAAATGACAAGACAGAGGAATTCTCCCCAAAAGAAAGATCAAGAAGAAATCACAGCCAGGGATTTCTGAGCAAGAATTTAGAACAACAGTAGTAAGAATACTAGCTGTACTTGAAAGTATAGAAGACACCAGAGAAACCCTTGCTGCAGAAATAAAAGACCTAAAAACTAATCAGGCTGAAATAAAAAATGCTATAACTGAGACGCAAAACCGACTGGATGTAATCACAAAGAGGATAGAAGCAGAGGATTGAATAGGTGATATAGAAGATAAAATTATGGAAAATAATGAAGCTGAAAAGAAGAGGGAAAGAAAACTATTAGATTACAAATATAGACTTAGGGAACTCAGCAATTCCACAAAGTGCAATAATATCCATATCATAGGAACCCCAGAAGAAGAGTGGGGAAAAAGGGGCAGAAGGTTTATTTGACAAATTATAGCTGAGAACTTCCCTATCTGGGGAAGAAAACAGGCATTCAAGTCCAAGAGGCCCAGAGAACTCCCCTCACAATCAGAAACAGGTCAACACCAAGACATGTAATAGTGAAACTTGCAAAATACAAAGATAACACGAGAATGTGGAAAGCAGCTAGGGACAAAAGGTCCTTAACCTATAAAGGTAGACACATAAAGCTAGCAGCACACCAGAAGAGAGTGACATGAAATATTCAATGTGCTAAATGTGCAAAGTATGCAGCCAAGAATACTGTATCCAGCAAGGCTGTCATTCAGAATAGAGGGAGAGATGAAGAGTTTCCAAGACAAGCAAAGACTAAAGTGAGATCATGAACACTAAACCAGCTCTGCAAGAAATATCAGAGGGGATCCTTTGAATGGCAAAGAGAGACCAAAAGCAATGAAGACTAGAAAGGAACAGAGACAGTCTACAGGAACAGTGGCTTTACAGGTGTAAATGGCACTAAATTCATCTCTATCAGTAATTACTCTGAATGTAAATGGACTCAATGTTCCAATAAAAAGACATATGTTATCAGAATGGATAAAAAAAAAACCAAGACCCATTGGTAATGCTGCTTATAAGAAAGTCATTTTAGACCCAAAGACAACCTCCAGATTGAAAGTGAGGGGGTAGAGAACCATGTATCCTGCTAATGGACCTCAAAAGAAAGCTGGAGTAGCCATACATATATCAGACAAAGTAGATTTTAAACCAAAGACTGTAACAAGAGATAAAGAAGGGCACTATATCATAATAAAGGGGTCTATCTGACAAGAAGACCTAACAATTGTAAATACTTATGCCCCCAATGTGGGAGCACCCAGATATAAAAATTGATAACAAGCTTAAGGAAAATCATTGATAATAATACAATAATAGTAGGGGACTGTAACACCCCACTCACTGCTATGGACAGATCATCTAAACAGCATATTAACAAGGAAACAATGGCTTTGAATGACACACTGGACCAGAGGGACTTAACAGATATATTCAGAGCATTTCATCCTAAAGCAGCAGAAAACACATTCTTTTTGAATGCACATGGAACATTCTCCAGAATAGATCGCACACTGGGTCATAAATCAGGCCTCAACTGGTACAAAAAGATTGAGATCATACCATGAATATTTTCAGACCGCAACACTATGAAAGTTAAGTCTACCACAAGAAAAAATTTGGAAAGACCACAAATACATGGAGTGTAAAGGACATCCTACTAAAGAATGAGTGGGTTAACAAGGAAATTAAAGAAGAAATAAAAAAAATAATACATTGAAGAAAATGAAAATGAAAACACAACAGTCCGAAATCTTTGGGATGCAGCACAGGTGGTCATAAGGGGAAGTATATAGCAATACAGTCCTTCCTTATGAAGCAAGAAAGTCTCAAATACACAACCTAATTTTCCACGTAAATGAACTGGAGAAAGAACAGTAAATAAAGCCTAAAACCATCAGAAGAAGGGAAATAAGATTAGAACGGAAATCAATGAATAGAAATAAAAAAAAAAAAACAAATCAACAAAGCTAGGAGCTGGTTCTTTGGAAGAATTAACAAAATTGATAACCCCCTAGCCAGACTTATCAAAAAGAAAATAGTGAGGACCCAAATAAATAAAATCACAAAGGAAAGATGAGAGATCATAACCAACACTGCAGAAATACAAACAATTATAATGAAGATTATGAGCAATCATATGCCAATAAATTGGGCAATCTGGAAGAAATGGATAAATACCTAGAAACATACACTACCAAAACTGAAGCAGGAAGAAATAGAAAATTTGAACAGACCCATAACCAGCAAAGAAATTGAATCAGTAATCAAAAATGTCCCTGACAAACAAGAGTCCAGGATGGATGGCTTCCCAGGTGAATTCTAGCAAACATTTAAAGAAGAATTAATATGTATTCTTCTGAAACTATTCCAAAAAATAGAAATGGAAAGAAAACTTTGAAACTCATCCTATGAGGCCAGCATTACCTTGATTCTAAAAGCAGGCAAAGATCCACTAAAAAGGAGAGTTATGAAAGATCAGTATCCCTGATAAACATGAATGCAAAAATTCTGAGAAAGGTACTATCTAATTGAATCCAACAGTATATTTACAAGTACTATTCACCACAATCAAGTGTGATTTATTCCTGGCCTGCAGGAGTGGTTCAATATCCACAAATCAATCAGCATGATATACCACATTAATAAAAGAAAGGGTAAGAACCATATGATCCTCTCAATAGATGCAGAAAAAGCATTTGACAAAACAGAGCATCCTTTCTTGATAAAAACCCTCATGAAAGTAGGGATAGAGGGAACAACCTTGACATCATAAAGGCCACATATGAAAGACCTACAGGTAATATCATCTTCAATGGCAAAAAAGTGAAAGCCTTTCTCCTAAGGTCAGGAACCTGGCAGGGATGTCCATTCTCACCACTGTTATTCAACATAGTGCTAGAAGTCCTAGCCTCACGAATCGACAAGAAAAAGAAATAAAAGGCATCCATATCGGCAAGGAAGAAGTCAAACTTTCACTCTTTGCAGATGGTATGATACTGTATATAGAAAACCCAAAAGACTCCAACCAAAAAATTGCTGCTAATGATACATGAATTCAGCAAAGGCACAGGATATAAAATCAACATACAGAAATCTGTTTCATTTCTATACACCAAAATGAAACATCAGAAAGAGAAATCAAGGAATCAGTCCCATTTACAATTGCATCAAAACTGATAAGATACTGAGGAATAAACCAACCAAAGAGGTAAAAGACCTGTACCCTGAGAATTGTAAAACACTGATGAAAGAAATTGAAAAGACACAAAGAAATGGAAAAACACTCCATGCTCATGGATTGGAAGAACAAATACTGTTCAAATGTCTGTACTACCCAAAGCAGTCAACATTCAATGCAATCCCTATCAAAATAGCACCAACATTTTTCACAGAACTAGAACAAACAATTCTAACATTTGTATGGAACCAGAAAAGACCCCAAATAGCCAAAGTAATGTTAAAAAAGAAAACCAAAGCTGGAGGCATCACAATTCCTGACTTCAAGCTGTATTACAGAGCTGTAATCATCAGGGCAGTATGGTTCTGGCACAAAAACAGACACATAGATCAATGGAACAGAATAGAGAATCCGGAAATGGACCTGTAACTATATGGTCAACTAATCTTCGACAAAGCAGGAAAGAATATCCAATGGGAAAAAGAGTCTCTTCAACAAGTAGTGTTGGGAAAAGTAGACAGTGACATGCAGAAGAATGAAACTGGACTACTTTTTTATACCATACACAAAAATAAATTCAAAATGGATGAAAGACCTAAATGTGAGACAGGAAACCATCAAAATCCTAAAGAACACAGGCAGCAACTTCTTTGACCTTGGCCATAGCAACTTCTTACTGGACATGCCTCCAGAGGTAAGGGAAACAAAAGCAAAAAGGAACAATTGGGACTTCATCAAGATAAGAAGCTTCTGTACAGTGAAGGAAACAATGAACAAAACTAAAAGAGAAACTTCAGAATGGGTGAAGGTATTTTCAATTGATATATTCAATAAAGGGCTAGTATCAGAAATCTATAAAGAACTTATAAAACTCAACACTGAGTAAATAATCCAGTTAAGGAATGGGCAGAAGACATGAACAGACATTTCTCCAAAGAAGACATGCAAATGGTTAACAGGCACATGAAAGAATGCAGAACCACCACTCCTCATCAGGGAAATACAAATCAAAACCACAATGAGATACTACCGCACGCCTGTCAGAATGGCTAAAATTAACAACCCAGGAAATGAGATGTTGGTGAGGATGCGAGGAAAGGGGAACTCTCTTACACTGTTGGTGGGAATGCAAACTGGTGCAGCCACTCTGGAAAACAGTATGGAGGGTCCTCAAAAAGTTAAAAATAGAACTACCCTACGACCCAGCAATTGTACTAGTAGGCATTTACCCAAAGGATACAAAAATAGATTCAAAGGGGCACAATGTTTATAGCAGCAATGTCCACAATAGCCAAAATATGGAAAGACCCCAAATGTTAAAGAAGATGTGGTGTGTATATATATATGTTTATGCACATATATATAATGGAATATGTACACACATATACATATATATACACATATACCTACAATGGAATATTACTTAGCCATCAAAAAGAGTGAAATCTTGCCATTTGCAATGATGTGGATAGAACTAGAGTGTATTATTCTAAGTGAAATAAGTCAGTCAGAGAAAGACAAATACCATGATTTCACTCATATGTGGAATTTAAGAAATAAACAGATGAGCATAGGGGAAGAGAAAGAAAAATAAAATAAGATAAAAACAGAGAGGGAGGCAAACCATAATAAACTCAACTATAGAGAACAAACTGAGGGCTGCTGGAGGGGAGGTGGGTGGGGGATAGCCTAAATGGATGATGGGCATTAAGAGTATGTGTTGTGATGTGCATTGGATGTTATATGTAAGTGATCACTAAATTCTACTCCTGAAACCAGTACCACACCATGTGTTAACTAAGTTGAATTTAAATAAAATTCTGGAAGAAAAAAAAATCACCTTTGGTAGCCCTCATAGCAATAATTTATTTAGGCAAAATTATCAGTGGATACTATAGTGAGTGAAAGTTTGATGAAAAGCGGGATATTTGCATAGTCAAAATATCTCCCCATAAAATACTTAGTAATTATTTTTATTTTTTAAATTTTTATTATTATTTTTTAAAGATTTATTTATTATTTGACAGACAGAGACACAGCAAGAGAGGGAACACAAGCAGGGGGAGTGGGAGAAGGTGAAGCAAGCTTCCCACGGAGCAGGGAGCCTGATGCGGGGCTCGATCCCCGGACCCCTGGGATCATGACCTGAGCCGAAGGCAGATGCTTAACAACTGAGCCACTCAGGCACCCCAGTAATTATTTTTAAATAAGAAAAAAGTTCTTATTAACTTTACTGAGGCAAGTATCATCTTAACAAGTTACAAAATTTACCAACCCCAGTAATTGGACAAGTCAACATTGTATGCCTCCTGATAATGAACCTAGAAGAGCATAGCCTCAGTTCTATGATATTCTTGCCAAAAATATGTAAGCTGCAACTGTTCATGACAAGGAAACGTTAGAAAAATCCCAATTGAGGAACATTCTATGAAGTAGCAGCATTTATGTTTCAGAAATGTCAAGGTCATCAAAGGCAAAGAAAAACTGAAGGAGCATTCCAGATTGAAGTCATCCACAGAGACATGACAATGAAATGCAAAACATGATCTGAATTGGATCATGTTATTGGATTCCATGTTATTGGAACAACTGGTGAAATTTGAATTGGGTCTCTGGTTTAAATGGTAAAATCACTACAACAAAAACTTTTGATGTACTATATGTTGGCTAACTGAACATAGTAAAAAAATAATAAAAGACTTCAGCCGGGAAGTAATGCATAAAAAAAATAAATCCTAAAATCATGTTAAAATTAATTTGTTCATTTTGGTGATTGTATTATGATTATGTAGGATAGTGTCCTTAATTGGAGGGAATATACCAAGTAGTATTAAGGGGTAATGGGACATCATGTTGCAACTTAATTTCAAATGGACCAGAAAAATATTTGTGTATATATGAGTGAATGTAAGTTTAATGAGGTAAGATGTTAACAATTGGGGAAGCTGGGTCAAGAGTGTGTAGGAGTTCTTTGTACTATATTGCCACTTTTCTGTTTTAAGTTATTTCACAGTACATTTTTAAAGAAATGCTATCTTCAAAAGTTGAATATCCCTATGACCTAATTTACATTGAATGCTCTACTTACCAAGAAAAACGTTTTTTAAATTTAATTTTTTTAAGATTTTATTTATTTATTTGAGAGAGACAGTGCACACACATACATGAGCAGGGGGAGGGGCAGAGGGAGAGGGAGAAGCAGACTCCCTGCTGAGCAGGGAGCCCAACCTGGGGCTCAGTTTCAGGATCCTGGAATCATGACCTGAGCCGAAGCAGATGCTTAACCCATTGAGCCACCCAGGTGCCCCAAGTTTTTGTTTTTTGTTTTTTTAATTTTAAAATGATTGGATTGATGCAAAGGTGAGTTTGAGTAATTATACAAAATAGATGTATGGACAGTTATGCCTTGAATATAACAAGGTTGACATGGGACTTTGGATTTTTTTTTTATCTTAAAAAAATACCCTGTCCTCCGAAGTACATAAATCATTTCTAAACAGATGCATTAAGGAAAAATAGCATCCTAGAGGACAAAACACCTCAGGCATTTATCTCTTGACCTTAACAGATGACAGACCTTGAAGGAACTTCAAAGCTACAAAATAACTGGCTCTGACATGTACCAAGATGAGGAAATACTTTCCATAACTTCTTAGTCTTTAAAGAGAACAAAAGAAAAAATAGTATCATATTTCATAAATAGAACTTAACAGTTGAATACTTCACATTATTCATTTGTGATTTTGTTGTTACTTGGGAAAAGCTAATAAAGTTAAGTCAAACTTATTTTTTATATCCATTATATCCCTCCCCACTTCCCACCCCATTCTGGTAGTGTGCAGTGAAACTGAAAGCTTTAAAAATTTCATTGCTTACCCCTGTTATCAGTGAAAGTGCGTTGGATGCTTTTCTTTCACTGCCATTAGGCCTACACAGGTCAAATTGCATTTTATACCTCTTAGTTGACATTTGTGTTCTTCTGTAGTTCAGTGGTAACCTATGTTTCTTTCTTAACTTTACTACCCTGTAGAAATAATCTTGACACATTTGTTTTTATTTTACCCTGTAAAAAATTTTTTGCTTCTAATTACATGTGATTCTCTCACTCTTTTTTTCTGAATGTTTCCTGTTCATCTATCAAAATACATTGTGGGTATCTGTTTCTTCTGGGAAGCTGTTTCTAGTCCTCTTGGTCCATGGTGATTTCTCTGTATTAAGACATCTTACAGCTTGTTTGTTAAAGCCTTTTCTTTGACATTTAATCTTTAAATCTTCTGCATTTTTGTTTTCTTATTTGTGTTTGTACCCTTTTGTCTTCTCAACTAATTTGTAAACTCCAAAAGAGGAGATACGGTATTTGTACCTCCCAGTCTTTCTGACAGTGCCTAGCTGTCTTTTTAGTTGAATTACTTTTTAATGTACACAGTTATCCTTTAAGCACTTATTACCTAAAATGGATATAAATCCTTTAAAATTGGCATACTATTATTACTTTTTGGAATCTGTTTAAAATTAAAATGATTTTTCAAAATGAATTGGAGTAGGTATACTTTTTTCTCTTGGAATAACTGGGAAAAACAACATAAAAGAGAATGAATAGAGAAAATTTATCTTTTATAAAGGGTGTTATCTCTCAACATTCTGTTCAGTTTAAGAATGCCCAAACACTCACATATTAAATGTGATACCAGTGAAATAAATTTTTACAATTTTCTTTGGGGGAATATAATATAGCACTTATCTTTTTAATAGAATATAGAATATAATTTTTTTTAAAGATTTTATTTATTAGAAAGAGAGTACAAACAGTGGGGAGGAGTTTCCCTCAGGAAAGGGAGGGGGAGAAGCAGACTCACTGCTGAGCAGGGGGCCTGATGTGGGGGCTCAATCCCAGGACCCTGAGATCATGACCTGAGCCGAAGGCAGATGCTTAACCAACTGAGCCACCCGGGCACCCCTAACGTGTTGTTTTAAAGAAAGTGAAAAGGTACTCATGCTTAGTTGTTTACTAGGTTAAGAAGAGTTAAAAAAGAAAGAATATGTTGGGGATAGGTTAAAGAAGGGCAACTAGAAATCTAGATTATAAAAAATATTCATTATCCTTTCAATTGGGTGCATCTGATTTGAACAGGTAATTCACATGTGTGTAGTTGCTTTTAGGAAACCAAAACATTATGCCAACATTTTGCTTTTAATATACTTTGGGGCTTAATTGCTTTATTATCTAAGATCACTGTGGCCAACATCTGTTGCCATTATATTAGTTGTATTTTGACCAGACAGATTTTTAAAATGCCCAAAGCTTTCAGGGAAACTTCTTTTTTCTCTTTTGACTATTACTTTCAAAAATAATTAATAGGCATCTGTAAACTTACCATTGAGGCAGTGGGGGAGGGGAGAAGCAGTGACTCTGGCAACAACCCAAAGCTTAATATTATATTGCTGAGGTTCATTCATATTGTTGCATGTCACTATGGTTCATTTGTTTTAACTGCCATATGGTATTCTGTTTGAATATTCCATGGTTTATTCATTTATTGTCTTGGTGATAGACATTTGGGTTTCCAGGTTTTGGTATTCTGAAGACAGGTACATTCTTATACATCTCTAGTACATGTTTTGGGGAATGCATACCTATAAGTTAGAAATGCTAGGCCATATGCTGTATGAATGTTCAGTTTTAGGAGATAATGTCCAACACAACTGTTTTCCAAAGTGTTAATTCCTTCAAGTTGGCTTCTGAATCATTTTGACACAATCCTCATAGTCTTTGAGAGCTTCCTTGTATTCAAGTATGACAAGATGTTTGAGGCCCATCTTGAAGATTTCCTGTTCTAGACTTGGAATTAGTCATTTCTCCAAGGAGCCTTGGTCCTTTTGGAAATATATGTAGAGGCCACAATTTGGACAGGAGTGCACATTATTGGATTGGTTATTGTTTTCTAAGCCTTCTTAGTGGATAGAGCTAGGAAATATGTATTTTTAGGGGGGAAAGAAATACATCATGAGTTCCTACTGATATTCTGACTCAAATTGAGTAAGACAGGGTTTTTAACTTCTTTGGTTTTATTTATTGTATCTTTTCTCATGCTGAAAATTTTGGTTCTAAATGAAAATCAACATAATTACTTAAACTTAATCTAAAAGAGATAGGATTTTAGTATAACACTATCATTACTATCAATATGACTATCAAAAACAGTAATTTTGAATTTCTCCCTTCTCCCTCCCTTAGGATATTCCATTAGAGATGAATAGCAGATTGCTGTGTTTTAAAGTCACTTAAAGTAATTTTTGGTATGTTTGAACTTCATTTCTTTACCTGTTATTTTATCTAAAAATTTTTAATTAGGTTTTTTCTTTTAATTCCAGTATAGTTAACATACAGTGTTTTATTAGTTTCAGGTGTACAATATAGTGATTCAACAATCCTGTACATTACTCAGTGCTTATCATGATAAATGTACCCTTTAATCCCCATCACCTGTTTCACCCATCTCCCCACCAATCTCCTAGTAACTATCTGTTCTCTATAGTTAAAAACCCGTTTCTAGGTTTGTCTTTCTCTTTTTTTATCCTTTGCTCATTTGTTTTGTTTCTTAAATTTCACATATGAGTGAAATCATGGTATTTGTCTTTCTCTGACTTATTTTGCTTAGCATTAATACTCTAGCTCCATCCATATTATTGCAAATGGTAAGATTTCATTCTTTTTTAAGGCTGAATAATATTCCATTGCATATGCATACATATATGTGTATACACACACACACACACACCACATCTTCTTTATTCATTCATCTATTGATGGACGCTTGGGCTGTTTCCATAATTTGACTATTGTAAATAATGCTGCAGTAAACGTAAGGGTGCATGTATCCCTCTGAGTTTGTGTTTTTTGTTTTTTTTTGGGTAAATACCATATTTCTCTACATTCTCTTTCTTTTGATTCATTATTAGTATTAAGAATACCACAGGTTTCTGTATGTTTGATTTTGTATCCTGCAACCTTACTGAATTCATTTATTAGTTCTAGTAGTTTTTTGGTGGAGTGTTTAGGGTTTTCTATATATAGTATCATATCATTTGCAAATAGTGAAAGTTTTACTTCTCCCTTACCAATTTGGATGCCTTTTATTCCTTCCTCTTGTCTGATTGCTATGGCTAGGACTTCTAGTACTATGTTAAATAATAGTGGTAAGGGTAGACATCCCTGTCTTGTTCCTGACCTTAGAGGAGACTCTGTTTTCCCCCATTGAGTGTGATGTTTTCTATGGGTTTTTCATTTATGGCCTTTATTACATTGATGTGTGTTCCCTCTAATCCTACTTTGTTGAGAGTTTTTATCATGAATGGATGTTGTACTTTGTCAGATGCTTTTTCTGCATCTATGAAATGATCATATGGTTTTCATTCCCTTTTTTATTGATGTGATATATCACATTGATTGACTGGCAAATATTGAACCACCCTTGCATCCCAGAGATAAATCCCACTTGATCGTGGTGAATGATTTTTTTAAATGTATTGTTGGATTTGTTTTACTGACATTTTGTTGAGAATTTTTGCATCTATGTTCATCAGAGATACTGGTCTGTAATTTTCTTTTTTTGTAGTGTCTTTATCTTGTTTTAGTATCAGGGTAATACTGGCTTCATAGAATGAATTAGGAGGTTTCCTTTCTCTTCTGTTTTTTGGAATAGTCTGAGAAATATAGGTGTTAACTTTTCTTTAAATGTTCGGTAGAATTTACCTGTGAAGCTATCTGGCCCCAGACTTTTTGTTTGCTGGGCGTTTTTTGTTGTTGTTGTTAATTTTATTTATTTATTTGGGAGAAAGAGAGAGCGCACAAGCAGAGGTGGGGGCAGAGGGAGAGGGAGAAGCAGACTTCCTGCAGAGCAGGACCTGAGCCGAAGGCAGACGCTTAACCGGCTGAGCCACCCAGGTGCCCCAACTGGGAGTTTTTTTTTTTTTTTATTACCGATTCAATTACATTGCTGGTAATCAGTCTGTTCAAATTTTCTCTTTCTTCCTGATTCAGTTTTGGGAAGTTATATGTTTTTCGGAATTTATCCATTTCTTCTAGATTGTCCAATTTGTTGGCCTATAAATTTTCATAATATTCTCTTATGATCTTTTGTATTTCTGTGATGTCAGTTGTGACTTCTTCCCCCTCATTTCTGATTTTATTTATTTGGATTCTCTCTCTTTTTTGTTTGGTGAGTGTGGCTAAAGGTTTATAGATTTTGTTGCTCTTTTCGAAGAACCAGATTCTAGTTTCACTGATCTGTTCTATTGTTTTTTTGAGTTTCTATTTTGTTCCCACAGCTCCCTCCTCCTGTGGGCAGTTCCTGACCACTATTTCTGTTCTTCCTAACTGCTCAGTTGTAGCTTCTTCTCTACATTTAGTTGTGGAGTTTGTTTTGCCAGGCTTCAGTTCACTCTCTGGTTTACTTACATGGATGCGAGTGATCTCTAGATGGGGTGAGCTTAGGGTCCTCCTACTCCACCATCTTCCCAAGATGCTCCTCTTTGTTTGAACTTCATTTTGCTTTTGGTCTGGGGGAATGGCTTTTTCCCCTTCACTTTTTTTTTTTTAAGATTTTATTTATTCATTTGACAGAGAGAGAGATAGCGAGAGCAGGAACACAAGCGGGGCCTCCTGCGGAGCAGGGAGCCCAATGTGGGGCTCTATCCCAGGACTCTGGGATCGTGACCTGAGCCGAAGGCAGATGCCGAACGACTGAGCCACCCAGGCGCCCCTCCCCTTCACTTTTATTTAATTACATTTTATAGTTTTGTAAACCATCACATGGTTCCCAAATCAAATGTATAAACCGAGGTACATGTAGAGAAATCTAACTTCATTCTTTTCTACTTCAGCTTGGCGTCTCTCTTACTCTCTAGGTAACCTTTTTTTTTTTTTTACTTTTTGGTTTATCCTTCCATTTAAAAAAATAAGTATTTATGTATCTCTTTAGTAGATAAAAAGCAGGATACCATACATTCTGTGCTTTTTTCACTAATCAGTATACCCTGGATATCAAACTATAGGAGTATATAGAGATTCTACCTTATATTCCTTTTTAAAGCTGCATAGAACTCCCCTGTGTGGATATACCATGGTTTATTCATCCATTTCCCTTTTGATGGATATTTGAGTTGCTTCTGTTACTTTGCTATTATAAATGATGTTGCAGTGAATTGCATTGGGCATTTTGTATTTTTGACATTCTTAGAAGGATTGCTGGGTTTGAAAGTAAATGCTTATTTAAAAAAAAAAGATTTGAGAGAGAGCGCGAGAGAGTGAGTGAACATGGGGGGAGGAGCAGAGAGAGAGGGAGAGAGAAACTCAAGCTGATTCCATGCTGAGTGCGGAGCCCGATGGGGGGCTCGATCTCACTACCCTGAGATCACGACCTGAGCTGAAACCAAGAGCTGATGCTTAACCAACTGCATCACCCAGGTACCCCAAAGCATATTTCATATCATAATCTTTAGGGTGTAGTTTGACAAAGCCTCTTGGGTGAATCTGAATCCCTGCCTACATTCTCACTTGAAAATCACCCTAGTTATTAGAACTCTTTTTTTTTTTTTTTTTTTTTTTAAATTTTTTTTATTTATTTATTTGAGACAGGGAGAATGAGAGGGAGGAGGGTTAGAGGGAGAAGCAGACTCCCCGCCGAGCAGGGAGCCCGATGCGGGACTCGATCCCGGGACTCCAGGATCATGACCTGAGCCGAAGGCAGTCGCTCAACCAACTGAGCCACCCAGGCGCCCCAGTTATTAGAACTCTTTGAGGAACGGATGGTTGCTCAATTGCACCCTAGGTGTGGCACCACAAATTCCTGTATCTATCTCACTTGATTGTTTGGGTTGACTGGCTGAGGTGTAGTTGGGTCTTTATTTGAACAGGGCCCTTCTGAAATGGAAGACAATTGGAATATGAACTCATAGCCTTTAGAACCAGGTATTTCTGAAGTCTAAAAACCTCTCAGTGGAAAACATGAAATGTCTGGCAGATTAGGGTTTGAGGGTTCATAGGTGGCAGTCCTGATAAAGCTGGCAGTGGCAGTACTCCAAGGAATCTCATTTCATGTGTTACCCTAAAAAGTTTGGTTCTATGGTTTAAGCCTCTGCATCCCACAGGGCTAGGGTTCAAGTCATGGGGCAGTGTGAATTCTACTTAGCTATCTTTTTTCTTACCTATGAAAATTTTTTTTGTATGATCACATGTTGCACTTTCACCTGCAGTTATTAAGGACACCCTTGATCTGATATCCCAGAGCCCTCTTTTTGGAAGAATGAAATCTACTGGATTTATTTTTCCTGTGCTATACAATATTTTTAAATAAGGGGCTTGTATAGCAATCTGGATAATTGTTTAGCACAGAGAGTCTGTTTTTTCATTTCTTTTTTTTTTTTTTTTTTTTTAAAGATTTTATTTATTTATTTGAGACAGAGAGAATGAGAGAGACAGAGAGCACTGAGAGGGGGGAGGGTCAGAGGGAGAAGCAGGCTTCCCGCCGAGCAGGGAGCCCGATGCGGGACTCGATCCCAGGACTCCAGGATCATGACCTGAGCCGAAGGCAGTCGCTTAACCAACTGAGCCACCCAGGCGCCCTGTTTTTTCATTTCTTAGCACAGTGGCTGGAATATGTCAAGTGTTCAAGAAATCTTGGGTGAATGAATTAATTGAAATAATTCAGTTGGGAGTAGAAGGAAATAGGAGTATAGGGGTTTTTGTTTTGTTCTCCTTTTTTAAATACGGGAGACACTAAGCATAGTTAAAATGATCATTTGGTTTTTATCCTTCCTCTTGTTAATGTGATATATCACATTGATTGACTTGTGAATATTGAACCGCTTTGCATCTCTGGAATAACCCCGCTTGATTGTGGTGAATGATTTTTTTAATGTATCATTGGGTTCGGTTTGCCAATAGTTTGTTGAGGATTTTTGCATCTATGTTAATCAGAGATATTGGCCTGTAGTTTTCTTTTTTTGTAGTATCTTTATGTGATTTTGGTATCAGGATAATGCTGGCCTCATAGAATGAATTTGGAAGCTTTCCTTCCTCTTCTGTTTTTTGGAATAGTTTGAGAACAATAGGTATTGACTCTTCTATAAATGTTTGGTAAAATTCACCTGTGAATCCATCTGGTCCTGGACTTTTGTTTGTTGGGAGTTTTTTGGTCACTGATTCAGTTTCATTGCTACTAATTGGTCTGTTCAAATTTTCTTCTTCACCAATGCAGTTTTGGGAGGCTTATGTGTTTCTGGGAATGTATCCATTTCTTCTAGGTTGTCCAATTTGTTGGCAAATAATTTTTCATAATATTCTCTTACAGTTCTTTGTATATCTGGGATATTAGGTTGTTATTTCTCCTCTTCATTTAAACATAGTTCTGTATGGATGGATAAATAAATGAAAGCTAACCTAGTTTTTCTTATGCAAGTAGGAAAAATTTGTATTGTTTATAAGAAATCATGAATTTTAGGGTCTTGGTTTTTGAAATCTTAGAATAAATGATGCTATTTTAGAGAAGAGATTCAGATCAATTTGAAAGTCATTTATAAAGTCGAGTTTAGTAGATATTGATTGGATGTAAACAGCAAGGGAGAAAGAGTAAAGAACAATCTGTAAGTTTTTTCCTTGAGCAATTCAGTGAACATTCACTAAAACCGGAACCACAAAAAGATGGACAAGTTTGCTTGGTGAAGATAGGGCTTCAATTTTGGTCCTTGATAAGTAACATTATATTCAGGAGTTCTCATTTCAGGAGTTAGAGTAGGGGGAGGAGAGACAGCATAACTTCCAGTGCATTTGAGGATGTTAAGGACAGATTTAGAGGATATTCACAGGGTACTGCAGAAAGGTCTGGCATGGAGGGGAACAGTGGGAGACAGGAAAGGAAAGGAAAAACTGGGAGAGAACATCTTTCCTGCTTAATTAACTGCCGTATTTCAGATCTTCCTTCCTTACCATTTGGAACTACAAATCAGAATCTTGGGTAGACTAGCATTCATTTGGGAGTGTCCTTATGTCTTTCTGATCCTTAACTGTTTATGGGAATAGTTTTGAAACATCTTTTATGTTAATGATCTAGTAACTTTTTTCCAGTTTGTATTACTTTGTTGATTCTGTTTCTGAATTTATTAATTTCTGCTATTTTTGCTGTATCCTTCTAATTACTTTGAATTTCTTTTGTAGCTCTTTTAAAAGCTTATTATTAATTTATTTTTGACAAATAAAGCTTGTGTACATTTAAGATATACGGTATGATGTTTTGATATATGTGTACATTGTGAAATTATTACTACAATTAAATTAGTTGATATGTCCCTCACCTCCCATAGTTGTTATTTTGTGTGTGGGGGGTGAAGACACTTGAGATCTACTCTTTTAGCAGATTTCAAGTATACAATACCTTATTATTAACTATGGTCAGCATGCAGTACATTAGGTCTCCAGAACTTAACATTTTAAACTCAAAGATTATATCTTTTGATAATACCTCTTCTTTTCCCCCACCTCCCAGTCTCTGTTAACTACCATTCTACTTTCTGAATTTGACTTTTTTTAGATTCCACATAAAAGTGAGGTCATGTAATACTTGTCTTTCTGTGTCTGGCTTATTTCACTTAGCATAATGTCCTTCAGGGTCATCCATGTTTATTTCAAAATACTTTTTTCCTATTGATTTTTATCCTTAACTCGTGGTTATACAAAAGTATGTTTCTTGATTTCTAACACATGGAGATTTCTTTTAATTCCATTTTTGTTGTTGATTTCTAGCTTAATCAGAGAATGTGTTCTATAGGATCTAAATCCTTTAATATTTGTGAAGACTTGTTTTGTTCCATTTGGTTTTTTAATTCCAAACTGAGTTTGAAAAGAGTGTATATTCCTTAGCCTTTGAATATAGTGGTCTCTGTATGTCCACTGAGACAAGTTTGTTTATGGTATTTTTTAATCGTCTGTAGTCCAGTTTTTTTCTGATTATTCAATTAGAAAATAGATTTATTTGTCCTTTTAATTTTTTTTAAGATTTTATTTATTTATTTGAGAGAGAGAGAATGAGAGAGAGCAAGCACATGAGAGGGGGGAGGGTCAGAGGGAGAAGCAGACTCCCTGCTGAGCAGGGAGCCCGATGCGGGACTCGATCCAGGGACTCCAGGATCATGACCTGAGCCGAAGGCAGTCGCTTAACCAACTGAGCCACCCAGGCGCCCTGTCCTTTTAATTCTATTAATTTTTGTTTTATATATTTTGGAGTTGTGTTATCAGATGCATACTCATTATAAATTTTTTTCATGGTGAACTGAGCCTATAGTATTATGAATTGACCCTCTTCATTTCTAGTAATGCCTTTTATCTTAAAGTCTTACTTTTTATGTGTGCTTAATGTTAATGTTACTGTACCAGCCATTGTTTGGTTAGTCTTTTCATGGTAAATCATTTTCCCTTTTTAGGTTGAATTTTTATGTATCCTTATATTTAGATATATCTCTTTTAAATGTCATTTGTTTGTTTTTGGTTTTTCTGTTTTATCCAGTCTGATAATCTCTTTCAGCTAGAGCCATTAATCCATTTACAATTGATGTAATTACTTATATTTTTAGGTTCATAGTTACTGTCTTATTTTGTGATTCTTGTCTTTCGTATTTTATGTTTCTTTTTCTTTCCTCTTTTGCCTTCTTTTGCATTGATTGATTTTTTTAAAAATAGTTTTTGGAGCAGTTTTAGGTTTGTAGCAAAATTGAATAGAAAGTGCAGAAAGTTCGCATATACCCACTGCTCCTCACCACCCACACAGAGACATATAGCTTCCCAGACCAGAATGGTACATTGGTTGCAGTTGATGAACCTACATTGACACATCACTACCCAGAGTCCGTAGTTTACATTAGGATCACTTGTGGTGTTGTACATTCTCTGAGTTTTGACAAATGTATAATGAGCTTATCCACTATTATAGTATGATGCAGAACTGTTTCACTGCCCTAAAAATCTTCTGTGCACTATTCATCCCTCCCTTCCCCCAACCCCTGACACCACTGATCTTTTTTACTGTCTCTATAGTAAAGAATGCCATATAATTGGAATCATACAGTGATTCAGCCTTTTCAGATTGGCTTCTTTTGTTTAATATTATGCATCTAAGGTTTCTTTATGTCTTCTCATGTGTTGATAGCTCAGTTCCTTATAGTACTGAGTAATATTCTATTGTCTGGATGTACCACAGTTTATCCATTCATTTACTGAAGGACATCTTGGTTCCTTCTAAGTTTTGGCAATATTGAATAAAGCTGCTATAAACATCTGTGTGCAGGTTTTTGTGTGGGCAAGGGTTTTCATTTCTTTTGAGTAAAATACCAAGGAGTGTGATTGCTGGATCATATTGTAAGGGTATATTTTGTTTTGTAAGAAACTGCCAAACTTTCTTCCAGTGTAGCTTCATTCCAACCAGCAATGATTGAGAGTTCTTATTGCTTCACATTCTTATATTTCGTGTTGTCAGTGTTTTGGATTTTCACGATTCTAATAGGTGTGTGTTATTGTTGTTGGGTTGATTTTTTTTTTAAAGATTTATTTGTCAGAGAGAGAGAGAATACAAGCATGGGGGAGCGGCAGGCAGAGGGAGAAGCAGGCTCCCCTCTGAGCAAGGAGCCTGATGCGGAACTTGATCCCAGGACCCTGGGATCGTGACCTGAGCCGAAGGCAGATGCTTAACTGACTGCGCCACCCAGGCATCCCTGTTGGGTTGATTTTTAAAAATCATTTCATATTCCCCTTCTACTAGTTTAGAAGTTATATACTCATTTCTCTTCTTTTAGTGGGTATCCTAAAAATTACACATATCGTACTTTTCAAGATCGAAGGCCAACTAATGCCTCTATTTTCTTCTCAGATAATATAACAATCTTAGGCTTTTTTTTTTTTTTTTTTAAGTAGGCTCCATGCCCAGTGTGGAGCCCAACTCAGGGCCTGAACTCATGACCCTGATATCAAGACCTGAGCTGAGATTAAGACTTGGACGCTCAACCAACTGGGCCACCCAGGCAACCCCAACTTTAGATCTTTTTAATTACTTTTGCCTGCCTGCTGACTTATATGTTATTGCTGATTTATATTTCAATTTTTTTTTGAAATCTCAAAAGAAATTATTGTTATAGGTTTAATACAGGGTTTCATACTTGCGTTTCTCACTTTTCTTTTTTCCTTTTTGCATCTCAGATCCCCATCTAGTAGGATTACTTTCCTTCTGCCTAAAGTATATTCATAGAATTGTCATTCTCAAAGGTTGCTGGTACCAGACTTTCAGGTTTTGTTTGTCTGTCTGAAAATGTCTTCATTTTGCGCCCATGTTTGAAAGATATTATTACTGAGTTTAAATTTCTAGGATCACAGTTTAGTTTCTTTCAGCATATGGTTTCTCTTGTGGCTTATTAAAGTCAGCTGTCAGTCTAATCATTGCTTATTTTAAGTCAGTCTGTCTAACTGCTTTTAAGACCTTGGCTTTGTCTTTGGCCTTCTGCAGTTTCACTGTGATGCTTCTGTGCATGAATTTTTATTTCCTTTTAAATTCATCTTTGGATTTGTTGAGCTTTTTGAATCTGTAGATTATTATATTTCATCAGCATGAGAAATTTCTTTGTATTCCTTCAAATTTTGCCTCTGCCCTGGTCTCTCCTGTTGTTTTTGAGCAATAATCAGACATACTAAATAATTTCTCACTTTGTACTCTAAGTTTTTTTTTTTTTAAGACTTTATTTAGAGAGAGAGAGTGGGCGCAGGAAGAGGAACAGAGGGAGAGAGACAGGCAGACTCCATGCTGAGCACAGAGCCTGAAACTAAATGGGGCTTGATTCCAGAACCCCGAGATCATGACCTGAGTCGAAATCAAGAGTCAGTCTCTTAACCAACTGAACCACCCAGGCACCCCTCCAGCTCTTTATTCTGCTGTTAATTTTTTCCATTGAGTTTTAAATTTCAATAATTACGTTTTTTTATTTCTTGGAGTTTTATTTTTCTCTAAAATCTGTCTTTAAAAAAATAGTTTACTATTCTCTGCAGTATTTTCAACTTGGGTCTTTATTTCTTTAAATATAGTAAGGATAATTTTATAACCTGTACCTACTAATTCCAGCATATTTCTTTGAGTTTGTTTCTGCTTTCTGTTGCCTTTGCTGATTCTTGTTCATGATGTATTGTCATTCTTTATTTGAAAAATTGATTTTGGGAAGTCTTTGAGGTCTGGAATGAAAGTGTGTATTCATTCCTTCAAGAGGAATTATGTTTGCTTCTGCCATAGAAATCACTTACCGGTCTGGGACCACTTTGGGCTAATTTCAAAACTTAAAATGCTTTGGATACCCAGGTCAAGAGAATTTGGACTGTATTTCTATGTGATGGCCTTCAGGCTGAAGTTCTCAGGAGCAGGATCCTTTGGTAACTTTTAGTCCCAAGGTAACTTTCTTTGAAGTCTTCTAGGGGTAAGAGGGTTTGGGTGGGTTTACTTCTGTTTTGTTTTTACATTGAGAATGTAGTACCTCAGGGTTCAAGCTTTACAGTGGGAATGGTTGTCTGTTAGATTCCCTACCTTGGACAGGCCTACATTCTGCCTTCTTTTGAATTTAAAAGCCACATTACTCTTTTTCTCTGAGTTCATGTTTAAGGTTCTGAGTTACCTATTACCACATAGTTTAAGCATAAATATATATATATTTATATATGCATAAATATATATGCATAAATATATATATTTATATATATGCATAAATATATATAAGCATTCACCGCTTTCATTTATTGTGCAGGAGGAATGGGAATAAATATCACCCTCATCTTTTTGCTAACCTAATTATAGGCTAAACCTCTCACAAGCATCCTTTCTAATCTTTCTGCTTTGCTGAACATGTATCCCACAACATTTTAGTGGGTATGGTGCTGTGGGATTCTAGGTTAGGCTCAGGATCTTCAAAGCCATGGCTTTCAGAATCTTAGGAGACTTTATTATGAGTTGGCCTCTAGGATCATGGGATCTCTGGACCAGTATAGCAAAGGGAAAGTTTTTAGTAAGTTTTATAGAAGTTAGAAAAAGTTGTTGAACCATACCCACATTTCACAGTACCCCTCATATTACCATAGAGCCCAGTTCTCATGACAAGTAATAGTAGTCTAAGGAATATGTCAGAAGCAATTAGAGGAGCTAGAAGAGCAAACCTCTGCAGACCAGTGTCCCATTTTTTTGCCATGGAGGTGTCATATTTTTATGTACTTTCAGTCTTTAGAGATTATGAGGTAATCCATAAACAAATGTTTTCAGGTAGATCTGAGCTCTGTTTGATATTGTGGCCAAGAATATTTCTTGGATCATTTCTATGTTTAGCTTTAGACAGATAAACTATATAGGTCATACCCTTCAACTAGGGAAAATGAAAAATGAAATGTCCAAAGACAAAAGAAAGAGTAGATTATCACAGAGTGGATTTAAGAGATAAGAAAATGAATGGTGATAGAGGCCTAGTGCTGGAGAACAAAGGGAAATAGACACTATCCTAAGATTTGATTGCATACTTAAGCTGTTTAAGTGGGGAACCTGGACTAGTTTTCATTTTGGATTGAAGCCCTCCATTTTCATGTCTGTGTCTCCCTCTCCCTTCCCATCCCCCCACCACCCATATCTCTCTCTCTCTCTCTTTCTCTCTCTCTCTCTCTCTCACACACACACACACACACAGGCACACGCACACACATTTTAACACACTTTAACACTAGCTACTATTCTAAGCCAAAGTGTATTTGGCTCTCTCCTGGCTTTCAACACTGGAGGTTGGCAAGTTGGAGGACTGGTATACTTACCAGCCAGGGAATTCTGTAATCTACAACCGTGGCACCCTGCTGCTAGAAAAGGAATAGGTTTGTCTCTCCAAGTATAAATAGTAGATCTAATGTCTTTGGTAGGGCCTTAGAGTATTTTTCTGTTCCACCTGGGTTTCCCTTTCTCTCCTCCAATTTACCTTAGAAACGTTTGGTTTTAACTATATAGAGGCAATGTTGATTACAGTAATTCATGTGAAGAGTTTATCATTTATGTTTGATTACCATGTAGAGCAGTAAAGATGACTTATCATCATGTATATTATTAAGTAAGTGTGAGGTTAATATTGTAAATTTAATATAACTGATTTCATCATTCATGGATGCACATTTAAAGAAGTTGTTGCTCAACAATATAATAGAAACATTAATTCCAAAAAATCTAATATTTACTGAGGAAATAATTATAGTAGTATAAATGTAGTAGTATGTCTTTTTTTTTTTTTAAAGGATTTATTTGTTTATTTGAGAGAGAGAGTGGGAGAGAAACCCGGGGTGGAGAGGGCAGAGGGAGAGCGAGAGTCTAAAGCAGACTCCATGTTGAGCACAGAGCCCAACATGGGGCTTGACCTCAAGACCCTGAGATCAGGGCCTGAGCAGAAAACAGGAGTGAGATGCTTAACCAATTGCATCACCCAGGCTGCCCAGTAGTATGTCTTTCTTATACACAGTTAAAATAGTCTTTAAAATGTGATTCTGGGTGGAGAACAGGAACAAGAGCCTACCCTGTTACCCTCAGGAAGCCAAAGAAGTAGAAGATAAGAGAAGGTATGTCATTGCCTTTGACTATGAAGAGGCCATCCACCATTCTCATTTGTCTCTGTTAATTTTGGCCTTGAAACACATTCTAGATTTTTTTTTTTAAGGTTTTATTTATTTATTTGAGAGAGAGAGAGAGAACGAGAGACAGAGAGCAGGAGAGGGAGGAGGGTCAGAGGGAGGAGAAGCAGACTCCCCGCCGAGCAGGGAGCCCAATGAGGGACTCGATCCCGGGACTCCAGGATCATGACCTGAGCCGAAGGCAGACGCTTAACCATCTGAGCCACCCAGGCGCCCCACATTCTAGATTTTTAAGTGTGATTCTTTTTGAGGTAATATGTAATCAGTTTGAGCACATTTGAAACACATTATTTTCAGAATTGGGATCCTACCTCAGAGTACATTTAGATTATTTAAATCACAATTAAAATCATTTTATGCATTTCAATCTATTAAACTTTTATAAGCCAAACAAGATAACAAGTTAAAGTTTGGATGGTTGATGTAGTACTGTAGTGTCTTGATGGTGATGGTGGTGGTTTTTGTTCGTTTTAAATATTGAGAAAGCTTTACTAAATTTGTAGGTTTATTGCCTAGTGAACACTAGGTGGTGCAATTGCGCAAGGACCATGTAATGAAGTATGTGGAAGGTTTTTTTGTTTTTTTGGAAGGCAGGAGGATGAAATTAAAATTCTGGTTTGAGGAAAGTCTTTGGAAATATTAAATATTAAAATGCATGGATGAATCTTGCTCTCTTATTAATTGTTCTGGGATTCAAATGAAGCCTATCTTGGGATTTAGATCACAAAGGCTTCAAAGTATTTGTTTATTGTTTCCTTTGCATTTTAAGCTTAACTAACTATAGAAAGAAAAACAACTCCACAAAAAACAAAAAAGAAAACTGATACAATTTGGTTTTCTATAAATATTTCAATAATGAATTGCTCTATGACTACAAGTAAACTGGCTTACACTCTACTATTTCAAATAATTCGACAGTGCCATAGGATTTCAGCAATTATATGTAATATTATGGTTTATCTTATCAACTGATTGTTGGTCAGTTAAAACTTGAAAGGTAGCTTTCCTCTTGGCATGTTTTGTTTTCTTTTACCCATTAAAAAAAAACAACAACACCTTGCATTCCTGTGTAGGTTGGGGTCACTAAATTAGTAAATTTAAGATTGAGTTTCTGAAATGAAAAATAATTATTATTGATTTACTTGTATATTAAAGAGAAGAAAAAATATTTCTATTCAGATATATATTTGAAGCTTTAAGTCTTATTCTGAAATTTTTTTTTCCATTTTAAGTTCTTTTCCCATTTGAGATACAGTTCTTTTTGGAATTAAAGTCATTTATGTCTTCCACCAATTTAATAATGTTGTTTCAGTTACAGTTATATTTAAATGTCTTTCAATATTTTGGAAGCAAAAAATGAAACTACCTTATCATTTTGAAACATTCACCAGTAATCACAGAAAAATCAGAATCAATTTAAGTACTTTCGTAGGCTTCCATAACTGACAGAATTACACAAACTATATGTGTATTTTTACGTTATTTTTCTAATTGAATCATATATCCTCTACCGGGTACAGAGTTATACAAAACTGATTTTAAGTTTCACTTAATGTACTAAAACAACTTTATTTTAAAACTTATTTTCCATGTACTGTACAATGATTACAACATTTTTAGGAATTTAGATTTATGTTTTATGAAACTTTTTCTCCCTAACATTACTTCTCTTCAAGGCTACCACCTTTAGTATTCTTTTTTGAATCTTTGATATATCTATTTTGATGTAATATTATTTCATTACTTATGAATAAAGTCATTTTCCTTCTTTTCATGAAATGGGTATATGTGTTCACAGATATACATACATCAGATTCTGACTAGTTGGGCTATGCTCATGGCTTATTTGATGCTATATATTTTTATTTTAAATTTATTTTCACAGTCCCCTTTGAAACCTTTGGAATGTAACATGTAATTAATATTTTGTTTAAAAAATACAAATTAATATTTGAGTCATATAAGTCAGCTTTAGATAAAATGTTATAGAAACAATTTGTGGAATTGGAAAATCACTATTTTTATAGTAGTTGGCAGCCTTTATAAAATGACTTGCTGTTCTTGTAGATATATCCATTTTCACAATTGTCACTATTTAATGGTACCCATGTTAGCTATATTAGCCTGGGGGCTGAATAGCCATGAAAATGGGAGTAACCTCTGACCTCAGAAATCGTTCTCTTAAAAAGAGGACTGAAACATTGGTGATAGGAAATTTGAATTGCTCTTGCAGCTGCAGTGTTTGTTCTGTGAATACTTAATTTAGTTTAAAGCTATACTTTTTCTTCCAAATCTGTCAGTCTTTCAGAAGCATCAAATTCACTTCAGGAAGAAAAAAAAGTGCTTCCTTCCCAGGCCTGTATTATTGAATGCGGTATTCAAGCTTCAAACTGTTTCATTTAAGTAATACATATAGTCTTAAGAATAGGAATCCTCACATTTGACACGCTCTGTTAAATATATAGCTCATTCAGACCTCGTTCAAGATATTGCTATGCAGGCACTTATTTTGGATAATCCTTTTAATGACTATAACTCAACTTCTTAGCTATGTAAAAGACTGGTGGAGTGTAGAGATATAAATGTGTTTGTGTGTGTGTGTGTCGTGAATATATATTACTGATGTGTAAATATACGTATTTACATTATATAAGTTTGTTAAAGTTTTATAAAGAATTTGGATTTTGTGTTATATATGTACAAATTTATTTAGATAATTGAAAGAAACTGTGCAAGACTTATGTTTAATGCGTGGGGAGTTACATATAGAATACTCATTAGAGTAATGGGATTGCTATGGCTAATTTTCACATGCGACCAAAAATTTAGCCCAAAGAGATTTGACAGTGGTGTTTAAAAAAAAAATTGGATCGTGGTCTCATTACTTTGAAATTATTAACTCATCTGGCTTTTACAAGACTCTTCTACCCTTACTTTTAAACATCTTAATGTATTTGTCTATCAGAGAAAGCAGGGAGAAAAGGGCAGAAACCTAGCATTTGCTGCTTTAATACCAACTGAGGCAAAATCAAAATATTTGCTATATATTTTAATATTTGTTCTGTATATTCCATAATGTTAAATGATTTTGACAGAACAGGAAAGAATATTATGATAAGAACAGTATGAAAGTCATCTGAAATAAGTTTTTTCAACATTATACAATTAAGAATTATGTGAAATAAAAGACCATGTATGATTATTACTTACTTTATTACATGCTGTATTGAATTATAAATCCTGACAGTAAGAACTCTTTGGTGCAGTTTGGAAAATGATAAAGCATTCCTGAAACCCATTTGAGTTTCAATGCTTATTAAATAAAAATGGGACCAATTAAAAACTGAAATACAGAATTTAATCATGTTTTAATTAGGAAAATAAACTTGCTGCTTTTCTTCATTTTGTATTTAACATAAACCATCACATATAGAGACATAATTATTAGCATATCTAATATAAAATGCGCACTTAAATGCTTTCTGGCCCACCATTAGCATTCCTTTATTTCTGAAGGGTTAGAGGTGCCTCTTGCAAGTACCATGTCCATTCCTTAGCCAACTGTAAGAGGAGGCTTTGATACCAACAAGCTGCTTTCTCTACTTCTGCTTTACTTGAACAGAGTGTACATAATTATCTGCTCCAAAAGTGAACATTTTATGTAATGAACTTTCTGAATTCTATACCTTCTTTTAATTCATTAATTTGTTTACACTAGCTGTTAGTGACCTAACTTTATAGGAGTTTAACCTAGTTATAAAAGAAAAAGAAGTACTTTGATGTTTTAGAGGAATGTTAACAGAGGTCAAATAAATAGACAAATATTTATGTCTTATTTATAAAAATAATTTGTAAATCAAATACTATTTCTTAATATAGGAAACTTGTTTTTGTATTGAATAGAATTGTGCACATCATCTTTAAGCCACCTTGAATAGTGATACAGAAAACAATATATAGATTTTTAAACTCTAGTTGTTTTAAAATTTAATTGCTTTTCAAAATAGCACTTACTACAAAGCTACTGGAACATAACCTTTTAATAGAAAAACTTGCTTCTATTTAGAATATCAACAAATATGAAGTTATTAGAGTATTTAAGAAATAGGGAATACAAAGCATGTCCTGAATCACTCAAGAAGTGTTTATTAGCTATTATCTACTAATCTGTTCATCTATCAATAAATGACATTGTTGGTTCAAATTCTCTGATTGCCTATAGATAATAGTTCAACTATTGGAAAGAAATACACTACTAAAAATTAGTTTGATAATACTTGTAATCAAAGTATTACCAGAGTTAATTTTTAACCATTATTTGTGGAGCAGACTTTATTCAGCATACTCAGTTTATTCTAACTATATGTTACAGAAATTTTGGCAATGTGAAAGAGTTTTATCTGCTTTTACCTTGCAATATATACCTTGCATCTGACTTATTTCACTTTTTACTTCAACTGAAAAGAGGGGCTTTCGGTGTCGAAAAATTAGCAAGACTGCAATGAGATAACATAGTTTTCTATATAAGTGTAAATTGTGGGTTCACTGTCTTAGAAGAAAAGACATTTTTTTAAAAAATTAATAATTGCGTATATTTGGGAAAAGTTTCACTTCTCATCAAATGCTATGTTTGCCAAAGGTAGGTTTCCTTTAAATATTTCAGCAACAGATGTTAAAACAATATTCTTTAGTAGCTTATTAAAGTTCTGGGAGACTTGTATTCAGGAATTGCAAAGAGGAAAATTCAGAAAAGTCTGAGAAATAGACACCAGCCATGAATTTTTTTTTTTTTTAAGATTGATTTGATAGTGTGTGTGGGAGAGGGGGCGGAGGAAGAGGGAGAGAGAATCCTCAAGCAGACTCCCTGCTGAGCACAGAGCTAGGTGTGGGGCTCCATCCATCCCAGGACCTGAGATCATGACCTGAGATGAAATCAGGAGTTGGCCACTTAACCAACTGAGCCACCCAGAGGCCCCCAGCCCATGAATTCTAATGACTAAACCTATATTGTTTTGAAAACATGTACACTAACCATAGAATTATTTTGCATCTCACCTCATATGATATCTCAGAACAAAATAAAAGTGACTGATTTCCATGAATACATAATTTACTTTTCTTAAATGTTAACTTCATTAGGAGTAATACGATTTTGACTCTCAGAACCATTGGACAGTGAAATTCTATCAGGCTAGTTTCATCTTTTCTGCTAGCTTTATTGCTTTAAAAACTGTAAACCCTTAATAAATTGCTGAAATCTTGTTGGTTTGAAAATACATGTCAAAATAATACATGCTTTAAAAATATTTTCCTTGAATGAGACATGAATGAATGCTTTTAAAGGCGGTGTTGACACTAGTGATTTTGATGATTGATATTAAGCTATAAAGAAAATACACTGGATGATGTATATTTAAAGCAGACTTATATCAGTAATAAATGCTAAAATTGTTGGGGTATAGAAATCATCTTCATACAAGCTTCTTGCTTGTATGAATTTCTTTCCCTTTGAATACCCAAAGCAATTTGTCAAAAGTGAATTTTTAATTTTTAAGTGATGGTTTAAAGTATTTTAAGATGAAAAGCTCTAAACTCAAGTAGATTACAGTGATCTAATTCTACAGGATAGTCACTTTTCTCAATGTTTCTTATTTTTCTACACTAGCATATTAGTGAATCAGTTCATATGTAGTGAGTCAATTTTTATTTTTTAATTTATTTGATTTGAATATCATTGACACACAATATTACATTAGTTTCAGGTACAACATAGTGGTTCCACAAGTTTATACTTTATGCTATCTATGTTCACCACAATGTAGCTACCATCTGTCACCATACAACACCATTACAATGTCATTGCCTATATTCCTCATGCTGATCCTTTTATTCCCATGACTTATTCATTCCACAACTGGAAACTTGTATCTCCCACTCTCCTTCACCCATTTTGCCTATCCCTCCCATCCCTTCTCCCCTCTGGCAACCATCAGTTCTCTGTCTGATTCTGTTTTTTTGTTTACTTGTTTTAGATTCCACATATGAGTGAAATCATAATGTATTTGTCTTTTTCATCTGACTTATTTCACTTAGCATAATGCCCTTGAGGTCTGTGTGTGTTGTTGCAAATGGCACAGTCTCATCTTTTTTATGGCTATGAAATATATATATATATGTATTTATAATGCACACACACATATACATACACACACCCCATCTTCCTTATCTATTTTCTATCAGTGGACACTTGAATTGCTTCCATATCTTGGCTACTATAAATACTGCAGTAAACATAGAGGTACATGTATCCTTCTAAATTAATATTTTTGGGTTTTTTGGGGGGGGATTAATACCCAGTAGTGGAATTATTGGATCATATAGTATTTCTATTTTTAATTTTTTGAGGAGCCTCCATACTGTTTTCCACAGTGGCTGCACCAGTTTACGGTCCCACTGACAGTGTGCAAGGGTTCCCTTTTCTCCACATCCTCATCAACATTTGTCATTTTTCATCTTTTTGATAAATGACATTTTAACAGGAGTTAGGTGATATCTTATTGTGGTTTTGGTTTGCATCTTCCTAATGATTAGTGATGTTGAGCATCTTTTCATATGTCGGTTGGCCATCTATGTGTCTTCTTTGGACAACTGTCTATTCAGGTCCTCTGCCCATTTTTAATCAGATTATTTGGAGGTTTTTTGGTGTTTAGTAGTGTAAGTTACTTATATATTTTGGATATAAAACCCTTATCAGATATGTCATTTGCAAATATCTTCTTCCATTCAGTAGGTTGCCTTTTTTGTTGTTGGTTTCCTTCACTGTGTAAAAAAGCTTTTTATTTTTATGCAGTCCCAATGGTTTATTTTTTACTTTTGTTTCCTTTGCCTTAGACATGCCTAGAAAAATGTTACTATGATTGATGTCAGAGACATTACTGCCTGTGTTCTCTTCTAGGATTTTTATGGTTTCAGGTCTCATATTTAGGTCTTTAATCCACTTGAGTTTATTTTTGTGAAAGGTGTAAGAAAGTGGTCCAGTTTCTTTCTTTTGCATATACCTGTCCAGTTTTCCTAGCACCATTTGTTGAAGAGACTGTCTTTTCCCTGTTGTATATTATCTTCTTAGTCATAGATGAAGTGTGAGTTTATTTCTGGGCTGTCTATTCTGTTCCGTGAATCTATGTGTCTGTATTTGTGGCAGTACCATACTGTTTTGACTACTACAGCTTTGTAGTATATCTTGAAATCTGGGATTAGTACCTTCAGCTTTGTTCTTCTTCCTCAAAATTACTTTGCCTATTCCAGGTCTTTTTTGGTTCCATACAAATTTTAGGATTTTTTGTTCTAGTTCTGTGAAAAATGCTACTGGTATTTTCATAGGGATTACATTGAATCTGTAGATTGCTTTGGGTAGTATGGACATTTTAACAATATTGGTTCTTCCAGTTCATGAGCATGGAATATCTTTCCATTTGTTTGGGTCGTCTTCAGTTTTTTTCACCAATGTTTTGTAGTTTTCAGAGGGCAGATCTTTCACCTCTTTGGTTAAGTTCTGAGGTACTTTTTTCTTTTTGGTGCATTTGTAAATGGGATTATTTTCTTAATTTCACTTTCTGCTACTTTGTTATTAATGTATAGAAAAGCTACCAATTTCTGGGTATTAATTTTGTATCCTGCAATCTTCCTGAATTTATGTATTACTTCCAGTAGTGTGTTGGTGAAGTCTTTAGGATATTCTATGTATAATATCATGTTACCTGCAAATAGTGATGGTTTAATTTCTTTCCTAATATGGATGCCTCTTAGAGTCAATTTTTATTTTTACATCTTATTTGGGATTCTATATATCTAATTTTGTAACTTCACATGTTACTTTAAATAATATTGCTAACAACAATTTATAAATACTTGGTCATATATAATTGAGGGATTGATTATATTTTACTTGATTAAAGGCAGGAGTTTGGACTGTGTGACTCTTGGGGTTCTTTTCTTAGCATTTTGAACCATCATTTTGAATGCAGATCATGTTCTTTGAAATTTAAGCCTTATTTGACTTTTGTGAAATTTTTTTTAATTCTTGTTTTTTTGAGCATAGTATATGGTGATTGCAGATTTATCGTACTCAGATTTTGCCATTGAGTGACATACCTTCTTATTTAGCAGAGATAAGACATTGATTCATTGATTTGACAACAAATATTTATAAAACATCTACTATGTTCTATAAGAGTAATTAAGTTACCTGTCGGGGCTCAAGTCGATTTCAGTCTTGTGGGGGACACTGACAAGTAAATAGGTAATTAAAATCTAAGTATGTAAGTTGATTAGTACTATGCTTGGGGAACGTACAGGGTACTCTGAAAGTACGTGTGGTGGAATTAGGTTTGGCCATCTAACCAAATCTTTGTGGAGTCTGGTGTTGGGGAAAGCTTACCGGAGAAAGTTTTGGCTAACCTGAGGCATAACATGTATAAGCGTTACCCCCGTGACATGTTAGGGAAATAGATGTGGGGCTAGGTAAGTACATTTCATATGAAGTATGTACAAAGGCAAAGAGGAACTAGAGAACGTGGCATGACTCATGGGACTCTAAGACTTCAGTGTTCAGAGATGAAGCTGGAGGTGTGAGCAAGGAGTATTTCTTGCATGGTCTTATCTAGTATTGGAATTTCATCCTTGGTGCAATGCAAAGTCTTTAAGACTTTTCAGAGAAATGGCATGATTCTCGTTGCTGTTTTTGCTGGCAGCAGTATGGAGAATGGGTTGGAAGAAGTTAGATTAGAGACAAGGATACAAAGTAAGGACCTTCTGGGTAATTGGTTCAGATGTGTTTGAGTCATAAACTATTTTGGTAGCAGTAGAGTTAGAAAGAACTAGATGAATTTTTGAAATTTTAACTAGTAACAGCGACAGAATTGATGACTGATAGGATGTGGAGTTTGTGGAAGAAATATATAGTAGTAAAATTGACAAGTTTCTAACTTAGGTAATTAGGTGGATAGTGCTTCCATTCAGTGTGATTGGAATCATGAAAGGAGCCAGAAAAGGAAGAATATGAATTCACTTTTATAAATGGTAAACTTCATGTTAGTGTGGAAGATGGCCAGTAGAAGGTAGATATATAAACTAGCTGCTCAGGAGGGAAAGGAGGGCTAGTGACTTAAGAGTCATCAGCATGTTAGGTAGTAATTGGAGTAGATGGGGTGTTTTGCAGGGAGGATCTAAAGAGAAGAGATCTTGGAGGACTCTGAGTAGGACCCTGAGGAATTCAATATTTAAGAGATGGACAAAGGAAAACCCAGTGAAAAATACTAAGAAACATCAGTTAGAGAAAGATAGGTTGAAAATGAGGAGAGTGCCGTGTCACTGAAACCAATAGATGAAAGTGATTAAAAAGGTTATCAGGCAGTTAGAGTAGAAATATAATGGTAGAAAATGTACACTATATGGGAAATTCAGGTGAAGTGCTGTGTCATTTCGGATGAAGGAAAGATCTTTTCTGTCTGGCTAGGGAACAGGAATGCTTCATGGAGGAGGTTGCATCTGAAAACACTTTTTTTTTTTTTTTTGATGTCTGATCTTATTTATTCGTCACTCTTAGAAAATCTCATTTTTGACTGGACTCAGACTTCAGGGGTAGAAGCTCTCAGAGAGGACAAACTCTGTCTCTTGGAAATCTGTTCCTGGTCTTTTTCTTTGGCCTCCTTCATTCTCTTGGCCAAAAGTTTAATGTATTCTGCAGCCTCTTACTTCTCTTAGTGTGCTGTTTCTTCAGAGCAATATGGGGACGTTTGTGTTAGAGGACACATGGAGTAACAAGACACTGAATCTTGGGAGCTTTGGTTCTAGGTTTCTCATCTTTGTTTAAGGGCTTTCCCACAACATACTGGCGGACATCATCTTTAGAGAGATTGTAAAGTTTTCGGATTCTGTTGGCTCTGTTGGGCCCCAGGCAACGAGGCACAGTAGTATCAGTAAGTCCAGGAATATCCCTCTCCCCTTTCTATTTTTCACAATAGCCAAGTTGAGAGCACTATGATTGGCATCCACAGTGCAACTCCAAACAGATTTGCGCTCTCTCTCCAGTCCTCCTTGGTCTATAGCAGGAATGCCCCTTACTCAGCAGCAGGCAGACACGGCCATGGGTCAAGACAACCTGCTCCATGGGGAAGCCTTGTTTGTCATTGCCAGGACTGATTCGGACCACATAACCCTTCCATTCTTCACCCAGAGCATCAGCATCCACTTCTGTGGCCATACACTTCTCATAAAAAGCAAAAAGTTTGCGTTCATCGTCCACTTCAATGAGTTTCTGTCAGCCAGTAGCTGGGAAAGAGATGTTCAGCTTCATCCTGAAGCAGCCTACCACCTCCGAGCTGAAAAGCACATTTAAAGAAGCTACTGAATGGTGGGGAATATATTCCAGGTAAAGGGGAAACATAGTAAAAGGTAGGAAAGTATAAGGCTGTAGAAGTAACAAGTTGTATGTCAGCTAGGGACATACAGTTCTAGGGTTGGTGTTAGAGGTAGGACTAGAAAGGTAGTAGAGGGAAGTGATTATGAAGGCCATGATTGACATGCTAAAAGTTCTATGCTCTTGGCAATAGGAAGCCATAGGAGGATTTTAACTAGAATGATTTCATTCCTTTTAAGGCCGAAGAATATTCCATTGTGTGTGTGTGTGTGTGTATACACACACATACATACATATATATCAATCACATCTTGTTTATCCATTCATCAGCAGTATATTCTTTAGGGATACATATATAGGTATACGGTAGTAATCTATTTTGAAAAAAGAAAGTAACCCAAAATTCAGGGTGCAAGTCACCTCTGGAGGAGGGAATGGGAGAGATGTGACTTGGGAGGGAACACGAGCATTTTACGGTACTCATAGTGTTCTATTTCTTAAACTGAATGGTGGGTACAGGATATTCATTTTATTCATTAAATAATACTTATATGTTTTATACTTTAGGATGTATAATATATTTCACAATTTAAAAAAAATTAAAGTGATCATGCCATTAGTGTAATTTTCAGTATCTTGTAAATAGAAGAATGATATGATAAGATTAATCTATTAGTAGGTTAGGTTGGTGCAAAGAGAGTTTCTTTGGAGAGATTATTGAAATAGTCCAGAAAAGAAGTACAGGGCCAGAACCAAATGGAACTATAGCATTGGAGAGGATAGGAAATTAATATAAATTCGGCAAAAAAGTCAACAGTATTTGTGAACTGGTGGAAGGAACAGGGCAAGTGGAGGTGTTCATTTCCAGTTTGCTTTCTTTCCTTTTTCTCACAGTGACTTTTATCTAAAATCACTCATATTGAGCCTCCCCCCCACTCTCCTTGCCTTCCTCAACAGAAGACCTCTCTTCATTCTTCATTAGGAAAAAATAAGTTATCAAGCTTTAATGTTTCACTTTTTTTGTCCCTACTTTACATCAAGAAGCATGAAGAGTCTGAGATTTTAACTTACTTGCAGACTGGTAAGTTAGCCAGTTTCATAGATACTGGTAGAAAACATGAGATTCCTCAGTCAGAGGTTAAGTTTTTATTCACAGCAATAGAGCAGTTGAAATATTAGCATTTTTACATTGGTTCCCTGAACCTCAGTTTCGTTAGTGTGACATGAAGAGTGTCACATGACACCTGTACATGCACTGGGTTGCATTACAGAAGAACCCTGAGCTTAGGGAACCTAAATTTTTTATAATGGGAAGTAAGCATGCCTGCTCTTTGCACCATAAGAAACATTCTGTATGTTCCAGGGCTATTTGTTATCCTTGAAAAGATAGTCCAGAGCAAAGGACACCCAGTGCCTCTTTTACAGAAACCAGGGAGACTTATAATAGAGGATTGTCTCCCAATACCTCAGAACATCTTAATCTCTATCCTTCTTTCATTTCTTTTTTTTTTTTTTAAAGATTTTATTTATTTATTTGAGAGAGAGAGAATGAGAGACAGAGAGCACGAGAGGGAAGAGGGCAGAGGGAGAAGCAGACCCCCTGCTGAGCAGGGAGCCCGATGCGGGACTTGATCCCAGGACTCCAGGATCATGACCTGAGCCGAAGGCAGTCGCTTAACCAACTGAGCCACCCAGGCGCCCCCTTCTTTCATTTCTATCTATCTCAGAAATAAGTCATTTCTTTTCGTGGCTAACACTTCAACTTTGATTTTTATCCTCTTCTCTCTTGACTTCTGAGATCTTGTGTCATGGCTATGTCTTCTCAAACCTTCATTTATCAAATATTTATTGAATATTTATATGCTACAATGCGAGATGTTACAAACCAGCTTTACGTAGCACTTATGCTAGTTGAGGTACTCAGACAAGTAAGCAAAGAAATAATAAAGACTATCTTAGTATAGGATAAGCTCAATAAAGTTAAAATCAAAAAGAATGATGTGACAAACTGGGATGGTCCTATTTTATATGGGGATCACTGGAGAAGACTTTGAGGAAGAAGTGACATGTGCACAGAGATCTGAATTATGAGAAGAATCAGATCTCCACATAAAAGAAGAGCACAAAAACTAGTAAGAATAAGATTGATATTTTTGGAGAAACAGAAAGAAAGCCCAGGTTTCTAGATTATAGTGAGCTAAGGAGGACAGTGGTAAATGATGAATTTGGAGAGGTAGGTCATGACAAGAGGATTGAATTTTGTTCTGTCTATAACCCTCGTTACTCCACTATATCTTTCTTTTTTTTTTTAAAGACCTTATTTATTTATGTGAGAGAGACAGAGATAGTGACAGAGAGCACGAGTGGGGAGGAGAGGGAGAAGCAGGCCCCCGCTGAACAGGGAGCCCGATGTGGGGCTCAATCCCAGGACCCTGTGATCATGACCTGAGCCAAAGGCAGATGCTTAACCGACCGAACCACCCAGGCGCCCTATATCTTTTAACTTTATAGATATTCTAGGGGCCTTTTCCTGTTCTAAATCACTTTTGAATAGATGCCACTACTTCCCTTTCTTTTCCAAATTCTTTAAAACCGGAAAAATTAAAAGACAAATTCTCAACACTGTTGGAAGACAGGAAATGGTGCCATCAGAAATTGTGAGGAATTCCTGAGAGGCAGAAAGCAGAAGGCTGGAAAATGACAGCCCAGAATGGCACAGAAAACAACTGTGCATGAAAGGAAACCCTGAAAGGAAACCCTCAAAACTTTAAAGTTCTTGCTAGTAGGGGTAATTATTTAAAGGTACGTGCCGTAAATAGGAAGACAGTATTTCTCCTTGCCCAGTTCTTTCTCCTCAAATCTGGCACATACACATGTATTCTCCATTCTTTCCTCTCTCCCTTTCTCTCTCTCTCTCTCACACACACACACATACACACACACACACAGTAGCGATAGCAGGCAGCAGTGGCATTTGTCCATTTCTGAAATTCAAAAGCCATACGTAAGATAAACTACCTATCTGGGAAAGGCTTTCAATGTGGCTGTAGGGACATGAGAAAAGAGTATAACAGGGGCACCTGGGTGGCTCTGTTGTTAAGCGTCTGCCTTCGGCTCAGGTCATGATCCCAGGGTCCTGGGATTGAGCCCCGCATCGGGCTCCCTGCTCAGCGGGGAGCCTGCTTCTCCCTCTCCCACTCCCCCTGCTTGTGTTCCCTCTCTTGCTGTCTCTGTCAAATAAATAAATAAAATCTTTAAAAAAAAAAAAAGAGAAAAGAGTGTAACATGAAGTAACTTTGGAGGACTTATCTGTGTTACAGATGTGGATGGGAGGAAAAATGAAAGATAGTTCTGCCCAGGAGGGAAATATGTTAGAGTACTCCAAAATCAGAGTAAAACTCCTCTTCTTTTGTCACTTGGAGCCTCCTCAGCTTGCCTCTGTAGCCTAGCCTACACGTCTTAATGTGACTATGGCCACTTATATACCAGCAGTCAGTCTTCCTGTATAGGAAAGAGATCAGATGGGGTAGATATCTAGATGGCTATAGAGAAAACCTGGGCCAGCTGTGTATATTCATCAACTTAGCTTTTTGTTTATAAATATGAATGGATAGCCAAGGATCATCAGACACTTAAGAAAACCAATAGCAGGAAAAAGAAGAGCCAAGATGAACAAACCACTGATTTGGATGAAACATTTAATTCAAAAAACAGAGGAGCATATGAAATATATTTGAGAGATTTCAGAAGATAATGGAACAAGAATAGACCATGATTCAAAAGAAGCAATGAGAAAAAGATCTTTGAAATTAAACATATGATTTAAAATTAAAAAAAAAAATAAGGGTGTCTGGCTGGTTCAGTCGGTAGAGCATGCAATTCTTGATTTCAGGGTTGTGAGTTCAAGCCCCACATTGGGTGTGGAGCCTACTTAAAATAAAAAAAAAATGAAATAAAAAACTATAAATATATACCATTGACCCTTGAACAGCATGGGGGCTAGGGGTGCTGACCTCCTGCACAGTTGAAAATCTGAGTATAACTTTGACTCCCCTAAAACTTAATTACTAATAGCCTGTTGTTGACTGGAAACCTTACTGATAACATAAATAGTTAATTAACACATATTATATATATATATTATATACTATATTCTTTCAATACAGTAAACTAGAGAAAAGAAAATATATAAAGAAAATCATAAGGAAGAGAAAATATATTCACAGAACTATACTGTGTTTATTTTTTTAAATTTTATTTATTTATCAGAGAGAGCATAAGCAGGGGGAGCAGGGGAGAGGCAGGCAGAGGGAGAAGCAGGCTCCCTGCTCAGCAGGGAGCCCGATGTGGGACTTGATCCTAGGACCCTGGGATCATGACCCGAGCTGAAAGCAGACACTTAACCAACTGAGCCACCCAAGCATCCCCGTACTGTGTTTATTGAAAAACGTCTGGTATAAGTGGGCCTGTTCAGTTCAAACCTGTGTTGTTCAAGATACGTCTTTCTGATTATCAGAAGAGCAAAACAATGTAATAGATCTAACTACAGACTGAAATAATAATCTGGAAGATAAAATCAAAGAAGTATTCTCAGAGTTAAAAGACAAAATGTGGGAAAGAAGTTAAGCCATGGAAGGTCAATCCAGGCAATGCAGTATAACTAGAAATTGAGAAATAAAGGCTGTCCCCCCACATGTAACCATTTGGCCTGTTGGTATTAGTGCTTGGGATGGGCCTCTGGACCTTGCTTCAACCAGAGCATCTCTACTTTTACAAGTTTTATATGTTGGAGTTAGTGTAATATTTTATTGAAGGAAAAAGTGGTCTACCAGGAAAAAAACTTTGAAAATTAGTGACATATGGGATAAAGTTCAGATTTGCTGCATTTTATCTGAAGGTCTTTACAGTTTTACCCCAACTTGTCTTTCTAGGGGGAGTGAAGGAAAATTATATAGAAGAGGTAGGGGCCAACTCACATAGGGGTATGTAAGCCAATGTAAGGTCTTTAAGACCTATGCAATGAGAAGTTTTTGAAGAGCTTCAGACAAAC
Source organism: Neomonachus schauinslandi (assembly GCF_002201575.2). Lineage (NCBI taxonomy): Eukaryota > Metazoa > Chordata > Mammalia > Carnivora > Phocidae > Neomonachus > Neomonachus schauinslandi. The sequence continues at coordinate 57,644,299 of NC_058412.1, forward strand.
AGATAAAATGGTCTAATTTGTATATTTAAAAATATATTAACTATTATTACATATTGTACATTATATATTAAAAATCTGAAAATATTTTTATGTTTCTATGGGAAATGGATTATGATGGCTTAAAAGTTGAAATGGGAGGCCAGTCAGAGGCATGAAATACTCTAGGCAAGATAAGATGGTGTTCTAAACTGGAGAGGTAATTGGGATAGAAGGAAGTAGCAAGATTTAGGATATATTTTAGAAGAAGATGATTCAAGAGGTGCCTCGGTGGCACAGTTGGTTAAGCCTCCAATTCTTGGTTTTGGCTCAGGTCATGATCTCCGGCTCGTGAGATTGAGCCCCACGTCAAGCTGTGCGCTCCGTGCAGAGTCCACTTGAGATTCTCTCTCTCCCTCTCCCACTGCCCTTCCTGCTCGTGTTTGCTCTTTCTCTCTCAAATAAATAATAAAATAAATCTTAAAAAAAAAAAAAAAGGTGAGCCAAGAAGGGCAAAGAGAACATGAGGGTGGTGACTAATACTGAGAAAAACTTGAAAGGGTGGGGTTTTTGTTTTTCTTTTTTTCCTTTCTTCCTCTCTTCCTTTCTCCCTCTGTCTCCTTCTCCCCACCCCACCCCCTTCAGTAAAACAGTAGGTATTTCTTTATAGTCATAATGTTCTCCATTTTGTTGGGAAAGGGAAAGGAGTTGTTGGTAAGCCTGGAAAGGTTGCCCACATTCAAAATGAATTGCTTATATATTTAATAAAAGAATATCAGAACTTAAAAAAAATAAGCATTTGTTATCTTCATTGTGTATATCAGATATTTGAGAGTGGCTTAGATGGGCAGTTCTGGTTCAGGATCTCTCAAGAGATTGCAGTGATCTGATGGCTGGCCTGGAACTTGTGGATATAAGTCCCAGGAGACTCAAGCATCTGGTTGGCAAAGGGTTGCTGATTGTTGCCAGGGGGCCAGCTTTCCCTCCCCCAAAGTGGTCTTCTTCATGGGCTGTTTGAATGTCTTCACAACATGGTTCTGGCTACACCCTCTCCCTCTGGCTTAGGGGTGACAGGCATCTGCAGAGGAAGGTTCTGAGCCTCATGGACAGCTGTAGCAGCTGAAATATGAGGCAGAGCAGTCAGAACTTTTTAAAAAATGGTTTTAATATACCCTACAATGAAAGAAGCATGTACTGACAAAATGATGGATTTTGGGATTAGACAAATTTGTGTTTAAAATATAGTTCATCCGAACCATGAGAGACTATGGACTCTGAGAAACAAACTGAGGGTTCTGGGGGGGGGATGGGTTAGCCTGGTGATGGGTATTAAAGAGGGCACGTATTGAATTGGAGCACTGGGTATTATACACAAACAATGAATCAAGGAACACTACATCAAAAACTAATGATGTAATGTATGGTGATTAACATAACATAATAAAATAAAATTTAAAAAAATATAGCTCATTACCTTTCTACTTTATAAAATAGGAAAATACTTCCACATATGGTTGCTGTTAAGGTCTAAATGAGAAAATGCATATAAAGCACTCACCATACAGTAGGCACTCTCTAATTAGCTGAGAAGAAAACTTTCTTCTTGATCAAACATAAAATGAATAACTTTAAAACCTTAGAGATTTTTCATGTAAAAACAAGTAAATGCAATTTCTAAAGCAAATTACACATATTTCCTTATTTGCATAATCAGTGATTTATATATAGGAGGTTAACAACACCCAGCACAAATTTAGTTTTCAGGAATTGACCATTGCTTTATTAAGAGTATTAAGCCTTTTATTGAGTATCTTTAATTTAAAGCACTTTTTGAGTATGCCACATATTGAATAATTTGTAACAAAGTCATACCATAAAACTGATGTTTGAAATAACTAAATCATGGGGCGCCTGGGTGGCTCAGTCGGCTCAGGTCATGATCCTGGAGTCCCTGGATCGAGTCCCGCATCGGGCTCCCTGCTCGGCAGGGAGTCTGCTTCTCCCTCTGACCCTCCCCCCTCTCATGTGCTCTCTCTCTCTCTCTCAAATAAATAAATAAAATCTTTAAAAAAAAATAACTAAATCATGTCAAACATCAATTTAATAAATTAGGTACTTTATATAAGTGTACATTGGAATGTTCATGGAAGGGGATGCAGAGTTAAACCAGTGTTCATGCCAAATCCACCATGCATTCATATGTATTGAGCTATACATTTAAAAAATATTTTGTAATTAAAATATGTGTATCTTTTTTTTTGTTAGATAAATAACTGACATGTAATATTTACTAACTACTGAAAAAATAGCAAACCCTGCTTTGAATACCTAGACACCTTCTCATTGGCTGGCACCATCTGTGACAAATTCTGAACTGTACTGTTTACAGACACACAGCTGCAGCCTGAGTTGGCACCAAAACCAAGTATTGACACTGTGCTCTTTGCAGCCCTGGCCCTGTCTCATTCCTCTGGAAAGGAGGAGATGGGAGAAGAGTTTGCAAATGCAGGAGTGATGAGAATAATTGATAGTTTATGTCTCTTCTCTCTTAAAAAATAAACCCTCCCTCTGTCTTGAAACTCCTTTAGCTACCACCCTTTCTCGCCATCCACATTCATGGCTTCAAACACATAATTGGCTCCTAAATCCATATTTTTATTCTAGATTTCCCTCCTGAGCTCCATATCTGTAGTTGGGTGTTTAATGTCTATCTGATGCTTTAAGTTAGTTTGACACTCTACAGAATATTCATCTCCTAAATAATAAATGCTAACTGTGGGCAGCTCAGCAGTTTTGCACCTATTTTTAAATGCCAGATGACATCATGGAATGTTGCAAAGTCAAAGTGGTGAATTATCCCAGAAAAATTCATGGTGAGTGCCTGTTGAAGTAGTAGGATTAGCTGCTATTGCAGTGGTTAAACAGAGTATCAATTGAAGGAGAATAAAAGATGCCCACCAAGACGTTAAAGGCATTAGCACAGGAGTGAGTGAAGCACCGGGGATGAAGCATTTACTCAGTGTTCACTGCTATTTCCATCTGCATATGTGTTCTGAATAAACGTGGGAGGAAGTGGGAAACTTTTTCTTTAAATCAAAATGGCACGCATACATAGTATAGAAAGTCAGAGTTCTGCAAGGCTTATCACTAACAATGAACGCCATTTGCATTTCTCAGCACTCTCCACAGGCCACCACTTTCAATTCTTTAGTTATTTCTTCTGGTGTTTACCTCTATGTTTGTAAACAACATGCCTTACTTATTTTTCATTTTGAAAATTTTAGTTTTTAACGTACTAACTTCTTACTTTGGAAGAGAACTTAACCCCCACCTTAGCACTTACCCCTCCCATACACACTTCTCTCCCTTCCAGCGCAGATATACCACGGTTTTTGGTTAATCCAAATTGTGTGTCTACAGTATTCTAACGGTATATAATCAAAGTTTAGCAATGTAACATTCTAAGATTACATTTTCTTGTATAATTTTTTTTGTGCAGTAAAAAATTGCCTTACTTTTCAAATTTGCTTATTTTTTATAGACCTATTATTTCCTCATTCCCACCTTCCCCAGCAGAAGTGTAAATCTTCTTTCAGTAAATTTGTATGCATCAGGTAATCTGTTAACTTTCAATTTTATTTTTTCTTGGCAATATTCTTCTTGGAGTTTGCTATCCTCCTTTGGTCTGCCTTAGATATAGTTATCCTTGTATGATTTCCCTTCATTGCTATTTTGGAAATCCTTTTTCCTTGTTTTTGTATTAGATCCTTTATTTCCTGAATCCCATATTGTCCTCTTTCTTGGTTTATTATATCCTTTGGTGGAACACATCTTCCAGTACTTTCCTGTAAAAAAAATGTACAATAATTAATTTTTGAGACTTTACCTCTTTGAACATCTTTATTCTAACTCACACTGAAGTGACAGTTGGGCTACATACAGAATTATAGGTAGGAAATAATTTTCCTTCAGAAATCTGAAGCAGTACTCCTTTGTCTTCTAGCTCCAGTGTTGCTGTTGAGAAGTCTGATGCCTTGATCCTTTTTAAGTGACCTGTTTTTGTCATTGTTTTTTTCTTCTCTGGAAACTTAAGACTTTTGTTTATCTCCAGTGTTTTGAGATTTCATAATGATGTGCCTAGGAGGTGAGTCTTTTGCAAATAATTGTGTTGGGTACTTGGCAATTTCTTTCAACCTAGAAACTCATGTACTTCAGTTCTGGGGAATTTTCTTGTATTATTTCTTTAGTAATTTCTTCCCTTCCTTCCATTGCCTCTGTTTTCTTCCTTAGTCATATTTGTAAGTTAGGATTAATCTGACTGATTCTCTAAATTCCTTTTCTTTCTCTGTCTCTGCATGTGTGTGTGCATGCACGCATGTGTGTGTAAGTATGCATTTCTTTTTTCTTTCTCGGAGATAACCTCAACATTATTTTCCAAGTCTTCTTTTGAATTATTTATTTTGGCTCTCATATTTTTATTTCCAAGAGTTCCTTTCATCCCTCTTTTCAGAGTAGCTTTCCTACTTTCAGTCATGTTTTCTTTCTTAAGTAGTTGCTCTGATACAACCTTTCAAGAGTCTACAGTTTTCTTATATGGTAGGAAAGGATTGCCCAGCTGTGCTGGCAGAGAAAAGCACCTCGAAGTCTAAGTATTATTTACATGGAATTTCAAACAGATCCCTTGTTTTCAATCCTAAGCATAGGCATTCCTTTAAAAGTATTTGGTGCCTCCAGTTTCTGAGCCTTTCTAGAGTTCCAGTGCATGAACTCTTTGGCTCTCAGCCATCTACCTTCCATATGTACTTGGTTTTCTACTTTTTTGAATCTATTGTCAGTGACCTTTTGTCCATCTGCTTTTTAGTCTCCAAAATTTTGTTGATAACTATTTTGTTATCTTCTAATTCTCTTTGCCTTGAGAGTTTTCTTTTTCTTGTTTATTGTCATTTTAGTGTGGGTTTGGAAGGGAGTGAAGGTAACTATATGTTCTCAATCCCCTATCTTTATTAGAATGGTTCTCTATGCAGGATTTTTGTGTGTGTTGCCAGCTTTCTCGGAGCTGGTTGTGCTACCAAAAGAAACCAATCGAACTTGATATATACCATATTTCCTTGATTCTAATTTATCATTGATTATGAAGTGCTATTGATTTAATATCAAATTCTGATAAAAAAGCAACACTATATTAAATGTATACATTGATTTTAAGATACATAAGTTTCAGAAACCATCAAATGTGAATCATACAGTAGATTCATATGACCCAGTAATATGCTGGGTATTCATTTTCTCTAAAAGAGGCCTCGGGTTCTAAAAATGGATTTATGATTTCAATTTTTGTGGCTGGGATTTATTAGATTTAGAATTAATAACTTTCTTCTCTGTACTTTCTTCCTTGGATATGGTTCTATTTTATTTTCCGTGCTCATATGTAGCTGTATTCATCGTTTTTCTCTTACCATTACCCCATCCCCTACTAAGTTATGACCTCCTCAAGTGCAAGTTCTTGGGGGGTTTAACAATGCATGGCCCATTTTGGCACTTGGTAGTTGCTTTGCAAATGTTGGTTGAACCAAACTAAAATAACTTGAAGGTGAAATGATACCCAGTGAAACGCTAAAATAATCAGAGTATACTTTCCTTTTCTATTATTGCAATCAGGCTCTATTTTATGGATATTGAATATTCAGGAAAAGGAAACTGACATTTATTGAACAATGATCATTTGCCACATATTTTCAAATACATTATCCTATTTACTCAGTAAAATAGGGTCCAGTCTGAAAAGCATGGGAAACATTTTTTATGAATCCATGATTTGTTTGGGCTTTAGGTTAAAACATGATCATAATCTAGAATCTTCCTTGTTTTATTCTACTGATTTTAAATATTATTTAATAATTTTCTACTCATTAGGGAATTATTAACATTTTAAGCCATGATGATGTATGCCTGTGTTAAATATATTAAGGTGAAATTGATCCCTTCTCAGGGGAACTTGGTGGTTATTCACAGCCTTCATTTCAATAAGAGAAGGCTGTTCTTTCCTAAGTTACCTACTTTGGTTTTCCATTCAACCACTGAAACAAAACATTAAAAGTATTATATAAGTGATGCTGTGACATACCGTTAGTAAAGGTGAAAATAACCAATCAGGGAAGAAAGAGTGTGAAGGAAGATCCAATCACAATATAAAAGGATTCACTGAAGAATTCTTATAAACTGGGAGCTTTTAGGACTTGTTTACATTTCATTAAGAACTTGTCATAGAGATTGAGGAGCTGAGAACTTAATGAGAGTCACTACCAAATAAGGGTAGTAAAAATAGAAATAAACCTTCTCTGATGTAATGCAGTAACTTAAAAAGAAGACCTTAATGTATTTAAAATCAGCTGTGAAACAATAATTCATGTTGGAGCTTACTTTTGTATTATCTGTGAAGTTTGTTAAGTAAATACTGTGAAGATTTTTTAGTGCCTAAGAAATACCAGTTTTAATCAGATGTTTTAGATATATCAGTTTACTTACAAACTATTGATATACTAATTAAAAATAATCCTTAAATCATCATTCAAATAACTTCCTCCAAGGGCTTTCTAAGCAAAATAAATTAAATTTGGCCAGAAAATAGGTTTCATTTGTATCTTTCGCCATGGATTAATTATACAAGTCTAAACTGACACCTGTCTCAGGTACTTAAGCAGAAGCTTAACTAAAAGGCTGTATTTAGCATAGCGTTTAGGCAGAGGGAGGTAGAGTAGAAAGAGCACTGCACTGATAATCTGTGGACAGGAATTCTAGCCCTAACTGTTCCTATAACAAGCTGACTGAAGTTGTACAAATTACTTTACCTCCCTAGACCTCAGTTTTCATATCGTAAATTAAGAGATTTAGAGTCTATCAGAGTTGATTTGAGTTGGGGGAAGGGAGACAAATGGACTCCTTGGAGAAACTGCTATTCCCTGCCCAGAAAAATACTTTTATGCACGCACACACCATACATATGCAGGCAGATATGTGCACAATTTAGTACATAATTTCAGAGGGTTACTGTGAGGATTAAATGAAATAATGAATATAAAGTGCATTAAGTAGGTATTTAAAAATGTTATACCCCTTTTCTTCCCCACACTGGGAGGGTTCTTTAGCTTTTAAGCTTTGATAAAAGCCACAGAAAAAGGTTTTTCAAGTCTCTTTTGAGGAAAAAAAGATTTTAAAGTATACAACTATCAAATTGCATGAGATATTCCACTTTTTATAAGAAGCCATTTCTTTCAACAGTTACTAGGGTTTGTTTTTTAGAGGAGGGGGTGGCAATCTGTCATCAAAGTGTTGACAAGTGAAATCTGACAAGGTTGAGGTGGTATAGCTGGAGGCCACTTCAAATTTTTTCACTGTCTTTTCTATTTGAAGAGAAAGGATTTCTATCTTTTTTCATTCTTGCTCACTTTGCAGCAGTCTTTGATTTATATGCTTTTTAAAACAGTAAATCTAAATTGACAAATTATTTCAGCAGTTAGCATTGGTTTAGATAAGAGCATTTCGGTGTTCTCTTGTCTTTAACTCAGCTCTTTAGGAATTATTCCTGAAATTCAGTTTATTCGCTCCTCAAAGTCCCATTTCTTCCTATCCAAGTATAGCATAAAACTATATTTATGGAATTATAATCTCAAATTAATTATCATGATTACATTGCCAGCATTTCTATTTTTCTTGTGTTTTCATTGCTGTGATTGAAATACATCCTAAAGGGAAGAATTAAGTCCACATGCATAGATAAAAAAGACGGGTACATATGGTAGAGGTGGTGGTAGGCAAAGATTATTGTTGTTATTATTTGCTTATGCAAGCATACTTTTTTTCCCCTAAAATGCCATTTTTTCCCTAAAATGCCATTTTTCCCCTAAAAAGCCATTGCAATTATTTTGCAAGGTCATGGAAAAATGTACTTCAACTAGATACAAGTCTCTTTGGAATAATGGAAATTGTGTGCAGCAAAATATTCAAAATGAGCATCAGCAAACAAGATGTTTGTATTAACAGGAACCTAGAAAATGGCTATGCAAAGGTCAACACCGATCTTTAAATATTAGTGAAATTTAATTTGTTGCATGTAATGAGTAGAAAGAAAAGGAAACAGGCCACAATAAAGAAGCCATTGAAAAATTAAATGTCAAAACTGCATACAGTATGGAAAATGTTAAACTGACAAAAATCTATTTAACTAGATGCATTAAACAATTTAAACAATGCCCTAGAGAAATATTTTCCAAATTTAAGTAGAACAGGAGATTTGTAAAGATTTTTGCCACAATTTATTTTGGGAAAGTGAAGGGACTCCTACTTTTCTTTCTAGGCATAGAATTTCCTCTAACCTCTTTTAGTAAGAATGATGCACAGTTTTTCCTGGAACATAGGAATCTGTTGCCTTTTGCTTCATCTAGAAATAGCATCATCTGACCAATTGTGAGCAGCTGTGAAGAACCACCTCTGGCCAAGGCATTTTGCACAGCAAGAGCTGAGCGGAGTTCAAAAAGCTTTCTGTTAGGTTATGCCCAATTTTTAAAACAACGTGAATCCTATATTCTCTTATTTTCTTCAGGTATAAAGTTGATGAAAAAATTTTAAAAAGGGCTAAATTTTTCCAATTTACATAATGAAGGATTAATATTATTAATATACAAAAAAAGGGATAAAGAATTCAGTAGAAAGATGGACAAAGATAGGAACAAGTAATTTATAAAAGAAACAAAATTGCTTAAAAGTACATGAAAAGGTGTTTGAGCTCTATAATAAATGGAAAAATGAAACGGAAAACTACAGGAATCCAATTTTCACCTAGAAAATTGGCAAAAATGTAAAACTTTGATAATTCCCCGTGTTACTGAGGATACAGGGAAAAAGTCATGTTATTGGTAGAAATGTAAGTTGGCACAGTCATCTTGGAGGCCAATTTGGCATTATCTATCAAAATGTAAGGTGTGCATGTATGTTTTCAAGGTATTATTTATAAGGCAAAAAGTAGAAACAGAGTGTATATTAAGTAAGTGGTTAAGTAAATTATGATCACTATCCAGTGGAACATCTTGCAGCTATTGGAAAACAAGGAAGTAAATCTGTGTATGCTGACAGATAACATCCATGCTGTGGTGTTCAGTGAAAAAAGGAAAGTGGAGAGGGCAGCTGGGAGAAGAACAGAGTCATTTTAACATCAAATATTTCCATATTTGCATTTTTTAAACCAATAAGCATGTATTAGTATTGTGATTTTAAAAAACCCAAGAAGAAACAAAAGACCAGACATTGTCTAGTGGATTTACAAGTTTCTCTCTTCATTTTTTGTACACTTTTAGATTGTATAGGTTGTCTTAGAAATAAGGACATCATAGACCGTGTCTTTAACACATTGCTTTGTGCTTTTGTATTTTGCCTTTACCATATAATTGCTTAGTGTTATTTATTAAATCTGAAATTTCATAGTTAAAGTATTACCTTTTAGCATTTATTGAATACTTGTAGTGGGTGCTTATTGGGAAATAAGTATGTCCTGAATATTTATACTTAACATTTAGGTTGAAAAGTTGTTCTAGACTTCTGAACTGATCAAATCTTTATATACTATGAAATAACATGTATGATATAATATAGAAAAGATCTCGATACATTAAAAATAATAATTTGAAGGTAAATGACACTAAGGGAGCTAGAACATTTATGTGATAACTGCTGTTTGAATAAAATTAAAGGATAAAATTTTCAGTATTATAGGCAATTACTTATGCAATACCAACTAATAATGCTCAGTCCTTTTCATCTTCAAAGCATTATACAGCATTAATTAATCCTTACAACATTGTTATAAATGTAGGTCAATATCATTATCCCTATTTTTGTAAGTGGGGAAATTGAGGCAGAGAGATTGAATGGTTTGGGGTAAGTTTGTCATAGCTAGGTCAGAATTGAGGCAGTTTTGGCTCACAGCCTAGCATTCAGAGCAGTAGAACCATACCTTCTTTAGAAGACTTAATCTGTGTGTCCTTCATAAAACATTACTTCTCATTAAACTATATTGAGGTCATGTCTACATTGAAATTCAGAAACAAGTTTGATCATCACTATATAACCATTTTAAAAAAACGCATAATGCCGTTTTTTTCTCCCCTGGTTTTCCTGACACTGTGTTGTCTTTTTTTTTTTGACACTATACTGCCTTAATCTCTTTTTCATTGTTTTCTTGTTGGAGAATTACCAAAATATCTATCCTTGACTTTTTCTTTTGGGATCTTATTCAGTGGTTTTTAATTTTCTATTCAGAAAATCCCAAGATGCTTTTGGTACAGTCTAGGTCCCTTTTCTGTATTTCTAGCTACCAGCTAGACATTTCTACCCATATCTACTTTTACCTTAAATTCCCACTGTGTCAAAAATTTGCCTACATTGGCAAAACTTCCTCCTTTTCTAGACTAACCTGTTTCTGTATATGTTTTATTCCAACTCCTGTTCTTGAAACTAGAATAAACAAGGTAGGGAAAGGTCTAAGGGGTTTTTGTGAACTGGGTATGGCTAAGAAAAATGATAGTTGTGAGTCCTTCATCAGAGTGACGAAGCTGAATCACAGTCTAAGGAAGAAGAAGAGCCAGAGTTATAAACTGAGGGGCAAGGGAAAAGTAAAATAGGAGACCAAGTAACCATGTCAGTGGCTGGGAGGATTGAGGTTTATGGATTGAGTAGTTAAGGCAGTCGTGAGCAGAATATACTGGCACATGTGTTAGAGACATGCCTGTTCAGTGGAGCCATGTTCAAGGCAAGGGTCACTATCTGAGCAGTAACCAGATCCCCATTCCTTGGTGGTTACTCCAGACTCTTCCTTCTTTCTCACTTCTACAATTCATTAGTCCCCATATGCTGTTGATTCTTTCTTCAAAAGATGACTTGAATGTTCTTTTATTTACATTCCAATTGCTACCATCCCATTTCAAGTTCTTGTTACCGAATATTAATGTTACCTGTCAGGTCACTTGTATCCTATTCCTCTATTCCTCCAATATTCCCACCTACCAGTTAATCTTCCAGCAACAATTCTGATCTGTTGATTACTTTTTCTAAAATCCCTTACCAGATCAGAAACTTGTCACTCTTCCTCATTAGTTACCTAGCAGGTGTAAAGTCCTGATGGCTAAGTATGGCATTCAGACTTCCTTAGTGTGGCCCTGATTTCTCTCTTCTATTTGTGCACCAACGCAGTTGCTTATTATTTCTCCAATAAGCCTTGCAACTTATGCTTTTGTATATTATTCCCTCATTTTTAGCTCTCACCCTCTCTCAAAATCTAATAATCCTTAAATGCCCTTCTACTTTATAAGAACATTTCTTTATTATCAAACTAGAGCCTCTACTGAGCACCCCTGGCCCTTTGTTTAGCACTTACCACAAACCTCATATTTTTTGTGGTTATTTTATCTGTTACACTGGATTATAGCTGTTTGATAGTAGAGACCCTACTTTGTAAGTCTTCGTATCTAGGACTCACAGTAAAATGTCATACACCTAAGGTGCTCAAAATATTGGTAATATTTAATTAATATAATTTAATTGATAATTAATATAATATCATAAGACTCTCTGAGGTACTAATGACCTGGTGTTTCTAACACTCTAGTCTTTTTTGCTGTGGGTTCAATCCAAGCTTGAGGTCTTTTTATTTTGAGACTCCTGTCCTTTTACACAAATTTTATCACCGCTTAATTGTTTAGTTTAGTGTTGAATATTTTAAAATATTTTTAAATATTAAATTAAATATTAAATATTTTTTAAAATCTTAATTTCTGATAATGTGACATTGATTGTGTTCATGTATATGCTTAACAGGTATTAGTATAATTCTGTTATTGACAAAAGATTATGGGGGGATACATTGTATTTTATGTAATTTGAAAATGACCTATTGATGACTAAAACACCTAATACAATTAAATCAGTGGTTTATCTTAAATTTATGCTATTTAGTTGTCTTTATTTTTGTACATTTTGAATTGGTGAATAGATTCCTCAGAAAGTCTATTGGTAATAAATAACAAGTGTATGCTCTAGGATTATGCCCAAGAAAGATTCCCTTAGGCTCTCTGAGGTATTGTGCTGATACACATTTATTTTAAATGCCTTGTTGGCACCTGGTGTCATTTATCTTTGTTAAACCACAGCAATATCTTCTGTTTGTTAATTCTTTCCTTTCCCATCATATTTTACATTAGGGTTTTTATTTGCCCTCAAGCTTCCTTCCCAAAACAGTCAAAATAGCTGACTTAAGAAACCACAGAAGACATGTATTTTGCAGATTTATTTAGTGGCAAGAAATCTGTACCTCTAAAACATAGTTTTTATTTTTCAAAAGAAAATTATCAAAAGCAAAACAGGTTACAGCATCTTAGCACAACTGTTTTTATTTTGCATGTTACTTAAAATTTAGTCTGTATGGTAACAGTTATTCTTAAGGCAAATAAATATTAATTTTTTCTTGTGTAACCTGTTTTGGGGGGAAGGCTTTAAACCTTTTAAAAATGTAAGTAAAAAGAAGGCCCTCTAGGATCCTCTCATCTCTGTCCTCAAAATTTGGGCTATCATACATTCTGCCCCCTACAGGAGCAATCATCCAGATTTATGTCAAGATTAATTTAAATCATGCTTCTTATTCTCTTATGGAGACTGGAAGTTTAGATTCAGAATGGCCTTCTGATACATCTGGGACTGTCACCAACTACCTTACAAAATTAAAGTAAATAGAAAATTGTAAAAGTTTAAGAGTTATTTTAAAATAAAAAATATGGGCATTTGGTTGTTGTTTAAGTTTTTCCTCCTGTTGTTCTTTTCATTTGGATAATTCTTTGCTATATTTTCCATTCATTCATTCATTCTTTCATATTTCCCCTTAAATGGCTACTTTTGTTCTAGTTCTAAATTGTGCATTGGGTTTTATTCCTAGAGAAATGCACAAGGACACTGAGTAAGGGCAGCATTTCTCAGCTAACTTTTTTAGGCACTCCCTATTTCTCTACCCTTTTAATCCCTGCTCACACTCTGATCCCACAATGCAAAATCCAGCATTCTTCTGAAATTCTTTTCTTTCCTCCTTCAAAACAACCATTTATGCACTAATACAATATTTGAATAATACGAGCTCAGTCTTGACTATTTCCTCCAGGCAGATTTTTCAAACAAGGAAATAACCAGCATTCTTTTTAACTAGTGGTATTCTTGAGTAAGATGCAAGATTTAAAGGTCTGCATCTTTAAAAAAAAAAACCTGCACAGTGTAAAGATGGCAAAATATCTTGAGGACTAAAAAGGATATTGCCTTGGTCTCCTCTCACCATGCCCATCTAGTTATTATTTTAGATTTTTATAAAGTTGTTTTATTTACTCCATTAATTCTCTTCAGTTTTATATGGTCGTACTAGCAGATATTTAAAGTTCAGGGGAAAAGAAGGATGAATAACCCACATTTGACTATTTTTGGCCAGCCTGCTATAGCATGACTCCCGCAAAACCTCCTCCTTAATTATATATATTTTGGGGAGTCGGCAGGAGTTGTCACATGTGCTCATAAACAAGTACAATCACTTACTAATGGACATTGGCTATTTTCTTCTCACTTGCCTCACCTACTACTTGCTAGGCTTGCTCCATCAACTGATTATTACTGATATTTCTCCAGGTTTTATGGATTACTTCTTGGCCACCATGTCTACTTTTGCTGAGTGTGGATCCATTTTGTCTGGATACCACCACTCTTGCTGAGTATGTTAATCTAAAGGGCTGCCAGTCCTGCTTACTTTCTGCTGGGTATCATCCCCTACAACCACTTCATTACTCTTACACCAAATGTTCCCTATGGGGGCCACAAAGAGGTCCTTTATAAAGCAAAATGTCTCTCTCCCCCTTTTGTCTGTATTTTTTTTTATTAAAGATTTTATTTATTTGATAGAGAGCACAAGCAGGGGGAGGGGCAGAGGCAGAGGGAGAGGGAGAAGCAGGCTCCCTGCTGATCAGGGAGCCCGGCTCAACACAGCGGTCCCAGGGCTCGATCCCAGGACCTGGGATCATGCCCTGAGCCTAAGGCAGACACTTAACTGACTGAGTCACCCAGCTCCCCGTCCTGTATTTTTTAATGGGGAACTGGAGCAGTGTTGTTTGTATATCAGAGCATTTTGAGAAATAGGGCATTTTTCTCAGTCTTTGCACTCCCTTGGTGCTGAGCTGGAAGACAAGTCCAGATAATAGACTCAAACCTGTACTATTCTCAGGATTTCTCTTTATGTCCAAATACAAAGGGTTGTGGCCTTTGCACTTGACATTTGAAGCTGTCCATGGACCTCATTTTGCTTGTTTTTCCCCAAACTCTGTAATTTCTGAGTACTTTAGGACTTTCAGACTTAGTAAAAATATGGGCAGCGGATCTATTGGTTTTCAGGTTAAAAGCATTCCTACTTCTTAGAAATAGCCAATGTGGGGATGCCTTGGTCGGTTAAGCATCTGCCTTTGGCTCAGGTCATGATCCCAGGGTCCTGGGATTGAGTCCCACATCGGGCTCCTTGCTCAGTGGGAAGTCTGCTTCTCCCTTTGTCTGCCACTCCCCCTGCTTGTGCTCTCTCCCTCTCTCTCTCTGACAAATAAATAAATAGAATCTTTAAAAAAAAAATAACCAGTGTGGATTACAAGGAAAATTATTCTTTGCTCTCCATTTCTGTTATCAGGGGAAAGTTGACAAATTCTTTATTATTGAATGGACTTAAATGGAAAAACAGAGTTTCAAGTGCAGTCTGCTTTTGATATATAAGTAAAGGTGTGGCCCTTTTGGCTTTAACTATAAAATTATTTTCACATTTAATTTGCATAATAAACGTTTTTTTTATTTAGCTACTAACAACTAAACTTCAGCCTTGTCTTTGCCCACATTGTCATAAATTCTAATTATTGGTGTCTGAGTAAACACTAAATTGAAGAATGCGAATTTTTATTTTCTAGTGTAGTCTAAAAGTTGTGACTTCTGTTGTTCAATATCAGAGGAAATATGCTCCTGTTTCATCACATCCTCTCTCTGTTCCCAGTGAAATATTAGTCCATTTGCATGTACTAATTCAAATACTTTCTCTTGTATAGAAACTAGATGTTTTACCTTCATAAAATCCCTATTGTACTTTGTACTTATTCTTTTATTCATTTACCTTGTGAAATTACTATCTAAGATGAGTAATTGTGTGTAATACACTTCTTGTGTTTTTTCCAGATAAATTTGCATAATGCTAGAGATATTGAGTAATAGCAGTAGCAGCAACAACAATGGTAACAATAAATTAATTGAATAAAAGTGCCCTCAAAATAGTCCTGAGGTAGGTACTTTATTATACCCATTTTATATCTGGGGGGACCTTAGAGAAATAAGTTAGTTGTCCAAGTTAGCTAGTAAACTGAGAATTTAGAATAAGAAACCAGGCGGTTAGAGTCTAGAACCTATACATTAAGCTTACTAAATGCAAGTAAATATTTATTTATTTGTTTTATTTATATATAAAGTTATAATACTTATTATTTATTTATTTATTGTTTCTTTAAACAAACATTCCAGGCCTCACCCATCCAAATGAGAAGGGTGCATTTTACATATCCTAATACAGTAAGTATTTTGGTTTTTAAAAAAGTATAACCCTAAAGTAATAATCCCAAAATAAGCCTCATAAAACTAACTGAAAGCAATTCCAAAAAATATGGCTTTGGAAATACTTTGAGTAATAGCAGCATCACTAGAATCACTCCCAAGGAGACAACTGTGAGATAATGCCCAATTGAATTGAAAAACTTGTAATTAGCTTAGTATCACTTTTTCTCTACTGCCTGCCGATAAGGAACGTCATCCTCTTTCACAGTGCTGAGGTCCACTAGCTCTTCTGCCCCATACCTGTATACAGTGGCAGCCAGCTTCTGGTGACAGCAGGATAGATCTGGGGACTGACGGGTCCTTTGTTTTATCGCTACCCTTTTAAGGCACTTTAGTTCAAGGAAGAGAGTGAACTCAGATCAATCCAAATATCTCTATTATTTTTTTTTAAAGGTTTTATTTATTTGACAGAGAGAGACACAGCAAGAGAGGGAACACAAGCAGGGGGAGTGGGAGAGGGAGAAGCAGACTTCCTGCGGAGCAGGGAGCCCGATGCGGGCTCGATCAGGACCCTGGGACCATGACCTGAGCCGAAGGCAGATGCTTAATGACTGAGCCACCCAGGCGCCCCATCTCTATGATTTTTATAGGCTGTTTCCTTGTTACCCATTTTCAGCTTCATTTTTCTATCACTTTCTACCATGCTTTTTAATCTACTTCCTTGCTTGGCATATGCCATCCTTTTACTCACCTTACTACTTGTTCTCCCTCTCACACCTCTAGATAGCCCAATATTCGAGAGTGCTCTGGTTTCAAGCACAGTCTGCTTATATTCAAAGCCTGCCTCAACTACCTGCTGGCTATGTGGCTTCTCAGTGCCTCAGTTTCCTCATTATAGGAGTAATGATGGTACTACTTCAAAGGGTAGCTCTGAGAATTAAATGAGTTAATACATATAAAATGTTTAGAACAATGCTTGTAATGAGGTCAGTACTTAGCAAGTATTGCTGTTGCCTGTTATCATCATCGTTTTCTTTATCATCGTTTAACTGGTGAAATCCTATGCTTCTTTCAGGTCCTGCTAACATTTCACAACTTCTCTGTAGCTTTCTCAGAGCCCCACTGTTCCAGGCAGGCTTGGCTCTTCTTCCATGCTGCCACATTGTTCACTCTGCCATTTCAGTATTGGCACACTGCATCTTGTTATTTGAACACGCATCTCTTTCTTGATTATTGTAAATACAGTGACATCAAATGTAACGGTGAAGGAAGGAAGGAAGAAGTGTGTACTACGTCTAAAATTATTTTGTGGGGTGCCTGGGTGGCTCAGTAATTAGGCATCTGCCTTCGGCTCAGGTCATGATCCCAGGGTCCTGGGATTGAGCCCTGCATCGGGCTCCCCGCTCGGCGGGAGTCTGGCTTCTCCCTCTCCCACTCCCCATGCTTGTGTTCCCTCTCTCTCTGTCAAATAAATAAATAAGATCTTTAAAAATAAAATTATTTTGGGTTATCACCCATATGAATAGTATGGGAAATATTTTTAGTCACTCCTAATATTAAAGAAGCTGGGGGCTTTTTCTTCTGTCTAAAGATGTCATAAAATATTTTTCAAGCTTTCTTTGTTATTCAGAAGTTTATTGGAAAGAGCAATTTTTTTATTATCTCTATAAAGAAAGTATCAGTAGTTTACATATTTCTTTTTTTTTTTTAAAGATTTTATTTATTTATTTGAGAGAGAGAGAATGAGAGACAGAGAGCATGAGAGGGAGGAGGGTCAGAGGGAGAAGCAGACTCCCTGGCGAGCAGGGAGCCCGATGCGGGACTCGATCCCGGGACTCCAGGATCATGACCTGAGCCGAAGGCAGTCGCTTAACCAACTGAGCCACCCAGGCGCCCAGTTTACATATTTCTAATATATAGTGAACTATTCATATAGTATAGTACTACATGTATTTCTAAGCAAACATTTGGAAGTTATAAAATATTTGTAAAATGTTGACATTTTTTTCTGATTCATATTGGCCTTTCTCCAATTAGTCCAAATTAATGACGTACTGCTTCATGAAAAAGTATCAGTAATATCCATCACTAGCCCCTGATATTAAAACTGGGAGGAAATACTCAATGAACTGTTTTTGTTATCTTGTTTTTTCCATCTTAATGTATTTAGAGTAGAATATCTGAATCTATCATGACATGCAGATTAACAAACTTTTCTGAATGCTAATGTGGTTTTACACAGTTTACCTTTAAGTAAATGTTTCTTATAATAGTAATTTACCTTGCAAATTCCATTTTAATTAGCTTGTTTGTATGTGGGAGATCATAAATATTTGCTTTGTATATTAAAAATACACCACAAAATGTGTTTGTACTTAATAATTACCTAACAGATGTTTCCTTTTCTTAAAATGTTTTAAAAATGCTTAAATACTAAATAATTCTAAATATACTCAGAGCCTTAAAAATCAAACAAGTTACTGAAAATTCAAATACATATATTCTTCTTACCACATTTCTCAGTGAGATGGCATACTACATTTAGGAAGAGTGTATTTTTCTTTTTCTAGAGTTTATTTCTGGATGGTTAACCAAGGATATGTTAAAATATGTTTATTCTAATGGACGCCATATCTCAAATATGAGTAGTGTCAAATGATTGTTATTTTTCTAAGGGATCTGGTTTTATTGACAATAATTGGCATCTCTTTTTAACTATTTTTGAAACAGGACAGAGATTTCTTCTGCCATCAGATGTCTTTCTGCTTGACTGAACTGCACCTGTGGTCTTTGAAGAATACCTTACACATTGGGGGTAAGTGAGCTCTGGGTTAATTTCAGTATTTTTCAAATATAAGTTATAATGTTATAAGTAAGTACTAGCAAAGGTTAGAGCCTGGATTCTCTAGCTAGAATTGCATTATTTTCTTATACTTAATGAAAAACTGGTTAATGAAAAATAATTCTTTTTAGTTACTCTGAAAAAGTTATTTTTTTCAACTTGAGTTAGATTTTCTGTTATGAAATTAATTTTATTGGCCTAATATTAGTTTCCTTTTAGGATACATACATGTTCAGGTTTTTCCTGGGATTGTTCATAACGACTGATATATATTCATAAATATTTGCAGGCTAGCTAATGGTAAGGGTATTTCTATTCGATATTAAGATAATATTTCAAACATACAGCTAAGATGTACAATTAATTATGTTTATATTCTTTCATTTCACATTTTGGAGGACAGGAGTAACGTAAGTATGTTTTAATGATGCTTATTAGTATTTTAGCATAAAGTATGTATTGTTAGGAAATAACTGTTAAAATATCTTCTCCTCTTTGATTATCCAAAACAACTCTAGTATTTAGAAGGAGAGTTTTATTTATATGCCTTTAGCATCATTACTAAGAAGATGGTTTGCCTTGCAAATGTAATTATAATTTCACTAAGTTTACTTTGCTTAAAATGTGCTAAGGATAGAATTTCCAGTTAAACAAGGGAGATTTAAAAACACATTCGCTTCCTCCCCAAATTCTTCTAAAATGAGAATAAATGAATTAAAGAAGGCATAAACCCACAAGGACTAAGAGAATAGGAGAGGAGACAATTGCAATTGCGCAATTTTTGGAAGATGGAAGGGATGGAGGAATTAGCAAAACTTAAAAATCTGAATATCAAATGTCTACAGAAGAGAATTCCAAAGACAGCCACTCTGTGTCTCAGAATTCCAGAAAGGTACAGAAATTTGAGAAGCCAGATACTGCAGAAGGATGGGGATTCATTCAGTATGAGGGTGACAACAAAAGGACTTGAAATTTTGCTTATGAAGTGGTGAGACACCTCTCATACATGTGGAAGTATTTAATTAGAGAGGCTCTAAACTTGGAGACATCAGCCTCAGGAAAAGAAGACAGGGGAAAGGTACTGAAGTGAAAATAGTGATGAAGTGAAAACCTACGTACTGATGGGTGAAGTCCTCTTAATCCCGCTTGATTCTGAAATGTGTCACAGCCAGTTGTGTACTTTCCAAGAAAGAAGGAGTTTGAGGGCCTGGAGCAACTGCATGACCCCAAAGAGAAGACCTATTGACATTGACATTTGAGGGGGTCCTCCAGTGAAACACCCTGGTCCCTGGCTGATCAGTGAAGCCCACCAGTTGGCAAGCCCTCTTCATGTACACAGAGCTTTTAATCAGTTTTCTAGTGCCTCATTTTTAAATATGAAGAGCAAGCAAGAAACAAAATACAGAAGTTTCAGAAAACACTGGAAAGTGATTCTGACCTCTTGGAAATTAAAAATAGCAGAAAAAGATTTTAAACTCAAAAGAGCAACAACAAAAGAATTCTCTCCAAAAATAGAAGAGAGAAAAAAAAAAAAAAAAACCACAGGAAGAAATTCAGCTTATTTCACTGCTAGTGAAAGTATAAATTGGTGCAACCACTTTAGGAAACAATTTGACATTATCTAGTATAGTGGGAGCTATATGTCACCTATTGACCAGTAATTCCACTCCTGGGTATATACTCTAGCAAAAGCCCTGACACTTGTGCACCAGGAGACACGTACCAAAATGTTCATAATAGTACTGTTCATGACGCAGGCAACTAGAAACAACCCAGCAGGAGAATGGATAAATACATTTATGCGGGGCGCCTGGGTGGCTCAGTCGTTAAGCGTCTGCCTTCGGCTCAGGTCATGATCCCAGGGTCCTGGGATCGAGTCCCACATCAGGCTCCCTGCTCGGCGGGAAGCCTGCTTCTCCCTCTCCCACTCCCCCTGCTTGTGTTCCTGCTCTCGCTATCTCTCTCTCTGTCAAATAAATAAATGAAATCTTTAAAAAAAAAAATACATTTATGCAACAGAGAAAGTGAATGCGTTATAGCTGTATGCAACAGCATCAGTGAATGTCAAGAATATAATATTGGGCAAAAAAAAAAAAGTAAGTTGCAAAAGAGTACAAATAGTATGATTGCATTTAGAGGAAGTTCAAAAACAATAGATAGAAAATCTGATAGAAAAAAGTGAAATGAATGCTGTGACAAAAGATAAGATTAATAAACAGGAGCGATAAGAATAGTAGAGTCTCAACATAGGAATACTACACTCAATTACTAATTCTGGGAAAAGCAGCGAAGAGGAAGCAAAGAAATTATCAAAGAAATATTACTAGAAATTTTCCTAGAACTAAGAAAATGAGTTTATAGGTTGAAAAGTCCTGTAAGTACTGAACACAATGAATGGAAGAAGACATATATGAAGGCACATCAGCGTGAAATTTCAGAACACTGAGCATAAAGAAAAAATCCAGAGATCTTATAGCAAAAAAAAGAACAAATGGATCACATACAAAGGGTTGGAACTCAGATTGTCCTTGGCCTTTTTAACACTGATAGTGGACACTATGAAGCAATGGAATGATGTCTTCAAAATTCAGAGAGAAATTATTTCCAACTTAGTATTCTCTCCCCAGCCAGTCAGTTAGTTGTCAGAAGACATTTTCAGCTTTGTAAATACTCACCAAATTTACCTTCCTTTTCTCATTAAACTACCAGAGCATATGTGTCTTGCCAAAAAAGGGAATTAATCCAAGACAGAAGGCACATCTGTCTAGTCAGGAAAATAGACAGTATCTGTGCATCAGTCCTAGAAGTTGGGCAGTCCAGAATAGTACTGGATCATGAGGCTCTAGGGGAGATGTTGCCAATGAAAAAATTATACTGATTAGTCATTGAAATGTGAGAGTATATTGGAGATTAATTAGTGTTAACATTCTTTAAAAAGCTTTTATTTATTTGAGAGAGAGAGAGAGAGCACCAGCAGGGGGGAGGGGTAGAGGGAGAGGGAGAAGCAGACTCCCTGCTGAGCAGGGAGCCCGATGTGGGGCTCTATCCCAGGATCTTAGGATCATGACCTGAGCCTAAGGCAGATGCTTAACCGACTGAGCCACCCAGGCACCTGTGTTAACATTCTTTTAAAGCAAATAAAAAACAAGGCAATTTTTAACATCAGGGAAGTTGTATAAAAAAAGGAAATGCAATCATATAGTGTACCTACCCCATGCTTCGGTTGTGAATAGTGTTTATGTATTCATTAATATTGTAAGCACTGATTTAACCAAAAATTGTGCTCTAATTATATTGGGAGGATGGGGAGAAGTGTAAGTCAAGTGTCTGTAGGTAGGGAGGGGTACACAGTGGTAAAAGATAACTGAATTCTCAATTTCCATAGTGGATAGGCAATAGATAATATCTACAACTGAAGAATCAAGAAATATTAGAGTGAGAAAACTATTTATAAATATGGAGGAATATACAGAAGAAACAGCTCATAGTTGAAAATAGTTCTCTCTAAGGAGGAGAGGGCTAGAACATATACAGTGTGGCAGTGTTGCTTATGTTGAAAGACTTGAGCAGTATACCTGAACTTTTTAAAGCCCTGCCATGTTTGAATTACATATTTTAAAAAGATAGGAAGCCAAAAATAGCAATCTTTTTATACCCCCAAAGACATTGGTAATATCATAATTAATGATATTTTTCTACAAAGCTCAAAGCGGTATCAATGCAAATATTCTTTAAAAAGAAGTATGTGGGGCGCCTGACTGGCTCAGTCAGTAGAGCATGTGACTCTTGATCTCGGGGTTGTAAGTTTGAGCCCCACATTGGATGTAGAGATTACTTAAAAATAAAATCTTAAAAAAATTATATGTCCCAATTAGTGGCATGATGAATAGAATGGAACTTTAATAAGTACACAGGATTGACTCTTTTGAAAAACTCTATTTGAAAAGTTAATTATATGGGACACCTGGCTGGCTCAGTTGGTGGAGCATGTGACTCTTGATTTTGGGGTTGTGATTTTGAGCCCCATGTTGGGTGTAGAGATTATGTAAATAAATCAATAAATCTTTAAAATAATAAAAATAAAAATTATAGCTATAATACATTTTTTTTTCAAGTTTCATGTTTCAGTTTGAGAAAGTTTGGAGCAGTCAGTCACTAGGGGGCAGCCTGTACTGCTTCCACTACTTGAGAAACAGTTGTATCCTTTTGTTAGTAACTAGAATTATTTTGCATGGAGGGAAACAACTATTACTTCAAAGAAAAAGATATTTCACTATTTACAGATACGAATAAAATGGGCACGATTATTTGGTTTTCCTGTAATTCAATTGCAAGGACAGAGTTCTTGGTTAAATCACTCTCAACATCTGGGAAGCCTTGCTTTTGCTTTTGTACCCCCAGAAGAGCACCTGAATTTGAATGGGTTTTGAAGGTTTTTTGAGTCTAAACAAGCTTCAGATAACTTAACCATACGTATGTTTCCTCTAATTTTCTCTTCCTCTCCTGCAAATTTCCCCCAAGCACCATACTAGCTTCCAGCTAAGCTGGAGAAAAGAAAGCAATAGCTCAGAAACAGGGCTAATTTCATTTGGCATTGCTTAGTGGCAGTTCCTTTTGTTAGCCCCCACCCCCACCCCGTGAAAAATATCAGAGGAAGTGTGAAAGAAAAAAGTTGGTCTTCCTTGATTTGTTTTTTTTTTTTTTTTACTACTCCTTTCCTCATGCCCTTGTAGTTTTGTGTAAATCTTTTTAGATTAGATTGATAAACCTTCCAGTTCCTGCATATCCCTAGAATAGATGAACTCATGTCCAGATACTTTTGAACTTATTAATTTATAGTAACATAAAAAGATTGTTTCTGTCCTCGCCTACCTGCCCCCTAACCCCAGTCCTGCTGTATCATATAATACGGTTTGGTTTCTTATTCTCCAGAACTTTTTACCATAATCTAATGTTATTTCTTCTTTTCCATAGATAGAGACATAGGGATCTACCAGTATTATGACAAGAAAGACCCACCAGGTAAACTGTCTATTCTACTCAACTAATTTTTATAAATGAAATATTCTAAACTATAAAATACTATTAAAAACTCTTTTTTTGAGCTTTAAATTCTAAAGTTAAAAAAAGTCATTTCAGTTCTTTAGAAAAATACTGAGGTTGAAATCTGTTCTATATAAAATAAAGCAATATCGAGAAAATACTGTAGAAGAACATGAAAATTTTCATTTTACTGCCGATCCAACCGATAACTGGACAGTCTATTCACGTTTATCTATCAGTGTCCCAGTAGAGGGCATTGTTAATGCGTGGGTCCCACTGTTGCTGGCCTCCTGGATCCTTACCTGATATCTGAAATAGGCATTTCTGAGTGAATGATCAATTTTCTTTATCTGATTAATCCTGTTAATCCCAGAAGTTTCATGATGGGCCAAAAGGTCTTTCTAGCTAGTTACTTCCTGTTTTGGTCTGTTGAAGTGGGGCTTGTGTGGGCATCCTGTGTGCTTAGCTTGGTGGTTAATAGGCTAACTTCATGATTCTGATGACAGACTGAAGCAGCTTCTGTTCTAGACTCCATTGCCGTTTTTCTTTTCCCTATCTGATGAGATTGTGAGCTCAGGATATTGGCCCACCTGTTGTGCTGTGTAAGCCTTTTTACTACAAATTTAGGAAATACGTCTATGAAATGAAAACATCCACATTATGGCATTTTTTTTCCAACTGCCTTTAAAAAATTTAGCATAATTTGTTAGTCTCAGCAATGTGATAATATACATTATATGTGTGCATTTAAAATACAAAGTATTTTAATTAAAATAATTTCCACTTTTTTTTTCTTCTTTCCTTCTTTCTCCTGCCATAGTATCAGTGACAGAGCATGGTAACTTAGAAGAAAAGCAGAAGCTGGCAGAATGTAAGCTTACTTTATACTTTTGTGTAATTATTATAAAACTGGAACTTGAATATCCCTGAAGATTCAGTCTTAAAAAATATTTTAAGCTGTGCTCGCTTCGGCAGCACATATACTAAAAATATTTTAAGCTTTCTGCACAAATATCTTAAAATTATAAATTCCCACTGTTTAGGTATATAAACATATGAGTGAGAATTATATGTGGTAGGCATTTCTAATTTAGACCATTGAAATCTCTATCCAGTTTTGATAAGATATATGCCTGTGTAAACATAAACTTTCTTAATGAACCATATTTATATCATTTAATATATTTAAAATAAGTGTGTCATACTTAAATTCTGATAACATTTTGTTACACACACCATGCCTAAATTGTTTATATGTTTTACCCATTTTAAGAAAATAAAATTTGTAAAAAAAAAAAAAAAGAAATTTGTAATGATTAGTATTAGCATTTTATTCTTTCTAGTCTTTTCTGTTCTCAGATATATAGATATGATAATATGGCTACAATGAAAGATGGCTTTAATGATTGGAAATTAAATATAATTTAACTTTTATTTGGAATACAGGTGGAGCTGAAAGTCCTACTTTTTCCCTTGTTTTAAATGGGCAAGGTGACATTTAATTTTTTTCAATGCTGTATTAGTAACTACAATATAAATTTAAAAATTTGCATATATGCTGTATACATCATACATTATGCTTATAGAATGAAATTAATTTGCTGAAATAAGATAAATAGTAATTCTACTATAAAATTTAAATGTCTGTATATACTATGAGTACGCACACAGGATATACACACATACATACAACTCTTTTTTTAGAATTATTATTTAGAATTCAAAGATGAATTTTCGTGATGAAATAGATATGGTTAAATGAATTTAAAATTTTGTTCTTTTACATAAAACTATTTTTAGTTTGTCTTAGGCTAATATTGAGATTTTACTAAATAATTTTATCTTTTAATTAAATGCATTTAAAACAAAACAAAGGCTTATCATTATTGAATTGTGTACATTTTAAAGAGGATCATTTTAAATAAAGTTTTAATAGGTGATGCTTCCTTTTAAATTTATGTTCTGTGCATCATATTTTGTGTTTTATTTCTTTCCTCAGTATATCCAGTCACTTGTAGGAATTTTCAGGTCTGAGAGGGTTACTTGCAGAATTTGGAATTTCTTTTGGATTGAACTTTTAATTATTTATATGAGAAAGTTAATTCTCTGGTAAAGAGTTGGTCATTTACAACTAGGTACTAGATTCACAAGACTAGAAAACTTTCCCAGGGATTCTCTGAGCCGTGTTGGTTGTCATTATAAAATTATGATCACCAAGGTTGTTTTGTGGTAAAAATCCTGTTCCTATGACAAAGCCTTTCAAAAGGCTGTTATTTGATGATGGAAATGAAGCCCACTTCCTCTCAATTAAGGAGGTGTTTTATTTTAATCCTCCTAAGGCACACTGCTAAGCAGAGTTTCCTTTTTAAATCTTGTTTAACTAACTGTAGTACATATTTCATTTGCCAGCACGAGATTATCCGTGGACACTCAAAAATAGACGCCCAGAAAAACTTCGAGACTCACTCAAGGAGTTGGAGGTATCTTTCCAAAAGTTTCAAAAATGGCAACAAACAAATCTGTTTTAGAACATCTTTCAACAGTTTTAATTTTCATAAAGGATCAACTCTCCTGGTGATGATAGCTTTGCTTTTGTCTAGTGAGGAGTTCCAACACAGTTGCAGCTTTGTGTGGCATGCTGATCTTTTTTTTTTTTTTTTGCGCTTGCAAATCAGAAGCACTCTGATAACAACAATGTGTATAGCCAACTGCACTCTCTCTTTTTCTGTTTCCTTCAGGAATTGATGCAAAACAGTCACTGTGTGCTGAGCAAATGGAAGAACAAATATGTCTGTCAGGTAAAATGGTTTGACATACTTTTGCAGTGTTTAACCAATGGAGCTGAAAACTATGCAGTAATTGGTATTCTTGTGTTTATGATAGATAATGGACAAAAACTTTTTAGGAGTGGATATTTCATAGTTTGAATTCTAGTCATTCTAGAACTAACATTAGACAGATTGACACACCCACCAGGCTGCCTCATTAATCAATATAGTTGTACTGACACTGTGAACGCTAATAAAAATGGTATTTTTTGTTTAGATTTGTCTGAATGTTGTATTAGATGTTTCCTGGCATAGATTTAATCATATTTTTGAGTGAAGATAAAAGCACAGGACAGAAGGTTTTTTGGCATATTACTCTAATAAGCATTTGTGAGTACCATGCTTATGGAAACCAGCAAGCAGACTGGAGTTAGACCTAACATAAGACATTTGCTCTTATTTTTTGAACCCTTTAAGTTGTGCTGTTTAATACAATAGCCACCAGTCACCTGTGGTTATTTAAAAATAAATTTAAACTAATCAAAATTAAAGAAAGTTAAAAATTCAGTTCCTCGGTTGTGCTACCCACATTTTAAGTGCTCAATAGCCACATGTTGTCATATATAGATAAAGAACATTTCCATCACAGAAAGTTCTGTTAGCACAGTTAGGACGTAGACAGCATGAGCTACATGTTGAATGGGTCTAGATTCAGGACATAATAATTAGTGACCATTGATCAGAAAATAATGGACAAATGCCTTAGCTTTGTTTATAGGCTTAAGAAATACTAGTTGCCTAGAAAAATCTTGTTTGTGATTAAAAGAATCAGTCATATTCTACTCATATGTGTAATTGAAGTTACATTAGTACTACTAATAATTATAACTGTTTTATGGAATTGAATATCCTATATGAATTTAAATTCCTACTTGTTTATAATGTGATTTATTTTAGGTCTAACTATTCTTGTTTGAAGTTTAGGCCTATGGCTCTATCCATAAATCTATAACATTGAATTTGTAGTTATTATGAGCATATCTTAATTGAGTATTTGAATATAGACTATCATTTTAATGGACTCTAGTTTTTCCTCATTTTTTGTTTAAACTAGCCTACTTTTATTCATGAAGGTAACTAGTTACCTCCTCAAATGGCATAAATCATTTTTTTCCAGAGACTGTTTGCAAGGCTGAATTAATATTATTAGCAGCATAATACTTTCTAAATTTGACTTAGGATTCTATCCAAAAGAATGAAATTATTTAAAAATTCATAATTTGTTTTTATTAAAGTTTTAATCAAACTTTAAAACTTTAATACAAAATATGCTCCAGGAAGTTTTAAACTTAGTACAACTCATTGTACTTCTCAATGCAATTACTCACCTTAAAAGCAAGCTCAAAATAATTTGACTGGAGGGCAAGCCTACTACCCATAGTAAGAGATCTGTCTTGTGGCCTCCACCCTTACCATTGCACAGGGTAAGTTGGAACATGTCAGGCATCTTAAAATATGCAGTGAAGCATCCCAGTATGCAATCCTTTTTATTTTTTTTAATTTTAATTTTTTAAAAAAGATTTTATTTATTTGACAGAGAAAAAGCGCACAGCACAGGTAGGGGGAGAGGCAGAGGGAGAGGGAGAAGTAGGCTCCCTGCTCAGCAGGGAGCCCAACCAGGGGCTCAATCCCAGGACTCCGAGATCATGACCTGAGCTGAAGGCAGACACTTAACCGACTGAGCCACCCAGGCACCCATAGGCAATCCTTTATAAATAGATGTTATTGCATTTTAATTTTTAAGCAAGTTTGTATGTATTTGTATATAGGGGGAATAAGGAGGAGGACGTCCCTCATTATTAAATTACTTCAATGCAGAAAAGGAATTTTCATGATAGAATATATATAAAATTACTTCTGTAATTTATAGCAAACCAACAACAGTGGTTTCTTAGGCTTTTGTACCAATGAGTCGCTTTTAATATTTCCAGTGAAGTGTATTTTTCTGTATGTTCTGTCATATTTTGTGCTTTATTTGTGTGATTGATAAGTTATTCCTAAAATACACCTTTTACTACCAGCACATTCTTAATGTGATGGTATATTTTAATAAGATAACTTGACTTCCACCCTGCCCATCCTGATTAGTCCCCATATCTTTAGGGCCTTTGAAAGACTTCCTAACATTATTTATCCACTTCCTCAATTTCTAAACAAGACTGTGAGCTAAGTCTTCTAAAAATATGTGTGTATGTGCATTATCCTAAAGATCTCTAATATCATAGTAAATTAAAAATTTGGTGCTCAAACTAAATTTTTAAAAGGATCCCCTTAACATTTTGTTAGTTACAAAAGAAGTACTCCCCAAGTTACTCAAGGGTCCTCCTTTTGTGAGGTGTGGTGGCTCCTCCATAATACAGGCTTAAATTTCTTTTTTTTTTTTTTTTAAGATTTTATTTATTTATTTGACAGAGAGAGACACAGTGAGAGAGGGAACACAAGCAGGGGGAGTGGGAGAGAGAGAAGCAGGCTTCCCGCAGAGCAGGGAGCCTGATCCGGGGCTCAATCCCAGGACCCTGGGATCATGACCTGAGCCAAAGGCAGACGCTTAACGACTAAGCCACCCAGGCGCCCCCAGGCTTAAATTTCTATTAGTAGTTTTTCCCATATATTTAGCCCTAAAATGGTGACAACTGACCACAACATACTCTTAAAAAGGGGATGAAATTAAAGTTCCTCAGTACCTTGGTGCCAACATAGTTGAACTCTCAGTCTTTGATTATGGCCACTCCTCAACTAATGTAAATCTTTTACCCCCCAAAATGGCAAATTTAAGACTTACGGAACTTATCTTGGTTGTCTTCTTTTTAAGGGATCGTTATTTCTTCAAAAGGTCTAACTGTTTGGAAATCAGCGGGACAACTACAGAGACAAAGGATTTCAGAGGATACATTTTGAGCTTAGGTTTTTCCCTCTGTTGAATAATGAGATTTTATAGGTTGTCATCATAACCAACGCTTAGTTCATGTTGTTGATCCAATGACCTATAAATTGTACCATTTAAAAATAATTCCCTCCACTTGCAAATTCAAAAGTTTTTAAATCAAGATTTACCTGTACATATGCTCTGTATGAAAATTGTTTTTTAAAGTTGGTTTTTCAGGCTATGCCTATTCCTAGTTTGAAATGCATTAAAAGTATGAGATGTAATTTAGAGATTTAGTTTCACCAGCTATCAAAATATCTCTCTCTCTTTTTTTTGGTTTTCCTAAAATCATTTTATTATAAGAAAGTGTTTAATAATTTCCACTTTGAATTTCTTAAACCATTTTACAAACTATTCATTTTATAAATATTTTACAAAGGGAATAATAGTTTCAGCATTCGGAGACTATTAAATTGTATACCACTATGGTGGAATTTTTAAATTCTTTTAATTATTGTGCTTTAAGTTACATTCATATTTACAGGTTATTACATAATTATTTAAAAGCAATGTTATCGTTAAGATAGATATAACATCATATATGTCGATTTTAGATTAAATTATTTGAATCGAATATGTATAGTCAGCTACAAAAGTATATGATATAGTTAGCTGTACCCTGATTTCTTTCTATAACAGTTCCACATTTCTGGATACAATTTTAATATGCCAGTGGGGAGCCTAGATACAATTTTAAAATGCCAGTGGGGAGCCTGGGTGGCTCAGTTGGGTTAAGCGGCTGACTCTTGGTTTCAGACTGGGTCATGATCTCAGGGTCCTGGGATGGAGCCCTGCACTGGGCTCTGTGCTCACCTGGAAGGCTGCTTGAGGATTCTCTCTCTCCCTCTTCCTCTGCCCCTCCCACTGCTCATGCTTTCTCTCTCTAAAATAAATAAATATATCTTTAAAAAAATGGCAAGAAAAGATAGTTTTCTTTTTTGGTTCTTAATAATGAATTACTTGACGTGCTATGTAAGAATATAAATTATTTTCTAAGCCTACCACAGATAAATTGTGAGTTTATGGAACTCATTTTATCATAATTTCCTCAGTTGTAGAGTTGATAGCATCATTAGCTGATCTTCTCTTTCATCAAATTGTATTGAAAATCAGTTTGGTTTTCTCATAAAATAATAATTGACAAACCATGACTTCAAGTTACAACTATTTGAAACAGTATATTACTTATATAAAACTTATCACACTGTATTTATTGAGTGCCACCATTATGGGATGCACTAAGGAAGTGTAAGATGTGGGCTGAGTCCCCAGTATAACCTAATCAAGGAATATAGACACATGAAATCACTAAGACACTAATGAGTACTAAGTTGTAGGATACCAGGTAAAAAGATAATAAAGTTTAGTGAAAAGATAGTAAGAGTTTAGAGAGAAGCCATAGAGATTAGCGTGGCATTAAGATGTAGGATAAAACAGGAAAACTAGAGGCAGTTTGTATAAAGAACAAATGAGATAGGATAATTATTTTCTGGAAACACCAACCCAGAGGGTTTCTGGATTTGAAGATGCTAAGCACAATACATAGTAGAAGTGAGGTGGCTAGACTGAGAATAAGGGGATTGAGTGAGAGTCTGTATCTGGAATGGTGAGATCTTCCTCAGCTCTTTCCCCTCTCTAGCCGTGAGGTGTAAGTCTCTGTGTAACCTGTTTAAGGGATCCTTCTCTGAAAAAAATAGATTATTCCCCCTCCCCACCCGTCGACCCAGAGCAATGGCTATAGATACCAATATTTGGTAGTTTCCTTTGAAAAGGTAGATGTGCCAACCAATATCCTTATAGTGGAGTTATAAGTTAATAAGCTTACCAATGCATAACAAGCTCTCATTCAATTTTTAAAGAGACTTACTTTAAAATATAACCAGAGAGCTAGAGATTATGATACTGTTGAAGAAATTCTCCACCTGTAAATCCAAGATCTTTGTGTATGAGTTTAAAAAAAACTAAAAGAATCAGGGACAGTGCAACAAACAGAACTAAATTCAGGGAATTAAAATTAACCCACAGAGATGTAAGAGGAGCTGTTCATCTTTAAAACAAGAATAGGAAGCTATTTTTAAAAAAGGAATACTTGGGGAAAAGGGAAGGGCCTCTTGGGAATTAAAAATATGACATCATTTAAATAGAAAAACTAATAGAAGAATTGAAAGAGAAAGTTCAAATATCACTGTACTGCAGAACAGAATGACAAAAAGATAGAGGATCTTTCATAAGAAAGAAGTGAAGAGAAATCTTAGGATGATAACTGTGCCTTAGGCCTAGAGAGCAACTAGTCCAAATTGGGACAGGGGACAGAAGATTCTACTAGGAATGTTGGAGGGAGGGAGGGAAGAAAAGGAACTGATAATTCTAATACCTGATCTGATACAGAACTTAAAAAAATAATAAATAAGAGATAAAGGATAGAAGAGAATTAAATCTTGATTCATGATAATAGGAAATCAGTAGTAATGACTAAATAAATAATATATGGAAGACATTGCTAGTTGCTTGCCCAATATCCATTTTTTTTTATGATCAGACCCTGATGTTCCCAGTGGCAGTGTGACCAGTTTAAAGCACTCAGTTACCCTGTTCCTTTATGAAGCTGGAGGTGGCTATATGAAGTAGCTCTGGCCAAAGTAAGCACAGGTCACTGGTAGGACTTACAAGAAAACTTATTAAGAGGCCAGACGCGCCTGGGATGTGCCTTTTCAGTTTCTGCTTTTTGCTTTCTTCTAGTTTGGATCTGAGATATGCCTGAGGGGCAGGGGCCCATTTTTAACCATTTTTTCCACTCAAGGCATATATATATATTTTGTGTCTACTATATGCCAGATAGTATTCTCAATGCTGGGGATACCAGTGAACAAAAAGACAAAATGACCAATATTCCTGTTCCCCTGTGGTTTACATTCCAGTAGGGAGATAGTCATGAAAATATTGATAAGTAAAATTTAGAGTATATAAGAAAGTAAAAACTGTTAGAGAAAATCAAAGCAAGAAAGATAGGGGGTTAAGTGTGGGGGATGGTGGGGCATGATGGGCCTGGTATTTGGTGACCAGGAAAGGCCTTACTGAAATACCATGTGATTAAGGCATGAAGGAGCAAGCAATGGAAGATACCTGGAAAAGAGAGTCCCAGGTAGAGGGAACAGCAGATACAAAGGCCCTGAGATGGGAGGATGCCTGACATGTTTGAAGAATGGGAAAGAGTCAACGTGACTAGAATGGAATGAGCAAGGAGAAAGAGTAGCAGGAATTAAAATCAGAGGAAATTAGACACTAGTTATATAGGACCTTTTAGGCCTTTGATAGGACTTGGCTTTTACTCTAAGTGAGATGGGATACCCTTGAAAGGTTTTGAGCCGAGGAGGAACTTGATCTAATTCGCTTTTCAGTTGGATCGCTCTGGGTATTATGATAGGAACGAATTGAAGAGAATGAAGATGGAACAGGTTAGAAGTCTATTGCCATGGTCCAGGTGAATAATGGTGGCCTTGACTGGATGGTAGTGGTTGAGTGGTGAGAAGTGGCCAGATTCTGGGTATATTTTGAATTTTGAGCCATCAGAATTTGCTGATGGATCAATGTGGTAGATAGAAAAAAATTTCTGAACAGCTAGAAGAATGGAGTTGCCATTTATTGAGATGGGAGAGATTCCAAAGTGACATTTTTGAGTGAAATATCAAGAACTCAGTTTTGGACATCAGTGTTTGAAAGGCCGTTAGATATTCAAGTGGAGAAGTCAAATAGTTGAGAGAAAAGTCTGGGTTGGAAAGATGAATTTGGGAGGGAGCCACACAGATGGTATTAAAGCCAAGAGATTGATGAAGATCACCAAGGGAGTGAGTTTAGATATCGAACTAGCGGAAGCTGAAGGGCTGAATCCTGGGGTCCTCTGGCTTTTGGGGATTGGAGATAGAGAAAGGGAGAGATAGAGCAAGGAGACTAAGAAGGAGTAGCCAGAGCACACTGGAG
Organism: Neomonachus schauinslandi; assembly: GCF_002201575.2. Taxonomy (NCBI): domain Eukaryota; kingdom Metazoa; phylum Chordata; class Mammalia; order Carnivora; family Phocidae; genus Neomonachus; species Neomonachus schauinslandi. Next base: position 57,677,540 of record NC_058412.1, read on the forward strand.
GGAGTGTATATCCTGGAAACTAGGTTTCAAGAAGAAAGTGAAGTGTTACTGTTACATAAGAAACCAGTAACAAGATGCCTGAGATGGACCATTGAATGGAATAGCATGGAGATCATCAGTGACTTGGATAAGGGCAGTTTCAGTAGATGGTGTGGACAGGAGCCTGGATGGAATATATTGAAGAGAATGGGAAAGGGGAAATTAGGAATTAACAACATAAGAAGGGGTTATGTTATAAAGGAGAATGGAGAAATAGGGCAGGAGCTTGAAGAAGTGGAGTCAAAAGAGGTTCTTATTTCTTTTTTAGATAGGAGAAATAACATCTATTTCTAATTGGTATGCTAATGGGAATGACCCAATAGAGAGGGAAAAACTGATTCAGGGAAAGAGGAGAATTAATTGCTCAAGTAATGTTCACAAGAAGCCACTTAATAAAGGGAGAGGGGATGAAAAGTAGGTGCCTGGTACCTGATGATACCATGGACCTGTCTTATCAGGCATGGACTGCCTAACTGCAGATTTCTGGTTCTGTGAGGAAAAACAAACCCATTCTATTAAGTGATTGGGTTTTTTGTTTCTTTGTTCTCTGTTTTTTAGGTTTCTGTTACATGCACCTGAATACAATTCTAAGTGACAAAACATGCTTAGAAATGTGGGCATAGAACCAGAAGGAGCTACTGTAAGAGTTAAAAATGGTCTCATTTGCAAGTGGGATGAGAGGCTATGGTGGGAATAGGCAGTAAACAGTTGTTTTAATTCCAGGTATTCTTCAACATTTTAATAATTTATACATGTATTTCTTCAACTGAAATCTTTTTTTAAAAAGATTTTATTTATCTGACAGAGAGAGAGAGGGCACAAGCAGGGGGAGTGCCAGTGGGAGAGGGAGAAGCAGGCTCCCCACTGAACAGGGAGCCTGACATGGGGCTCGATCCCAGAACCCTGGGATCATGACCTGAGCTGAAGGCAGATGCTTAACCGACTAAGCCACCCAGGTGCCCCTTTAATTGAAATCTTTTTTTTTTTTTTTTTTTGTGAGAGAGAGAATGAGAGACAGAGAGCATGAGAGGGAGGAGAGTCAGAAGGAGAAGCAGACTCCCTGCTGAGCAGGGAGCCTGATGTGGGACTCGATCCAGGAACTCCAGGATCATGACCTGAGCCAAAGGCAGTCGCTTAACCAACTGAGCCACCCAGGCGCCCTGAAATCTTTTTTAAACATGCCCAGAGTGCTTCTAAGAAGCAGATGTCAAGCTGTACTAGGGGGCACCTGGCTGCCTCAGTCAGTAAAGCATGCAACTCTTGATCTCGGGGTCAGGAGTTTAAGCCTCATGTTGAGTGTAGAGATCACTTAAAAAATAAATAAATAAAGATGAAAAAGAAGATGTACTAGGAATGCAGGAGATTTATGGGGGAGATGTGAGAGAGAAAGCGGGAAGAGAGCAAAAGTAGGTGGGAAGGGCCTTTTGACTGGGATGTTGGTCTGAACTCTGAAAGGAGAAAGTGAAGATTGGGTATGAAGGGCCTCAGGCTATAGCATGGTGCTGAGAAAGTTTCAGGGAGGATAAATGGGGAGTCCCTGAGCCAAAGTTGCTCATTAGAGGAGTCCCCTGTTGAACTAGCACCTGACCATGCTCAGACATTGGCTAGTAGCCACCAGGGAAAGTGTAGCTTTTGTCAGTCAACTATGACACAGATTCCCAGCCTGTGTTCCTCCTGAAGAAGCTCTGAGTACTGCACATCCATGGCCATCATTCCCACAGATTTACATTAAAAATAAGAACAGGTGTCTCTATATTTGTGCATATACAATACTCTACCTTAGTAATCTTAATGTTCAGCTGGCCAATTTAATATCATGCCTTAATAATTACTCTTTCTTAGGCAAAAAATTAATTCTTTTCCAGGAAAAACAGAAAATTTACATTATAGCTTGATGATCTCAATCCAGAGTTTAATGACCTATGACAATTCACTGATACAGTAAATATTTACTCTTAAAAATACAGTAAGATATGAACCCAGTTTTGGAACGTGGTTATGACACAAAGAAAATTTTGATCTTTATAATAATGTATCTTTGTATCATCAACTAACATTTCCTTCCTGTTCTTTTCATAAATGGTTCTTTCTTTTATTAATTGTTTTCATTTTAAAGCATTTCTTTAAAGAAACTTGTAATTTCCCTGCCTCCGCCCTTGGCATTCATTTCTAATAACGTTTTGGAAGCTTCAAGGTATTTTGCCCCAAAGGAAGCTAGTTCAGGATTGTGAATTTCCCTCATATATTCAGTTATAGTTAATAGTAAATATATGGAAAGCTAAATGAGTTCAAAATCTGAATAATCTGTCTGTTGTTGATTTTCATATTTCACACATCCTATTAGAAAGTAACTATGATTATTGAGGAATTGATTTTTTTTCTTTCAATCTCTTTTTATTATGTTTTCAAATGGCTACTAAGTTGTTGGGACATAAATACCTATTAAGTTGTTGGAGTCTATTTATTAAATGAAACTGCAGTTACATTTGGCCTGGGGGCACCATAAGATTACTGAGACATATAGGATGCCATGAAATGAGAAACTTTGGGAGCCCCTGGCCTAGATTTTGGATCCCATGCCCTCTGGCCTTCCAGGACCCCAAATGATTATCATTTGTTTTATGTGTAGCATAATGGTGGAAAGCACAAACTGCTTCATTCTTCATGGTATCAAATCTTGGCTTTACTAGCTGTGTGACTTTGGGAAGTTACTTCACCTCTCTGTGCCAGAGTTTATTTAACTATAAAATGAAGATAAAAACTTATAAGTTTATTGTAAGAAGGAAGTTAAAATATATAAAATGTTTAGTTTCTAGCACAGACCTGCTTTTTAAACTTTCTGTTAACTGGATCTTTTGAATCAACTTAAGATTTTTTTTATTTAAAAAATATTTTTATTATGGTAAAAAAACATAAAATTTGCCATCTTAACCAATTTTAAGTGCGTAGTTCAGTAATGCTAAATATATTCATATTGTTGTGAAACAGATCTCCAGAACTTTTTCATCTTGAGAAACTGAAACTTTATATCCCTTAAACAACAAATCCTCTTTCCCCCTCCTCCCAGTCCCTGGCAACCACCATTCTACTCTCTGTTTCTGTGACTTTGACTATTTTAGATACCTCATATAAGTAGAATCATGCAGTATTTGTTCTTCTGTGACTGACTTATTTCACTTAGCATAATATCCTCATGGTTCATCCATGTTGTGGCAAGTGACAGGAATTCCTTCCTTTTTAAGGCTGAATAATATTGCACTGTATGTATATACCATAGTTTATCTGTTCATCCACTGATGGACATTTGGGTTGCTTCCTTTTGTTGACTGTGTGAATAATGCTGCTATGAACTTGGGGTACAAATATCTCTTCAAGACCTTGTTTTCATTTCTTTTGGATATATATCCACAAGTTGGATTGTTGAATCAGATGATTGTTCTATTTTTAGTTTTTTGAGGAAACTCCATACTGTCTTCCATAGCGATTGTACCATTTTACAATCCTAGCATGGTACACAAGGGTTCCAGTTTCTCTACATCCTCACCAACACTTTTTGTTTTCCTTTTTTTTTTTTTGATAGTTGCTATCCTAATGGGTGTGAAGTGATATCTCATTGTGGTTTTGATTTGCATTTCTCTAGTGATTAGTGATGTTGAACATCATTTCCTTTGCTTGTTGGCCATTTGTATATTTTTTTTGGAGAAATGTCTATTCATGTGTTTTACCCATTTTTTAATGATTGTATGATTTTTTGTTACTGATTTATAGGAGTTTAAAAAATATATTCTGGATATTAACCCCTTATCAGATGTATGATTTGCAAATATGCTCTCCCATTGTGTGGATTGCCTTTTTTAACCTGTTGATTATGTCCTTTAATACATTAAAGTCTTAAAGTTTGACCTAGTTCCATTTGTCTATTTTTGCTTTTGTTGTCTATGCTTTTGGTATTATATTTAAGAAATCATTGTCAAATCCAATGTCATGAAGCTGCTTCCCTGTGGTTTCTTTGAGGGATTTTATACTTTTGTGTCTAAGTGTAGATCTTTAACCCATTTTGGTATTTTTGTGTATGTGTAGGAGTCCACCTTCATTCTTTTGCATGTGAATATCCAGTATTTCCCACACCATTTGTTGAAGTGACTGTCCTTTCCTCTTGAATGGTCTTGGCCCTCTTGTTGAAGATCACTTTGAGCATTATTTGTGAGGGTTTATTTCTGAGCTCCCTATTCTGTTCCATTGGTCTATAGGTTTGTCTCTATGGCAGAATCACACCATTTTGATTACTGTGGCTTTATAATATGTTTTGAAATCAGGTAATGTGAATCTTCTAACTTTGTTCTTTTTCAAAACTGTTTTGGCTATTTGGCCAAATAGCTATCCCAAAGCTATTTGGGATCCCTGGGATTCCCAATTAGCTTTTAAATAGGTTTGCAGAAAGCAACTGCTTTCTTTTTAAACAAATAACCACAGGTCTTATTTATCACTGGTACTACCAGGTCTTATTGCTTTCCTTCAAAAGCAAATTTCTCAAAAGAATTGTCCCTATTTGTAGTCTCCCTTTCCTTATTGCTCACTCAGGGTTCAGCCAACTCCAGTTGCGCTTTTGTCCTGATTATTATGCTGAAAAACTTGCCACGAAGGTCACAAAAAACTCCATATTACTAAATGCAATGAACTTTTTTTTTTTAAAAAAGCGTCATCTTAAATACACAGGAGGATTCAACACTACTGACCACTCCCTTTTTTTTTTTTTTTCGGTTTTGTTTTGTTTTGTTTTGTTTTGTTTTAGAGCGGGTGGAAGGGCAGAGGGAGAGGGAGAAAGAGAATCTTAAGCAGACTCCACACCCAGCACGGAGCCTGATGCAGGGCTTGATCTCACAACCCTCAGATCATGACCTGAGCTGAAATCAGGAGTTGGATGCTTAACTGACTGAGCCACCCAAGCACTGCACCACTCCCTTGTTCTTGAAGTGCTTTTTTCCTGTTAATTCTCCTGATACTTTGTTCTTCTGGTATTCTTTCTACCTCTCTGGCATTCTTGGTTTCCTTTTCAGGCCCATACTCCTTTCCTGTGTCCTTGAATGTTGGAGTTCCTCAAGGTCCAATTCTAAGCCCTGTCCTCTCTCCTCTGAACTCCCGAGTTATCAAATTTATATCTATAGCTTTAATGGCTTCTTTATAGAGCTCAGACCTTTTCCCTTTGCTCCAAATCTATAAATCTAGTTGCCTACTTAATGTCTCCCCTTGGGTACCTCAAAGATATTTCAAACACGTATATATTTTTTTAATTAAAAAAAATTTTAAGTAAACTTTACCCACCCCCCCCACCCCACCCCCCGCCATGTGGGGCTTCAGCTCACAACACTGAGATCAAGAGTCACATGCTGTACCAACTGAGCCAGCCAGGCACTCCCAAACATAGTATCTTTAAAATGGAACTCAGAGCCCTTTACCTGTTCTTCTTTTGCTATTCTAGTCTCAGTGAATAGCTCTGCCTTCCATCCACTTACAGAAACCAGAAAGCTGGAAGTCTCCTGTTTATCTTAGAAATTATCTTCTTCTTTACCTAACTCCCACCACCACCACACACACATGTCTGACTGAACTCTTATTGTTGATTTTATCTCCTAAATCTCTCTCACACTGGCTGGAGGCTTTCCATCCCTTTGCTAATAACTTTAGTCAGAGCCACCTCACTTCATCTCTCTTTTAGACTACTTAAACACTTCCTAAATGTTCTACCTGCTTCAATTTTTGCTCCCCATCAGTCTGTCCTCCACACTGTAGCCAAAATGATTTTTAAAAGGCAAACTGGTCACTCTTCTCTTTAAAACCCTCCCACAACTCTGGAGAATAGATAGGGAACTGAAAACTGATTAACTAGGGCAGGGGTAAGGGAGCATGGGTGGGAGGGATACAGGAAAAGGAATAAGATCTTTTTTTAAAAAAAGATTTACTCATTTATTTGACAGAGAGAGAGCAAGGTGGGGGGCAGAGAGAGAGGGAGAGAGAGAATCTCAAGCAGACATCGCACTGAACACAGAGCCTGATATGGGGCTCAATCTCACAACCCTGAGATCATGACCTGAGCCAAAATCAAGAGTCCGACTCTCAACAGACTGAGCCACCCACAGCGCCCCAGGAACAAGACTTAACTGTTACCTCTGTATAATTTGTTGTTGTTTTCTTTTGGAACTACATGACTGTATTATCCATTCCAAAAATTAAATCAATAAATTGAATTTTAAAAATTATAGCATCACACTACTCTTAAAGGCTAGACTGAACTCTTCCTAATCTACTTACCTCTTTAACTTCATCCCCTACTATACTCTCTTTTAAAAATTGGGGCTCCTGGGTGGCTGATTCGGTTAAGTGTTAGACTCTTGATTTCGGCTCAGGGTTGTGAGATCGAGCCCCAAGTTGGGCTCTGTGCTGGGCGTGGAGTTGGCTTAAGACTCTCTCCCTCTCCCACTGCCCCTCCCCCACCCCCACTCGCATGCACATACTCTCTCTCAAAAAATTTAAGAAAAAAATTTCAGTGCCCTAACAAAACAAAACAAATCTCAGTGCCTCAGCCACACAGGCTTCTGTCAGTCCCTCATGCTCTAACATGCTTTCTCTTGCTTCAGGGCCTTTGCCTAAACTATTCCTAGCTCTGCCCAAAATGCCCTTTGCTCCCCTTTTCACTGAGGTAACACACTGCTATCCTTACATCTCAGACCACCAGTTATCACTGCTGTAGGGAAGCCTTCCCTGACAAGCTCTATCCTCTATTATGTGCTTTTACAAGACCATGTACTGCTTGGCACTCATTGTAGTTCCAGTTTTACATTTATTATATGACCATCTAATTACTATCTGCTTCACCGATTTGACTAAAAAGTTCCAGGGGGGCAGGGACTGTGCTTGGTATGTTAAATTAGAGCAAAGTTATAAACTGTTTGGGAGAAGTTATAAAACTGCTCAGTATTTTGTGATAGATTTTTATTTTTAAAGATTTTTGTGGTTTTATATTTCTAGCTCAACAAAAAGAAGCAGTAACAATTTAACGATACTAATCCTAAGAAATCTCTGCTGTGCTTAAGCCCAGCATAATACTCTGTGTTGTTAAATTAGGAAGGTATCTGACTGCATATTAAGGGTGAGTGTGTGTATGTGTGTGTTTAAATTAAGTCAGGAAGTGCTGTTGTCAGTCTTTAAGAGGTGACGTATATACAAAATTTCCAAGCTTACTTTTCTGGAACATCTTCAGAGATTAATATTTCACAGACTGTGCCTTGGGAAATGCTCTTTTAGATTTATGCTATATTAGTATTTTATTACAGGGAAGGAGAAGCAGAATGTTTCAGGGGCAACTGTTGAGTATGGTCCTAATCAAAGAGAACAGATATATTAAGAATGGTAGATTTTAGAGAAATTGAAGAAAATCGGCAGAATATTGGTGAATTTGAAATCTGTGGGTGAAGGTGACCAGTTAAAAATAGTAAATTCAAACAAAGGGAACTGAAAAAAGATTTAGTGGTGATCTTTATTCCGTTTTAATGTTTTAAAATTTAAAATAATTAGGGGTGCCTGGCTCACTCAGTCGGTAGAACATGTACTCTTGATCTCATGGTTGTGAGTTCAAGCCTCACGTTGGGTGTGGAGCCTACTTAAAATAAAAAATAGATAAAAAATTAAAAAATAAAATTTAAAATAATTAAAATGACTCCTTACCACTCTAAAATGGCATACAATAAGAACGGGTATATAGTAAAAAGTAAAAGTACCCCCCAACCCCAGGCTCCTTCCCCTCTTCATGATAACCACAGTTAACAGTTTGGTTTATGTCCTTCCTCCATGTATTTACAAACATTTCTCTGTGTTTATGTATGCATATACATTTGTTTTTAAAATAAGTGGAATTACCCTGTACATACTGTTCTGTAACTTGCTTCACATAACAGTGTATAACATACCTGTCAATGATCTACATCTACCTCCTTATTTTTAGTAGGTGCATAATAATCCATAATTTGGATCTACTATACTTTACAGTGATATTCTTTTTTGTAAGTAAATAAATTGGACATGGATGAACAATCTAATAAAGCATTATGATAAGAAAAAAGTGTTTTGATTTTTTTTTTTTAGTAAGTGAAATTGCAGAGGAGAGGGACTCAGTCCAGTTTCCTACTTGATCCTTTTAGTAAGGATCCACTGTTGTAGTTCATTTTCAGTATGATTTAAATTCTGACTTCTTACAAACAGATTTTGTGGCATAAAAGCATCTCTTTAAAACCACAAAATAAGAAATATATTTGTGACCAAATAATTTAAGAGCTGCTTCTTTGTTTTTAAAAAGTTTTATAGAAAAATACCAAAAACATATAAAAAGTTAAAAAATCATCCATAATCCCAATTTTTAAAAACTCTATCTGAGGCCAGAAGTTAAAATTCATGCCTCTAGCTCCTAATTTCACTTCTTTGAGGTATGTAGTGTCAACAGTTTTGGGCATAGTCTTTCTGACATTTTCTTGTATTTATGCACATAATTTCTACATGCGTATATATATATATATATATATATATACCACAGCACTTTTTTCCTAATAAAATGGGATGATGCTCTTCATGTAGTTCTGCAACTTTTAGAAATTCTGCACACACTCCTTACTCAACAATGTATCATAGACTTGGGCAGAAAACCTCTGATTAATTAAACTTATCTTTTATGTTATCTCTATTTGTTTTCTTGTACTAACAACATTCACAATAACCAAACTCATAAGCTACTGATTTATTAACTGGCATGTCAATTTATTAATTTATAGTGTCATAATATCTGGCATCATAGATTTTGTTCATTTGCTTGGGGCATTCCTACCTGATGGCTGAATTACTCAAGAGACAAAATTATAGATAAGAAGGCTGATTGGTGAGCTAAGAATTAGAGCAAGAGTGAGGAGGTGTTCTTCCAGGATATTTCTATCAAGCTATGGTAGCTCTCTGACTTGCCCTGGGGCTCTTTCTGTCTTGACAACTGGCATTAGTTATCACTCATTGCCTTGGACATGGTGAGAAGCATACAGAACAGGCTTCCTCCAGGCTCCTGATCTGAACTGTGCACTGCTCACCACTCCATTTAAGATATCTGACCAGGTGTTCAGACATTACTCTTTCTTTATGTAAGGAAAGTGTTGGTTAGAATTTGAGGATCCCCCAAATCGGCTTGATGCAGATAGGGAGAACCTTCATCATAGCAGCTCATTTACGAGCACTCTCTTCGGGTGAGCCTCTGTGGAAGCAACTCACAGATAGAACTTGTGATCACCAGTGTCTCCAGACATCGCCAAATGTCCCCTGGTGGCCAAAATCAGCCCCAGTTGAGAACCACTGGTTTAGAGGGAGACTGGTTTAGAGTGAAGAGTGAGCAAGAGAGAGGAAGAGAGGAAAACTGGATGGGGTATTACAGGATATTAGTTCCTCAGTGGTGTGAGAAAGAACACTGAATTTGTCCTATGTCTTAGTCTCTACTTTCCCACTAATTATGAGACCTTTGGTTAGTTGCTTTACCTTCCTGGTCGTGAATTAGTATGAGAATTAACCTTGTTACTATTATTTTTTTTAACTTGTATACTTATTAGATACCGGAGTTGTACTGTCATTTTACATGTATTATAATGTGTATAGAAGTCCTCTGTAAATTGTAAAATTTTGTACAAAAGTACTGTGCTATCTGGTATGATTTCCTGTTCACTTCTTACCACTACTTTTATCCCTTTTGATCTTTGAAACTACTGGCAAATAGGAGATTTACCTTTGTACTTTTTGTGTGTGTATGAATTTCACCACGATTATAAATATTTTCTAGGAATGATCACTTTTATGTAATAATTATATATAAACATAAAAGAGGTGGCTTGAAAATTCCATTAGGGATTAAAAAGTAGCATTACTCATAGTAAGTGAGAAAAGGAGATTTCTGATATTGAATAGACTTAGCAGGCAAATTTCTAGGCATGTATGTATTCCATATATTGAATAGCACTGTACAAATCTTTGGGAAACCCCATTGTTAACACTTCTCTATCCAGAAAAATACCTGTTTATTTCTTGTCCTTTGTTTTTGTCCTTAAGTCAATTCCCTCTGGTAAGTCAATTAAATTTTTTTTGTCCTTTTCTTAACTGCATTCACTTTTGTTTCTCCACTTTAATGGATTAGTCAGGCATGGTTTCCCTCTATACTCAAATGTTTGCTGAATGAAGGAATAAATTACAGAAGACATGTTATCTTTTTTCCAGCAGATTATCTGCTAAAATGATCAGTGACTCTACTCTTCATTATAGATTTCCCCAATGTAAAATTGTTTGACTATCTATAGCTCTCAGAGTTTCTCCAGAATTTATCCCATGGATTGGATTGGGGGCAGGATTGAGTGAGTGTTGGGTACCATCGTGATGTAAATTCACTGGACCTCCAAGGAGTGGCTCTATAATACTTTAAATATTTCCTTCAGCCCTAGAATTCACTCCAGTAGTCCTAATACTTTGTTGTCTCTCTGGATTGTGGTGTTCAGCACCTGCTGTCTCCCACATGCCTGCTAATGATTTTGGGGATCAGATTTTGCTGCCTGTTCATGACTTAATTTTCAGATCATGGATTGAACCTGTCACTCATTGTTGATTTTTAGTACTGACCCTGCATACCTTTACTTTTCATTTTCTCCTCAGATATAGTAATAGTCACATGGATTTGGGGAGAATTTTCTTAACCAATGAGAATATTGAATTCACTGGAATTGTTTGTGATCACTATTATAAAATAGCTCATTTACAGTTACTGCACCAGTTCTTCTTCAATACTTGAGACCAAGTGTGATGCATTTCTCTTCTCTGTGGTATTGAACTCTCTCTTCTAGGAAACAGCCATTTATTCTAACCAAAACCTCCATTTCTCTCTGAAATGAGGTCTTCTCCTATATTCTATATATATTCTACTAACATGTGTCTTCCTTATTCACCATTGTATCCCCATCTATATACTTGGCTTATATAGGAGGCACTCACATATTTTGACCTAGTGAATGAAATGAAACTCAGGTTCTTGTGGTTGTTTATGTTTTGTGTAGATTAATGTTATCATCTGATGTAATTTTCTTTTTCTTTTCCCGGTGCCATTTCATCTCCAATTAAGTACTGAATCTAAGGTTAGGAGAAACCATTTTAAGAGCCATTTGAAGATTATGGGAATCATTTCCCATTTTCTTAAAGAGAAAGCTTCTTTGGTATGAGCTCATTGGAGAAAATGAGAAGGAGAAATGATAAAGGCAATGGAAAGAAACATGGACAGAGCAGAAATAGTATTTCCTGCCTAGGAGACCGTCTGAGAAAAGAAAAAGTTTCCGTTCCTGTTTTGCCTTAGTCATGTTCTGCATAAAGAACAACATTAAAATTAGAACAGTTTTGGGAAATCTCATGGGTCTTCCATTGATTCATCCTGTGGATCTAGCCTCAAGCTCAGATCTGCTCTGTAGTGGCTTCCCTTTACTTCTCTCCTCTTTTTCATTTTCTGAGCTGTCAGAATTTTCCGACTGCTTGCAGTAGGATGGGACAATATCTTAGTGCCCCTTTTTCTTCTTGTCGTGCCAAATCTTACATAGGCCATTTTGGAGGGTTTAGGAACAAACCTGTTGGGGAAACAGGTGGAAACACTTTCTTATCTGAACTGGAATATTCTTTTCCTGAACTTCAGACTATTTTTTCCTGATACTGGTTATCTCCATTACTATATCCAGGACTATCTTTAGCACCAGTACTTGGAAACTTTATGCTTTCCCACAGGTATAAAAATGCATTGATTAGTGTATTAATTTATTTGTATCTTATTATTTCAAAATCTGGTGTCAGAGATACCTCTAGGCCACAAGACATTTAGAGATCTATAATGATGGACATACCTTGATCCTGATGAGTACCCAAACTAGGTTTCAATAAGAGGGCTAACCTGATCTTTTAATACCTCTAAAGTTTGGAATGCTCCAAACCTCAGACCATGGTCCTCTTTCTCTTTCAATTTTGTTGATTGATTGAGTGAAATGTTTTTTGTTTTTGTTTTTTTTCCCTCACAGTTCTAGAGACTAGAATTCTGAGACCAATGTACTGTCAGGGTTGCTTTCTGGTAAGTCCTCTCTTCCTGACTTACAGACATCAGTCTTCTTACTGTGTTAACATATGGTCTTTCCTGTGCGTGCACATGGAGAGAGAGTTCTCTCTTGTCTCTTCCTCTTCTTATGAGGACACCGGATTAGGGCCCCACCCATATGACCTCTCTACTCATTTTTTCAGGACAGCTTATCCAGTTCCATGACTTTAAACACTATCTTTATATTCTTGATGACTCCCAAATATATATTGCTAGCCCTTACTTCACCCTGAACTTCAGACTCATTTCTAATTGTCTACTCAATATCTCTACTTGTATGTCTATAGACACCATAAACTAACATGTCCAAAACCAAACTTTTGATTCCCCCTAAATATGTGTCTCCTTGAGTGTTCCCTATCTCATTAAATCCAGTTGCTCAGCCCAAAAATTTTTGAGTTTTTCTCTTGTATGCCACATCCAATCCTTCAGCAGGTCTTGGTTGATTCCCTTTAAAATATATCTCAAATCTGTCCACATATCATTTTTTCTAGCATTGCCATTCTATCGAAGCCATCATCTTCTCTCACCTGGACCACTGCAATAGCCTCCGAATGGTCTCCTTGGTTCTACTCTTGCCCAGACCCCTCTTTAAAACATAAATTAGATTGTAATTCTCTGCTGCTTAAAACCCAATGATTTCTCATCAACCTAACCTGGCCCAGCTACCTCTCTGATTTCATCCTCTGTGAATATCACTGTCACTCATTTCCCTCTAGCTACTCTGCCCTAGCTTTCTTCAGTCATTCCAGGCATATTCTGACCTTAGAGTTTTTGCATTTGCTGTTCTCCACCTCAAGTTCCCTTTCTCCAAATAATCCTGTGGCTTGTTCAATAACTTCATTTAGGTCAAGTGACTCAAATGTCATCTCCTTAGAGAGATCTTTTTATTTCTTTATTAGTCATTCTGCTTAAAAGAGCATTCTCCTAAAATCCCCATCTTTACTGTGCTTTATTTTCTCTGTAGTTCTTGTTGCTCTCTGACATTATATCGAAACTATTTGCTTGTTGCGTGTGTCCACACTAGAAGGCAAGCTCCCTGAGGTGAGGGAGGCAGGGACTTTGTTGGTTGTGTTCACTGCTGTATTTTCAGTACGTAGAACAGGGCCTGGCTCATATAAAATACTAAATATAGATTTGTGGAATGAATGAATGAATATATAAATAAGTGGCTTCACCTATCCTTCAAAGAAAGATTCTGAAGGAATGCTGAAACTCACTGGGCAGGATTCACAGTTCCCAAATCGCTGCTCCAATCTCCATATTATCTACTGCAACATGCATGCTTTCTTACTGTACCTTAACACTTCCCCTTCAAATCCTTTCCAGCTTACGTCCCTCTTTTACCTACTCTCACAGGTTGCACTTTATATCTCCATCTCACAAAAGTGGTCTTTTAGAATTCATTTTCTAAGATAACAAATGCTCATACATAGAAACAGCAATTGCTCTTAGCACATGAGGGTTAGTTCATGATAGTGGTGCTGAGAGCAGAAAGTAAGGAAAGAAATTTGAAACTTGGACAAATTAAATTCCAAAGTTCTGGAGGAACTTGCAGATATCTTGGAGACAATATACTTATGAAATTGTAGCAAATGGGAAAGGTGACAAAAGATTGTACTGGTGATAACTCACCTGGAGTCTAGTGCACTCTGTCTAGTATTGAGTCCAATCTGGGCACAAGATTTTTAGAAAGACAAAAAAAAAATGTGTTCAGAGATGGCAAATAGTATAGTGAACATACATCATATGAATAATGGTTGAATAATAGTAATTGCAAACATTTACTACGTGGCAGGCATTATTCTAAATACTGTTTGTAAAAAGTTATTTAATGCTCATCCTATGAGGTAGATATTACCCTACTTTTTGGATGAGGAAATGAAGTTATAAAGAGGTTAAGTAACTCCCACAAGGTCACACAGCTAGTAAGAGGTAGAGCCAGTGCTGATTTCATGCTGATTCAGAGTCCATGCTTAACACTATGTTATTATCTTTTAATATTTTAAAGTGTGCTATTGAAGAAAAATTTAGATTATTATAGAAGTTCTTAGAAGGCAGTATTAGCCTTTACCTCAAGCTCAAGCACCGCCATCTCCTACTCAGTCTTCCCAGTCTCTCCAGTATGTACTCCAATAATAGGACCAGTAATAGCACTTTATTACACTTATTTGCTTGTATCCCTCTCTCTATTAACCTATCTTTCAACTATTTTGAGGATTATATTTTATTCTCTTTTGAGCTACTAAGTTTAGTGCTTGGCATATAATCAACATTCAGTTTTTGTTGAATGAAAAACATGAATAAATGATTTCTAAATCAATTAGAACTGTCCAGTGGTAAGGTAATGAGCTCCTGATCACTAGAGGTATTCAAGCATGGGCTGAATGCTTGAAGGATGCTTGAAGGGGTGCTGCAGAAGGAACTTTCATGTCATTGTGGAAGATTAGACTAAGTTTCTTTCTAACTATGAATAATCTAATCCTATAATGAGTTAATTATGATTTTTTTCTTCAAACATTTAGTTAGCATCTACTGTGTGCCTGGCATTATTTTAGGCATTGAAGATACAAAGATAAAAGTGGCCTAGCCAGTATCCATAAAGAGCTAGTAGTCAGTGGATAACTAAGAAAAGAGATGCTCAGGAATATAGGTGTAAAGTCTTAGTGGATAAAAATAAATAGAAAAGGACAGCTTTTTTTTTTTTTTAAGATTTTATTTACTTATTTGACAGAGAGATACACAGTGAGAGAGGGAACACAAGCAGGAGGAGAGGGAGAGGGAGAAGCAGGCTTCCCGCCGAGCAGGGAGCCCAATGTGGGGCTCGATCCCAGGACCCTGGGATCACGACCCGAGCCGAAGGCAGACGCTTAACCATTAGAGCCACCCAGGTGCCCCGAAAAGGACAGCTTTTATAGATGTTTTGAATAAATGGGGAAGGGAGAAAAAAGCTGTGACATAGGGGAGAACTAGGTATGAAAGATGACCCTAAAATTGCCTGCCTGAAAAGGGAGAACTTAGAAGTAAAGACCATGTGTTATGTTGTTATGGGGGAATTCCCCAAAGAGAAATATCAGTGTTTGCCATCAAGGTGTATTGCAGGGCTGGATGTAATTCAGTAGAGATTAGTTTGTGAATATTTTGAAATTCTTGGAACAAATGTTCTTCTCTTATTAGTCTCTCAAACGAATAAAGATGGTAACCTCTTCCCTGCCCTCTGCCCCTTATAGGGGCATTGACATTAAATGGACAGTCTATTAAGTCATGTGAGACCCTTCAGTTTCTTTTCCTATTCATGAGCCTGGAATCTGTTAGGCAGTGGGGAAGTAGTAGTCTTTCTTTATATTAGCCTGGTCCCTCATGCTGCTCATCCTTCACACATGTCTAAATATGTCTTGACACAGAATCATCCTTTCTAGCTGGGACACGACTCCTAGGTAGGTGGGGAATTCCCCTGTTTTGTTTAAAATCATAGTTGTCTTTGAGTTTGGCTAGCATGTTCATGATTAGTTTACTGACAATTGGTTTTTTTCTTCTTATACCATATGCTCTTCCATGATTCATCAGCTTTGAGTCTGTTGCCTTGAAGGTGAAACAATTTCTTCCAATGTTGATATTTCATAGTCTCATAGATAACAAGCATACGCATATGCATAGTCCTTTCAGAAGTTTTAAACATTTGGAGATGAATGAATTATGCTGCCACAAATGGAAAGGAACAGTATAAAATCATAATGGTGATATCCAGTCATCTTTTGTTGGTGGTTGGGTGAACACTGATATTGATAAAGCCTGGTACTTTACTGTGTTTATCTCTTTTTGAGAAATTGTTTGTGACATGTACTATTTATTTTTGAATATTAAAGTTTAACATTTTACTTCAATTGCCTTGATTTACATGTATTTAATATTTTAAACTGACAAGATCTTTATTTGTAGAAGCGGGGTTTAAATTCCGAATAAATTGTAACATTCACTTTTTATATTGTTTTGTTTATATTGTAATGGTTGCATCTTTTCTATATTTAATGTATAGCAACGACTATTCAGACCTTCAGAAATCTTTTAATTTCTGATAGAAATAGTAATCTTTCAAAATATTTTAATAGAACACAGTACATTTTTGAAATCAATACAAAGCAGTTATTTCTACATTGGTGTTTTCTAAGTGTTTCGATGATTAGGCGTCTAATAAACATGGTCTAAATTCAGTTTCTGCATAGCTTTAATCAGTGCCTTTATTGTGGTGCATCATTTCGTCACCTGTATCTATTTACTCAGAATGGCAGTGATTGTTTTCAATGAAGAAAAACCTTTATAATTTCATGGTGTAGATGCTCATGTAAATATCTTTATAATTTAAATACATTTAAAGAGAGATTTTTGAAAGACTCTAATTCTCAGTATATCTCTCCCCCTGACCCCTTTACCTGGTTTTAGCTCCTCTTTGGTTCAGGTGTGCTGGTGTCCCTAAGCCTCTCTGGGCCACAGCTGGAAAAAGTGGTGATTGACAGGAGCCTGGTGGGGAAGCTCATCTCCGACTCCATCAGTGATGGTAATTACCCCCATGTGCCTACATTAACAGTGGTGCAGGAGAAATACTGTGTCAACAGGTACACTAATTATTACCACTGGGACTTGCAAACACAAGTAATCACTTATAATAACATAGTTACAACCCCTGGGACCAATACAAGTTTTGACTAATATTTACTACAAAAATTTTGTCAAGCCTTAGGCTCATACTCTGAGTATTTTTCACTTTTTCCTTTAAAAAATGTGAATGTATTTTCAAAAGAAGGTGTTTTTTTTGGTGTGTTCTTTCAAAATTAGTCCCCTATTGTTGACATTTCAAATATTTTTCATTTTCAAATGAATTTTGGATAACCCAAATGTGTTAACACATCCACCACCAACAACAACAAAAATCTATGATTTGGCTAGTAGGAAGATCCTTTGTTACCAAAATCTATGAATACTAACTTTTGAAAAAATTTGGGCAATATTTCTAAATACCAAAAACCAATGCCAAATATACTAGATAAAGCTGGACCCTTTTAAGTATACCACAATCAGTATATAATTGCTACAAAGCACATAATAAAGGGCCTCCTGGGTGGTACAGTCAGTAGGGTGTCCAACTCTTGGTTTCGGCTTAGGTTGTGATCTCAGGGTCAGAGATTGAGCCTGGGGTCGAACCCGGAGTTGGGCTTCACGCTCATTGCTCATCTTGGAGTCAGAGTTGGCTTGGGTTTCTCACTTCCTCTCCTTTTGCCCCTCCCCCACCCTCACACTCCCACACACACATGGACGTGCACACACTCTTGCTCCCTCACTCTTTCTCGCTCAAATAAATAAATAAATCTTTTAAAAAAGCACACAAAAAAAGATTTTAAGCCAATTATTGAAAAGGTAGGATACTGACATTTATTGAGTCCGAAAAGGCTCTATAATTCTGTGTCAACCTACTTATTTCATTCAATTAAAATAAAACTTTATATGGTATAGTTATTTCCATTTTATAGATAAGGAAATTGAAGCTAAGACACTAAGGAGCATGCCCATAAATGAGATACTAAGGAACAGCTTGAAAATAACCAAACTGAGATTGGAACCCAGGTTCTAGCTGCAGAGCCTATTTTCTCTCTGCTACACTGTGCTGACTCCTGAGGTTTTAAGGTTATGTTCTTTTATTGAAGGTAAAAAGGTTTAAGAAACAGGTTGCATTATCATTAGTGATTGCAAATTGTCAGTATCTTAACTGAATAATCAAAACAAAGTGTGATCTAGTGGAAAGGACAGAGGTGAGAATACAGAAACCTTGCTTCTGCTTTGTGCTATCACTAGCTACCTCTGAATAACTTAGACACAATTTCATCATCTTAGAGAAAAGCACTTTGCAGGATGGCTATAATTAGCAACATTCTGGATAATAATAAGCTGGGGATAGGATTGTAAGTGTGCCATTTCCTCTTCCTTACAGGAACAGGGTGTCAAGGAAGCTTCTTATGGAAGAAGTTCCATTTTTATATGTGTAATAATTGACCCCTTTGTTGACACTGCAAATAAAATAGTGGCTGTGATGATTTTGTCATGTTGATGCTCCTGTATAAGAATTAAAAGGAGACTCCCAACACTATTCCTGTCTCTGAGATATCTTTTTACTTGTTTCTTTTATTTATATCCAAAATAATACACTCTCATGAGACCATGATAACAATGTGATTTCTTGGCAGTTCTCCAGATTCTCCTGTAATTGTGTAGATATACTGTTGGTTGCTTCTTGCACAGCCAGGGTATGGAAGTAAAGAAAAATGCATGAAACATTCAATAATTTCTTTATGGTAGGAACAATATAAAACATTTCTCAAATTCCTAATATACTAAATTTTTATCAATAAGTTTAATAACATTAATAACCCTTTATGTAACTCATGAATATTAATTGTCTGCCTACTTGTGTGCGTTAGAAATAAGGCTGTAGAAATATTTTTGCTCATCTTCATTGTTAGATATTAATTAATGTAATGCGCATATTGAGTATAATATGCTTTATTTCATTTCAGTTCAAGGCCTCTTTTCAGCAATGACTTGTGTTTGCAAGTTTGTATACCCTCAAAAAGAAGGTTGATTGATGAAAAATTAAAAAAAAAAAAATACAGGGGCACCTGGGTGGGTGGCTTGTCAGTTTAACCGTCTGACTTCTGCTCAGGTCATGATCTCAGGCTCCTAGGACAGAGCCCCGTGTTGGGCTCCCTGCTCAGTGGGGAGTCTTCTTCTCCCTCTCCTCCTCCCTCTGCCCCTTCCCCTGCTTGTGCACTTGTGCGCTTGTGCATGCGCGCATTCACTTTCTGTCTCTCTCTCTCTCAAATAAATAAATAAATAAATCTGGAGAACACTGATCTGTATCCCCTAAAAAACCAATTTATTCTCAGATGGTTTATATCATGTAAACACAGGATTAAAGGCTAAGTACAAATAAAAGTAAATGTTTTCATCTTTACATTCAGGTATGAGATAGTCTTTTATTTTATGCTTTTCTAGCCTTGGTTCATTTGGTGGTTGTCCCCAAACATCAGTGTATCGTAAAATGGTATTAGGAAAAAGGGAAGGTATCAAATCCATGCATGACTAGGTTGATGATTATGTTTATTTGTAATTTCTTTAATATTCTTGCAAAATAATAATATTTAGGAGACTAGTTATTTCAACTGGTATTTATCTTCTGAGAATAGCTTTTTGTAATATTTTAGTGGAAAAATTCTCAATTCATTATCATTTTATTCTAATTTAGTATTTTATAATATTATCAAATCTTTTTTGTTTTTGTTTTTTAGCTCTTCTCACAGACAACTTTATCATCTTATCATTTTTGACACAAAACAAACTATGTTTTATTCAGTTTACCAAGAAGATGGGTTCTCCTGATACAAACAAAAGACTGGAAAAACTCTCAGCCTTGGATTATAAGGTAGAGATTTCAATTTATAGAGTTGTATTATTAATTATTAAGGTATGCTAGAGTATCACATGGATATTATGCTCATTCTTGAACATTTCTAGATTTCAGACAAACCAGAGTTAATTATATGATTAAGGTTGATTCACTGAAAATAGTGGCTATCCTATCCTACCTTTTCTTTTTTACTCTCATTACGGGAGTCTAATAATGGCATGTTTGGAGCAATTTATTTAGTACTTATGGAAATCAAAGATAGAAAATAGAGACAAGATACACATTTGAAAATGGTTTTCTTGCTAAGGGCAGGATATACACCATTCTCATTTTTCCCTAAAACCCCATATCATCTTTCTAGGCAAGGATAGCTGCTCTGGCTTCCATTTCACAAGAAAAGAAAGAAGAAAGAAGTCACTTTCAAAGGTTAATAGAAAAGTGTAATAAACAAGGAGTGGGAAGACCCCTCACCCCCCACATACACACACATACACCCAACTATAACTGGAGAAAAATGCGAAATGAAATCTCCTTCATATGTTAGTATCTTTCCCTTCACTAACTCCAGGTAATTTGTTTCCTTGTATCAGGGATTTTACATCTGTTAAGGCAGGATTTTTTTTTTAAATGATGTGTTTAATATAAGTTTTGCCACATTACATTTTAACTGCTTGGAAGGCATACTCTCTGCTAGGATGAGTATCTAATACATTTTCCAGGCTGTTTCAGTTCAAGGCCTCTTTTCAGCAATGACTTGTGTTTGCAAGATTGATCCAACCTCTGTGATGTGGATTTGAGACAGTTCACTGTTCACTGGGAACAGAGCTGATATACAACTTCCTTAAAAAAGATGCACACTTAATGCCATACCCAGAATATCTATCTGTAATACGGGCAAAGATTTTTAGAAGTCAGCTTTGTGGCTTGAAACTTTATGTGTGTTTTTAAAAAAGTAGTATTTAAGCTAACCTTTTGCCCTTTGGGATTATTTCTTATTGTGATTGAGGTGGTGATGATATAGGGAGGATTTAATTTTATTTGGTAGAAACATCTAATAAAAAAGATTTTTGACATGAGATAAAATATATTAAATGAGTTTTTCATTGTGGTAATAAACTAATTTGGTTTTCTTTGCCAACCTTGTGGAGCTTCTGTAATATTTTGTATAATACTGATTTTCTTTAATTGGAGTTGGTGGTAGTCATGTATTACATTTTGGTTATTTAAAAAACTGGTATTAGCACCTTAATGGGATGTTATTTTCTAGATTGGCTAACTGTAGATTTATTTGAAATGTTGCTTATTTACAAATAC
Organism: Neomonachus schauinslandi; assembly: GCF_002201575.2. NCBI lineage: Eukaryota > Metazoa > Chordata > Mammalia > Carnivora > Phocidae > Neomonachus > Neomonachus schauinslandi. The sequence goes on from NC_058412.1 coordinate 57,698,539, forward strand.
TGGTCTTTAAAATGCACCAATATAGAAAAAGTAAATAAATTAATGAAATGCTCCAATATGCATTAACTCAATATATTTAAAATGTTTTCAGTGCTACTAATATAAAATTTTGTATGACGAGTTTCTCCGTCTTAGCTATGATGGATATTTTAGTAGTCTTCTCAGCTGAAGGATAGTAGCTACCCATTAATGAGATCAGAGAGAAACTGTCAGGATGTTATCTTTTCTTATTGAAAAGATGTGAAAAATAGACTTACTATATGGACTCTTACCCTTTAAGTAAGGGAATTGCTTATTTGTTTCTTCTTTCTGCCTTTGGATTTGAGGATAATGTGGGTACTCCACATCATTTCTATACATTGGAGAAGTAACCTGCTTCCCTTTGGAAAAGCCCATGGACTTCATTTTCTGGTCCAGTATTTAAAATACAGTTATTTAATACTTAGTAAAAATGGCCATATGTCTATAGGAAGGATAATTTAAGAAACTTGTTCACTTTACTTGCCCTGTTGACCATCATGATAGAATACTGATGCCATTAAAACTCACAGGAAACAGGAAATTTCAGATTTGCACCATAGGAGGACTGAAAGTGTCAGTCTCTTAACACTATTTTCTCATCTAGAAATTTGTAACATGTTTACATGGCAGTAGGACATCAAAATAATGTATGTTTATTTGTGAGGACTTAGCAATTCCATTATGGTATTCATCTCAAGAAGATAAGTAGTTAAAATAATGATATTGAGAGCATAAATATAAGAATTTGCACTTCGAAGCCTAAAGTACATCTGTGTTGTCTGTCATTGCCCATTTGGATTTTAAAACAAAGAAATAGTGTAAAGTATTTATAACTCTGCTTTTCTTTACAGCTGTACCATAATTTAATTCTTTCAGATTGAAATAATTTTGGCAGAGAAAATTGCAGGGAAATATCCTGAAACTATTGACCTTGAACAAGTTTTCCAGTCTATATTTTAAAAATCCAATTCAATTTATTTAACAGGAAAGGGACAGTGTAAGGAGTTAAATGTTTACCATAGGAGAACAACACTGGTAATTACTTTGATTTCAGTTCCTTTTGATGTGCATTCAGAGGATGAAGAGGTCAATAATATTATGGCCATACAAATAGAAAAGGGTTCCTTTTGACCATATTAAAAAAAATAGCAGAGGATTATTAAAGCATTAACCTTGATTTTAATGGCCTTGGTTGAGTGGTGAGATCACAATTTGGATGAGCCTGATTATTTACTAAATACAATACATAAATGCAACGGGTTCTTAACACCCATTGCACTCTGGCATTATCGCATTACTGCCATCCTTTGTTGCCTTGCAGACAGGAATATGAAAGCAATCTGTCATGTAGTGAGACTGGCTCCAGAAGCATTTCTCTGATAAGAAGACCCCCTGCCCTTTGCTAGTGTCTGGTCCAGTAGGCTTAGCCATGCGCTTAATCCCCAGAAAGTGGTTCGATTATTGCTGACCAGCAATGGCAAGATAGTTTTTTTTTTCTTCCAAGCTATCAACCTTCCATTAATTCCTTAAGCAGAAATACGGTGCAATCTATATTTCCTTGGCATGTGTCACCCAGATGGTGCTGTGCTTATGTTTTCAAATAACCATGTTCCAAAATAACATAGTTTGAATAATAAATTCTACAAATCCTTCCTAAGAAAGAGAAGCATAATTCTCAGAAGCTGCATAAACTTTTACGCATGATGCTGTGGCTTATCCCTTTATGCAGAATATATGTCTCATATATTCTTTAAAGTGATATTTGCCTCAAGTTGTTTTTCCTTTTATTGTTGTCAGTCATTGTTAACGTGTTATGTCTTAAACAGTAGTCAGATACTCTTGGTCAGCAGTACTGAACTTGTCATTTAATATAGCTGGTCTTAAATCCTATGTGTAGGTCGAAGCTGTCAGGCAGCCATGACTGTACATTTTGGTATCGACTGGGATTGCTACAGCCAATTCCTCCCTAACTCACATTTCTCCTTTTCCTTTCCTCTGCTAAAAATGGGGAGAATTTTGAACATATGTCTTTTTTATATATGTGTCAAAAGAATTTGGTAAATTCTGACACCTCCTTAAGCACATGTTTAACATGCATATTTACTTGCATTTATCTACATTTACAGATGCTTTAATTTTTGTAATACTGGGAGGATTTTGCATTAAAAAATGATTCTCATATGCTTTTTTCTCTTAATCATTAGATTTCCTATTACGAGATACCTGGCCCAGTAAACAGGACAACAGAGCGTCGTCTAGCTATCAATTGTGTTCAGGATATAGTTGCTTGCTGGTGGCCACTGGTCAGTGATGATGCTTGGCCTTGGGCCCCCATTTCTCCTGAGAAGGACAGAGCCAATCTGCTGCTCCTAGGTTATGCTCAAGGAAGACTGGAGGTAATTTTAAAGCAAATATATACATTTTGTTGAAGAGCAAATAAAATAAGGCTCTTAGTTTTTCTGTTCTGAAATAAAGATGAATACTTTTTTAAACATATAATTTATTTTCCTAAATTCTCAAAAGAGGAAATTACATGTAAAGTGGGATCCTTAGAAGTATCATATCTATAGGGTAAACAGACAATTCCAGGGCTGGCCTGAATCTCACAGTGATTAAGAACACAGGCTTCTGGGTTCAAATCCAAGCTCTGCCACTATGTAGCTCTCTGTTCTTGAGCACGTTATTAAGCTCTGCACTGTGGTTTCATTATTTGAAAAATAGAGTTGACGAAGATAAATAAGTTAATACATGCATTTAGAGCAATACCTACATATAGTAAACTTTCAAACACAGATCACTGGGGGCGCCTTGATGGCTCAGTCGTTAAGTGTCTGCCTTCGGCTCAGGTCATGATCCCAGGGTCCTGGGATCGAGCCCCGCCGCATCGGGCTCCCTGCTCCACGGGAAGCCTGCTTCTCCCTCTCCCCACTCCCCCTGCTTGTGTTCCCTCTCTCGCTGTGTCTCTCTCTGTCAAATAAATAAATAAAATCTTAAAAAAAAAAAACACACAGATCACTGTTGTGATTCTTGTTATTACCATCTTTAGTGCTGTCATTACTGTTTGCCCATAATTTCATACCTGCCAAAGCTATGTTATCTCTGTCACCTTCTTTATACTTCAGTCATTGAATCAGTAAACATTAGATGAATGCTTATTTTGTGGAAGGCTCTGTGGTACCAAACCATGGCTGAGGCAAGAATTTATAAGGAGGGCTGTAGAGCAGTGGCCTTCTCAGTCTAGTGTCCTGCCTTGGATGGGAGCACCAAAACGGTTAATCTAGGAGTGGGGGGGAGGGGGCCAGGGGGGCAGTATTTCATCCTATCTATTCCTGACAGTGGTTCCATCATCATTCATTATTGTGAACCTGTGGGTAATTCCAGCTTGTACCAGTACTTTGAGTATGGGATTGTTTTTCTTTTTTATAATTTAAAACAAAAGCAACCTTTCCTGTTTCTTTTTTAAGTTTTTGCCTGAGTAAAATATAGACAGTCCCAACTTAGAGATAGTTTGACTTAGTATTTCCGACTTTGCCATGGTACGAAAGCAATACATGTTCAGTAGAAGCCGTAGTTTGAATTTTGAATTTTGATCTTTTCCCAGTCTAGTGATGTGTCTACTCTCCCATGATGCTGGGCAGTGGCAGTCAGCCACAGCTTCCAGTCAGCCATGCAATCATGAGGATAAACAACTGTTGCCCTTACAGCCATTCTGTACCTATACAACCATTCTGGTTTTTTTGCTTTCAGTACAGTATTCAATAAATTACATGAGATATTCAACACTTTATTATAAAATAGGCTTTGTGTTAGATGATTTTGCCCACTTGTATAGGCTAATTTAAATTTCTGAGCATGTTTAAGCTAGGCTGGGCTAAGCTGTGATGTCTGGTAGGTTAGGTGTATTAAATGCATTTTCAACTTAGGATATTTTCAACTTATGATGGGTTTACTGGGACTTGACTCCACTGTAAGGCAAGGAAATCTGTGGTATGTTTCTATATTCTCTCTAAATCTATTATCTATTAGGCTTTAATTCTGAGATATAATGAACAAGTCCAAGTTTTTTTCTATCTCTGTCTCTTCTGGTGTTATAAACTTTCAGGCTGTCTTTTAAGACTGCAGAGTCATTTTTAATTAATTAATTAACCTTTTTCTAGAACTTTTCCAATTTTGTTACAGTGACTAAAACCACTTGTAATGCTTTAGGTGTGGATTTGTGAGGCTAAGGAAGTGCTTTGTTCCTAGTCACTTGCTTTTCATGCCTACTGCTTTATTGATCTTGGGTTCAGAAGCTAATTGAGTAAAAGACTTCATCAAAATGATTGTAATGAAGCTAATTAGAATTCTATTAAATGTTTTGCCTTATAATAAAGGAAAAATAATTTAGTTATACTCTACATAAATTACCTGTATTTGAAATGAGTGTATTACATGAAATTGGGAGTGTTCTAAAGGGTATACATATGGTCTACATACCTTATCACCTGGTGTCATCTAGATCATGGACTTTGGAGTTGGAAAAAACCTAGTTTAACTGTTGGTTGGACCATATACATGCTACCTGTGTAACCTTAGTCAAGTTTACTCCCTCTAAGCTTCTGCCTGCTCTTAGCTAATTTTGTGTTTGCCCTTGGGTAGATCACCTATTCTCTCTGACTTTAGTTTTCTATTTTTAAAATGATGGATTTCCACCAGATAGGTCACCTCCAGGTCTGTGACAGCTCTAAAAAGTGCTCACCTGGATTCTGAAGCCACAGATCTGATTGAGCCATTGCTTGCTCAAATGCCTTTAGTAGATACGAAACTAAACTTAGCTTCAGCACTGAAAGACCACCCTGACTGGCCCTGACCTACCTTTCCAGTGTTATTTCCTTATACAAACCTATGTTCTAGCCAAGTGGTTTACTCATTGCCTCTTATTTTCCATGACCTGCCTGTACACATTACTGGTATTTCTACCTGAAAGGCCCTTCCTTCGGTTTCCACATCATTCAACAACTATTGAGCATGACCATGGAGTAAACACTGTATTTCATTCCAAGGGATCTGAATACAAAAATAACCCTGCCTGCAGGGATCCTAGTGTCCAACCAATGAGAGACAAATATGAAGTAAGTGCACTAAAGCATTAAATGATGCTGTGGATAGAGTATGTATAAGCTATAGTAGGAGCCAGTGGGGAATGATTGATTCTACTTAGGGAGATAGTCAGAAGGAAACACTAAAGAGACTTTACAGTTTGCTCAAATATGAGATTGGCAAACAGTTTTACTTGCTTTTACTATCCTTTCTAAGTTCCATATAAAGGTTGTACTAGCCCTCTGGAGTGATTTGGCTAGCTTTTTCTTTTTCTCCTCTTTGAAACAGTACCAAAAGGAATTAACTGATATTTGAGCGTTTGGTGAAACTCACCTATAAAACTGCTTGGGTGTGGTGTCTTAAAGGAAGGTAGATTTTTTAAATAACATTCCAGTTTTAAGGGCTGCTTTTTTTTTTCAGGAATTTTGAAGTCATTTTCCTAAATTTGTATTTCTGGAAAATTATCCATTTTATGTAAGTGTTTTTGAATAGATTTTCATAAAGTTGTATATGATACTTGCTCATGATTTTTAGTTATTCACCACTGATTGCATAGTTAATGCCCCCCTTTTCAATCCTACTATATTAAGATACAAAAATTCCTTTTTTTAGCAAGAGTAACTTTTTCTTGGATTTGGCCCTTTCAGTCATTCTATCAAAGTTAAACTGTTGGAAAAATTTGTGTAGATTACTTTTGCAGAACCTCATGTGAACTTCTATATGCAAAAGGTGAACGTCTTTGGAAGAAATCTCTAGGGAAATAATTGTTTCTTTTTTTCACATGTGAAGACATAATTTTTAACTATGAATTAATTGTAGCACATTTTTTAGAATATCATGAACGAAAGCCACTAGTCTATAAAAGTAATTTTCAGGCATATGTCTTTAAATTGTTTTCACTGGCCACCAGTAGACTTCTTGAGCTAATCATCAGAATAAAAGATACAATCTGCTCTTAAACTCTAAAATTCAAACTAAAAGAGTAGCAACCTCGTAGAGAAGAAATTTAATCTTTGCATCTGTTAAAACTATAGAATTTTTAAAAAGCATTTCCCATCCAAGTTCAATCAGAAAATATAATAAGCTTTTAGTTGGAAAGTGACAAGATCCTAGAGTAGTGGTCCCTAGCCTTGGCAACACATTACAATCACCTGCAGAGCTTTTACAAAGGGGCCCACCCAGACCAGTTATATCAGAATATCCAGAGGGAGAGGAAGCACCAGTATTCTTTAACAGGTTCCCTAGGTGATTCTCATGTGCATCCACATTGAGAAACACTGCTTTACAGCAAACTTAAAAAAAGAATTTAAAGCCATCCTTTTTGCATAACAGACCATGGAAAGGATAAAGCCCACATACTGAACCAAATGAGAGTTTTAACAGTAGATTCTAAGTAGAAAATTGGCTTACCAAGCAGCTAAAAAAAAAAAAAAGAAAGAAAGAAAACAAAGAAACATAGAAATAAGCTCTCTGTGACTGAATTATCTGTCTTTCAGAGGAGGAACATTTTTTAATTTATTTTATGGATATTAGAAAACTCCTGGTCTAATTTCACACCGCAGAGCTCTAAACAACAGCATGTATCTTAATTAGAAGCATAAAGCAGAGAGAGTTATGTAGTCTAGAAAAAAAATTTCTTTTGAAAAATATACAATAAATAGTGTGTAGAAAAAGAAATTTTTATCAGTAAATTCATTTAAAAGCAGTTTTTAATGGTATAGTGTGGATTATCATATATAACATGGTAATCATTTTTATTTAAATTCCACATACTCTTTATGCTTTCCTTTTGGAAAGTTTGAACCATCATCACAGAACTATTTAATTCACTCACTTTGTCAAAAATATGATGACAACACAACTTATTCTTCCCTTACCTTTGTATTTCAACAAGTATTTAACTTTTCAACTGTATGGATTAGATAATGCTTTCTGAGTATGGTCGTAATTTCAAGATATATTCCTCAGAAGAGGTCACCTAAATTTGTTTACCAAATTAATTAAAAACACTTAAGCAGAGCTATTAAACCTTAAAACATGTCAGGGATAGGGAAATAAAACCTCACAAAGATAACTGTTATCCTCTAAAATTTAAAAGCCATTTTTGCGGTGATTTAGAGAGCAGCAACTAATGGAAAAGTAAAAATGTGACCAACTTTTAATATAGCATAATTTGATTAAAGAAACATTCAGAAAGTGTTACACATGCATTCAACTGAAAAGCCAAAATATTTAAGAAACATCTCTTCCAAAGATATGTATGTATTGTGTTAGCTTTCAATAAAATAACAAAGATTTTATATTCTCGGTGTGATAGCTTTTAAAAAATCTCTTTATTATAAAACATGCATGAAGAAAACCACACAAAATAAATGTATAGTTTAATGAGCTATTATGAAGGAAATACCCCTGGAACCACACTTAGGTCTAGAAGAGGAACATTGCCAGGCACCCAGAAATACTATTATGTACCGTCATGATTTCAACCCCTTCTTGGTTCCCAAAAGTAACCTCTATCATGACTTTCCATCATTTTCTTACATACCCATGTAGTTTTTATCATCCTAATGCATCTCCCAACACTGAAGTTGAATATTATCCATTTAAAACACTAATGTGAGGTTCCTAGATGCCTCAGTCAGTTAAGCTTCTGCCTTCAGCTCAACCTGCATCAGGCTCTCTGCTCAGCAGGGGAGTCAGCTTCTCCCACTCTCTCTGCCCCTACTCATGTTCTCTCTCTCGCTCACTCTCTCAGATAAATAAATAAAATCTTAAAAAAAAACAAAACACTCTAATGTATCTTTTGATTTACAAGCTCCCCCTCCATCCCTTTCTTTTCCTTAAAATTGATCTTTTGAAACTGCAGTGTCCCAATTTTGTTGTTTTTCCATAATCGTAGTAAGGTTCAACATGTTTCTCTATCATTTGAAAATTCTACAAGTTAGTCAGTTTTGGCAAGACTATATGGGGTGGTGCGTTCTTTTTATCAGAAGGCACGTAATGTCAAGTTCTCTCTTGGTTTTCTGTCTTTTTTTTTTTTTTTAAAGATTTTATTTATTTATTTGAGAGAGAGAGAATGAGAGAGAGCAAGCACATGAGAGGGGGGAGGGTCAGAGGGAGAAGCAGACTCCCTGCCGAGCAGGGAGCCCGATGCGGGACTCGATCCCAGGACTCCAGGATCATGACCTGAGCCGAAGGCAGTCGCTTAACCAACTGAGCCACCCAGGTGCCCGGTTTTCTGTCTTTTAATGTTAGCAGCTATTAATGCTCAGTGCCTACATCCATTAATTCATTAGGGTTGCAAAATGGTGATATTCTAATTATATTATTATTTTTTCATTTATTAATTGGGATACTTTTATAAAGAGATGCTTGTACTCATCTCCTATTTGTTTTCCCAATGGATGAATTCATATAGATAGTATAATCAGGATAAATGTCAGTTTCTTTTCTTTTATTTGCTAGTTTTCAAGATAATGAAATGGTTCCTTATCACTCCCTGAAGGTAACCAATTTGTTTTTGCTTTTCAAGTAGCATTATTAATTGATGGATTTAAATATATTTGACTTGATGGGTTTTATAAATTGTATTTGTTATCCTTTTGAAAGCCCAGACTTGTCTTATGTTTGGGAACCTCTACAAGTTGGCTCCTCTTTTTGTCATGACCTCAGTAGTCTTGGGTAGCTTTCCTGCTATTTGGTATGACAAATATGTCCCATGCTTATCTTGTATATTTCCTGACTCAGACCTGGAATTAGCCATTTCTTCAACAAGCTCTGGTTTCTTTTAATGGAAAACGGTATTTTAAGCCCAAGTTTGGGAGCTAGGGATAGTATGTTGTTGTTACTGGATTCGTCATTGTTTTTAGGTTTCTTTAGTAGAATGAGCTAGAGATTTTATACATACATATATTCAAAGTGAGTTCACATTGCTATTTCTAACTCGAATTCAGGATACAGGGGTTTTAATTTAATAGCTTCTATATAACATGTATCTCCTCATTTTCATACCAAAAATCCTAGTTTGCAGGGATGTGGGGGACAAATTATAATATACCGTAATTACTTGCTTACCTTATCTCACAGTGTACACCTAACAGTCTGAGAATAATCATACTAATACTACCACTAATATAAATTACTGAGAACATTCAGAAACTTTTTGCCTATGTTTTTATTACTTCTTTCCTTTCCATTTTTAAATAGTTGTACTTTATTTACATTATTGGAGCATAAAGTCATTACACATAATGTTCTTTGTCTTTTAATCTTCATCTAGTCATCCATGGGTTTTTGGTTTTGCTATTTAGTTGAATTGTTTCTTTTGTGTGGGGATTTAGAGAGATTCAAAACTATAGTGCCACCATCACCACTTTGCCAGGATCAGGGATGCTATATTCATGGTCATATTTAAACACTTAGTTTTTAAAGCTCTCTGCCCAACATGGGGCTTCAACTCATGACCCCGAGATCAAGAGTCGCATGTTCTACTGACTAAGCCAGTCAGGTGCCCCGATAAACACTTAGTTTGAACCAACCCTCTATAGCTAAACATGAAACATGACAATCTTGAGCCTATCTCCAGCTCACTGTAATTGCATTTCTGCTTCTGTGCATTCTTAATTTTAAAATATCTTCCAGACACAGTATCAGTCATATTGACTGCTTATGCTTTTCCTTCTCTGTACTGTTCCTATTTTGATGACTTTTGGATCAGTTCTGTCTACTTTTTTCAAATTTAGCTTTTTTTAAGAATAAAAATGATATCATCTAAGTGTGTGTTTTCAACAAGTTTCAACCTTAAAGCTGACTGATTTAAACTTGACTGAAAACAATTCTCCTTAGGAAGGAAACTACCAGCTTGTTTATCCTTGAAACTGGGAAATTCCAAGACCTTTAGGACTCTTCTTTATCTTTTCTGCCCTTTCTTAGCTTGAATTTTTAAATTCTTACCATTTTCTTTCTTTATTACAGTTTTCTTTAAAAAAAAACCAAAAAGAAAACAGCAAAAAATAAAACACTGGACCATGGTCATCCACCTCTTGTCTGGTGTCACAGTCTCTCTTAATTGGGCACTCGGAACATTGCATAGCCTTTAGCCTGTGTTTCTGTGCTTTTGTTTGTATCTTCCTATTACCTTAGAATTAAAGCAGAGATCTTTTTCTAGAGACTTCCAGACTTTGAGCCCATCACCACACATTATAAAAGTCTTCATTTTTTTATCCCTTAATTATCTATACTGTTCTTCCCCATCTCATTGTTTGCCTCTTCATTATGCTTGTATTAAAACTTTTCACCATGTTCTTTACCACAGCCATTCCCACTTGAATTCTACTGATCTGTTCCTGAAACCTGACATATATATTTTAAGAATCTTTAGAGAGTTATTAGATTTCAGAATTCACCTAATCTGGGGAATGCCTGATGATAGGATTAAGACCAAGAACTCAAGGTTGCTAAGAGAGTAAATCTTAAAAGTACTTATCACAAGACAAAACTTTGTAACTATATATGGTGATGGATATTAATGAGACTTACTGTGGTGATCATTTCACAGTATATACAAATATTGAATCATTATGTTGGACACCTGAAAGTAATATAATGTTATATGTCAATTAGACCTCCATAAAAAGAAAAAAAGGCCAAGAACTCAATGAGAGAAAGGAATTCTTGATTATGAAGTTTGTAGAGGATAGCATTAAACATGCCTTATGGAAGGTGATAGTAGACTTCAAATTAATCTTGGTAGCTTACATGAATATCACCAGCCAATGTCTTTGGATTCTTTTCTCTCCTTTGTGCTTTTTCCTTCAGGGCATTGTCACTTAACATTTCTCCCTTCACTACACACCACATTTTTTTATTTCTTTATCTTAGCATTATATCTTGGCCTGATTATCTCCTGACTAGTACTTCGAACTAAGTTCATTTGGGGAGGACAAACTAGTTGCATGAATATGAGAGATGTCTGAGTAGATGCAAGTTTGGATTTTAAAAAGTCTATTTTTTCTTGGTATTTTGCAATAACTGTATAATTGCATTTGGTGTTTTCAACTTCTTTTTTTTTTTTTACACTTTTTTTTTAGTCTTATGTTAATCCCCATACATTACATCATTAGTTTTAGATGAAGTGTTCCATGATTCATTGTTTGTGCATAACACCCAGTGCTCCATGCAGAATGTGCCCTCCTCAATACCCACCACCAGGCTAACCCATCCTCCCACCCCCCTCCCCTCTAGAACCCTGTTTGTTTTTCAGAGTCCATCGTCTCTCATGGTTCGTCTACCCCTCCGATTTCCCCCGCTTCATTCTTCCCCTCCCGCTACCTTCTTCTTCTTCTTTTTTTTTTTTTCTTAACATATATTGCATTATTTGTTTCAGAGGTACAGATCTGAGATTCAACAGTCTTGCACAATTCACAGCGCTTACCAGAGCACATACCCTCCCCAGTGTCTATCACCCAGTCACCCCATCCCTCCCACCCCACCCCCCACTCCAGCAACCCTCATTTTGTTTCCTGAGATTAAGAATTCCTCGTATCAGTGAGGTCATATGATACATGTCTTTCTCTGTTTGACTTATTTCACTCAGCATAATACCCTCCAGTTCCATCCATGTCGTTGCAAATGGCAAGATTTTGGGTTTTTTGATGGCTGCATAATATTCCATTGTATATATATACCACATCTTCTTTATCCATTCATCTGCCGATGGACATCTTGGCTCTTTCCACAGTTTGGCTATTGTGGACATTGCTGCTATAAACATCGGGGTGCATGTACCCTTTTGGATCCCTGCAGCACGGGTGAATAAATCCACATCTTACAGATGAGAAAACCACAGTTCCAAGAGGTTATCTTGCCCCAGACTCCAGAGGTCTTTATCACCAAAACAAGGAGTCAGCCCCTGTTATGTGCTGCTTCTGCTGTGTGGTGTTGCTCTGTGGCTGTTGTATAGGCTCTAGTCCAACTTAGAATTAAATTTTGAACCTAACTATGTCAAATACTTTTAAGCCTACAGGTATTTTGGATTTTAATGCTGTCATCTTATTATATTTTAAGTCATATAAACTGGACCCTTTCTAATGACATTATTTTCAAAAGATTTCATGTAACATCATAGTAGAAACTTAAAGTTTTCCTTTTTATCTTCTGTACAAACAAATGCAAAAACTGACAATGATATCTGTGTTTGTATAATTTTTGTGATGAGGAAATAGTTTAGTTTGTATTTGGTTCATTTAGGGATGTTTTTACATGTACACTTACAAAGTACGCTATTTTCAGTACAACTCAATCAATACAAGAATGAAGCATCTTTAAAAGAAGTCAGTTTATTAAGACCCTTGCCTTCCAAACTTCCTCAATCATGCTAAGTAAAGTTGCCCAGATCGTCAGCACAAGCCTCTTTTTCATACTCAGTTTAACAGGCTCCATTGACATTTGCATAATTTGTCTCTTCATTTCATTCACCTAATTCTCACTCCTCCGCTCTGTGGGGATCCTTCCACTACACTTGAGGTTCCTAATGCCCTGTGGTTCTTCTCATGCATGCCCTCTAATCACATTGAGGAAAAGCTGGGACCTTCGTGGATACTTATTAATTCCCTATGCTCACAGTGTGTCTTGCAGAGAACTTGGTTTTTAGAGTCAGAGAGACCTGGATTTGAAAATACAGCTCTATGACTTATTAACCTTAGGATCAAGGACTTCTTAAACCATCTGTCTGACGCTCATTTTCCTTATCTCCAGAACATAGATTGTAATACCAAACTTTGGAGTATTAAAAAGTTTAAATAAAACAATGTATGAAAAGTGATGAGCATAGTATCTGTTTTCTTGCGGCTTATTATTTTTGGTGGGAATACTCTTTATTGAAACTTACACATACTCAAGTGTTTTTTAATCTTTATTTTTTCCTTTTTATTTATATTAATTTTTTTAGATTTTTATTATTTACATTCATTTAATTAACATATCATGTATTATTGGTTTCAGAGGTAGAGGTCAGTGATTCATCAGTCTTATATAATACCCAGTGCTCATTACATCACATGCCCTCCCTAATGTCCATCACCCACTTACCCCATCTGCCCACCCCCACCCCCTCCAGCAACCCTCAGTTGGTTTCCTTTAGTTAAGAGTCTCTGATGGTTTGTCTCCTTCTCTGATTTTGTCTGGTTTTATTTTTTCCTCTCTTCCCCTATGATCCTCTGTTTTATTTCTTAAATTCCACATATGAGTGAGATCATATGATAATTGTCTTTCTCTGATTGACTTATTTCGCTTAGCATAATACCCTCTAATTCCATCCACGTCATTGCAAATGGCAAGATTTCATTTTTTTGGTGGCTGAGTAGTATTCCATTGTATATATGTACCACATCTTTATCCATTCATCTGTCCATGGACATCTGGGCACTTTCCATTGTTTAGCTATTGTGGACATTGCTCCTAGAAACATTGGGGTGCAGGTGCCCCTTCAGATCACTACATTTTTATCTTTGGGGTAGATACCTACTAGTGTAATTGCTAGGTCATAGGTTAGCTCTATTTTCAACCTTTTGAGGAACCTGTATACTGTTTTCTGGAGTGGCTACACCAGTTTGCATTCCCACCAACAGTGTAAGAGGGGTTCCCCTTTCTCCACATCCTCGCCAACATCTGTCATTTCCTGACTTGTTAATTTTAGCCATTCTGATTGGTATGAGGTGGTATCTAATTGTGGTTTTGATTTGTATTTCCTTGATGCTGAGTGATGTTGAGCCTTTTCTCATATGTCTGTTGGCTGTTTGTATGTCTTCTTTGGAGAAATGTCTGTTCCTGTCTTCTGCCCATTTCATGATTAGATTATTTGGTTTTTGGGTGTTGAGTTTGATAAGTTCTTTATAGATTTTGGATACTAGCCCTTTATCTGATAAAACGTTTGCAAGTATCTTCTCCCATTCTGTTGGTTGTCTTTTGGTTTTGTCGACTGTTTCCTTTGCTGTACAAAAGCTTTTTATCTTGATGAAGTCCCAATTGTTCATTTTTAAAAGCCTTTGGATCACTTACCTTTGAAGATGTGTCTAGCAAGAAGTTGCTGCAGCTGAGGTCCTGAGGTTACTGCCTGCGTTCTCCTCTAGGATTTTGATGGATTCCTATCTTGCATTTAGGACTTTAATCCATTTTGAGTCTATTTTTGTGTATGGCCTAAGAAAATAGTCCAGTTTCATTCTTCTGCATGTGGCTGTCCAATTTTCCCAACACCATTTGTTGAAGAGACTGTTTTCCATTGGCTATTCTTTCCTGCTCTGTCGAAGATTAGTTGACCATATTGTTGAGGGCCCATTTTTGGGTTCTCTATTCTGTTCCACTGATCTGTGTGTCTGTTTTTGTTCCAGTACCACACTGTCTTGAAAATTACTGCTTTGTAATAGAGCTTGAAGTCCAGAATTGTGATGCCAATAGCTTTGGATTTCTGTGAAAAAAGTTGATGGTATTTTGATAGGGATTGCATTGAATGTATAGATTGCTCTAGACAGCATAGATATTTTAACAATATTTGTTCTTCCAATCCATGAGCATGGAACATTTTTTCATTTCTTTGTGTCTTCTTCAATTTCTTTCATGAGTGTTCTATAGTTTTCTGAGTATAGCTCCTTTGCCTCTTTGGTTAGGTTGATTCCTAGTTATCTTATGGTTTTTCGTCCAATTGTAAAGGGGATTGGCTCCTTAATTTCTCTTTCTTTTGTCTTGTTGTTAGCATATAGAAATGCCACTGATTTCTGTGCATTGATTTTATATCCTTCCACTTTACTGAATTCCTATATGAGTTCTAGCAATTTTGGGTGGAGTCTTTTGGGTTTTCCACATGGAGTATCATGTCATCTGGAAAGAGTGAGAGTTTGACTTCTTCTTTGCTGATTTGGATGCTTTTCTTAGTTTTTCTTGTCTCATTGCTGAGGCTAGAACTTCTAGTACTATGTTGAACAACAGTGGTGAGAGGGGAAATCCCTGTCTGTTTTCCTGACCTCAGGGGAAAAGCTCATAGTTTTTCCCCATTGAGAATGATATTCACTGTGGGATTTTCGTATATGGCTTTTGTGATATTGAGGTATATTCCCTCTATCCCCACACTGTGAAGAGTTTTAATCAAGAAAGGATGCTGTACTTTGTCAAAAGCCTTTTCTGTAGCTATTGAGAGGATCATATGGTTCTTGTCCTTTCTTTTATTAATGTAGTGTATCACATTGATTGATTTGGGGATGTTGAACCACCCTTGCAACCCAGGAATAAATCCCACTTGGTTGTGGTGCATAATCCTTTTAATGTACTGTGGAATTCCTATGGGCTAGTATCTTGGTGAGAATTTTTGCATTCATGTTCATTGGGGATATTGGTCTGTAATCATCCTTTTTGATGGGGTCTTTCTCTGGTGTTCGATCAAGTAATGCTGACCTCATAGGAAAAGTTTGAAAGTTTTCCTTCCATTTCTATTTTTTGAAACAGACTCAGAAGAATAGGTATTAATTCTTCTTTAAATGTCTGGTAGAATTCCCCTGGGAATCCATCCGGCCCTGGACTCTTGTTTGTTGGGAGATTTTTGATTACTGCTTCAATTTCCTTGCTGGTTATGGGTCTGTTCATGTTTTTTATTTCTTCCTGTTTCAGTTTTGATAGTTTATATGTCTCTAGGAATGCATCCATTTCTTCCAGATTATCTAATTTGCTGGCATATAGTTGCTCATAATATGTTCTTAGAATTGTTTGTATTTCTTCAGTGTTGGTTGTGATC
Organism: Neomonachus schauinslandi; assembly: GCF_002201575.2. Taxonomy (NCBI): domain Eukaryota; kingdom Metazoa; phylum Chordata; class Mammalia; order Carnivora; family Phocidae; genus Neomonachus; species Neomonachus schauinslandi. The sequence goes on from NC_058412.1 coordinate 57,714,419, forward strand.
TCTCCTCTCTCATTCATGATTTTATTGATTTGGGTCCTTTCTCTTTTCTTTTTGATAAGTCTGGCCAGGGGTTTATCAATCTTGTTAATTCTTTCAAAGAACAAGCTCCTAGTTTCGTTGATATGTTCTACTGTTCTTTTGGTTTCCGTTTCATTGATTTCTGCTCTGATCTTTATTATTTCTCTTCTCCTGCTGGGCTTAGGCTTTATTTGCTGTTCTTTCTCCAGCTCCTTTAGATGTAGGGTTAGGTTGTATATTTGAGACCTTTCTTGTTTCTTGAGAAAGGCTTGTATTGCTATATACTTTCCTCTCAGGACCTCCTTTGCTGCATCCCAAAAATTTTGAACAGTTGTGTTTTCATTTTCATTTGTTTCCATAAATTTTTTTAATTCTTCTTTAATTTCTTGGTTGACCCATTCATTCTTTAGTAGGATACTCTTTAATCTCCACGCATTTGAGTACTTTCCAACTTTCCTTTGTGATTGAGTTCAAGTTTCAAAGCATTGTGGTCCGAAAATACACAGGGAATGATCCCAATCTTTTGGTACCAGTTGAGACCTGATTTGTGACCTAGGATGTGATTTATTCTGGAGAATGTTCCATGTGCACTAGAGAAGAATGTGTATTCTGTTGCTTTGGGATGGAATGTTCTGAATATATCTGCGAAGTCCATCTGGTCCAGTGTATCATTTAAAGCCTTCATTTCCTTGTTGATGTTCTGCTTAGATGATCTGTCCATTTCAGTGAGGGGGCTGTTAAAATCCCCTACTATTATTGTATTGTTGTCGATGTGTTTCCTTGATTTTGTTATTAATTGGCTGCTCCCATGTTAGGGGCATAGATATTTACAATTGTTAGATCTTCTTGTTCCATAGACCCGTTAAGTATGATATAGTGTCCTTCCTCATCTCTTATTATAGTCTTTTGTTTAAAATCTAATTTGTCTGATAGAAGGATTGCCACCCCAGCTTTCTTTTGACGTCCATTAGCATGGTCAATGGTTTTCCACCCCCTCACTTTCAATCTGGAGGTGTCTTTGAGTCTAACATGAGTCTCTTTCAGACAGCATATTGATGGGTCTTGCTTTTTTATCTGATCTGATAGCCTGTGTCTTTTGATTGGAGCATTTCGCCCATTTACATTCAGGGTAACTATTGAAAGATAGGAATTTAGTGCCATTGTATTGCCTGTAAGGTGACTGTTACTGTATATTGTCTCTGTTCCTTTCTGGTCTATGTTACTTTGGGGCTCTCTCTTTGCTTAAAGGACCCCTTTCAATATTTTTTGTAGGGCTGGTTTGGTGATTGCAAATTCTTTTAGTTTCTGTTTGTCCTGGAAGCTTTTTATCTCTCCTTCTATTTTCAATGAAAGCCTAGCTGGATAAAGTATTCTTGGCTGCATATTTTTCTTGTTTAGTACCCTGAATATATCATGCCAGTCCTTTCTGGCCTGCCAGGTCTCTGTGGATAGCTCTGCTGCCACTCTAATGTTTCTACCATTGTAGGTTACAGACCTCTTGTCCCTAGCTGCTTTCAGGATTTTCTCTTTGTCTCTGAGACTTGTAAGTTTTACTATTAGATGTCGGGGTGTTGACCTATTTTTATTGATTTTGAGGGGGTTCTCTGTGCCTCCTGGATTTTGATGCCTGTTTCCTTCCCCAAATTAGGAGGTTCTCTGCTATAATTTGTTCCAACATACCTTCTGCCCCTCTCTTTTTCTTCTTCTTCTGGGATCCCAATTATTCTAATGTTGTTTCACTTTATGGTATCACTTATCTCTCGAATTCTTCCCTCGTGATCCAGTAGTTGTTTATCTCTCTTTTTTTCAGCTCCTTTATTCTCCATCATTTGGTCTTCTATATCACTGATTCCCTCTTCTGCCTCATTTATCCTAGCAGTTAGAGCCTCCATTTTTTATTCCATCTTATTAATAGCCTTTTTTAGTTTACTTGATTAGATTTTAGTTCTTTTATTTCTCCAGAAAGGGATTCTCTAGTGTCTTCTATGTTTTTTTCAAACCCAGCCAGTATCTTTATAATCGTTATTTTGAACTCTAATTTCGACATCTTACTTATTTATATCCATACTCTTTAGGTCCCTGGCAGTCAGTTCTGCCTCTTGTTCTCCTTTTTGAGATGAGTTTTTCCGTCTTGTCATTCTGCCCAGAGAAGAATAGATAAACGAGAGAACAAAAAATTAAAATGGCAACAATGACCCCAGAGAAATATACACTAAACAAATCAGATAAGACCCAAAACTGTTTGTATTTTCGTCTGTTTGTTAGAAAACTAGGTCCCCAAATTGTAAATAAAGAAAAACTTATATATGTACAAAAGTAAAATTAAATACGATGAAAGGATAGACTATAACTGTAAAAATGAAAATTAAAAGGCAAGAACAAAGAAGGAATATAAACAGACAGGTTAACAGAACAGAGCAATGCACTATATCCTGAGTGTATGTTGGTCGGTTTGTTAGAAGAATCTACATCTTTAAAATTGTAAAGAAAGAAAAACTTATATATATACAAAAATAAAATTAAATACATTGAAATGATAGAATATAAATGTAAAGATGAAAATTAAAAACAACTTTAACAAACAAAAAGAAGAAAAAGAGAGAGAATATGATCAAACAGGTGAAAAGAACAGAGCCGTAGACTAGATTCTGGGTGTATTTAGGTCTGTTAGAAGAAACTGAATCCCAAAATTGTAAAGGAAAAAGAAACTTACTTATATACAAAAATAAAATTAAATACAATGAAAGGATGGAATGTAACTGTAAAAATGAAAATTTAAGAAGATTTTTAAAAATAGTTGATAAAATAAGAAATTGGTTGAAAAAGGAAAGAGGAAAAAAAATTAAGATTAAAAGACTAAAGAATTGTGGGGGAAAAAAAAACCGTGAATACTATATACTATATTCTCCTAGCGGTGGAGTTTTGCAGTTCTCAGTGATCAGTAAACTTGGTCTTGGCTTGCTGATCTTCTGGGGGAGGGGACTGTTGCATTGATTCTCAAGTGTCTTTGCCCCAGGCAGAATTTCTTTCTTTTTTTTAAAATTTTATTATTTTATGTTAATCACCATACATTACATCATTAGTTTTTGATGTAGTGTTCCATGATTCATTGTTTGCGTATAACACCTAGTGCTCCCTTCAGTACGTGCCCTCTTTAATACCCATCACCAGGCTAACCCATTCCCCCACCCCCTCCCCTCTAGAACCCTGTTTGTTTCTCAGAGTCCATAGTCTCTCATGGTTCGTCTCCCCCACCGATTTCCCCCACCTTCATTTTTCCCTTCCTGCTATCTTTTTTTTTAACATATAATGTATTTAACATATAATGTATTATTTGTTTCAGAGATACAGGTCTGTGATTCAACAGTCTTACACAATTCACAGCGCTCACCATAGCACATACCCTCCCCAACGTCTGTCACCCAGCCACCCCATCCCTCCCACCCCCCACCACTCCAGCAACCCTCAGTTTGTTTCCTGAGATTAAGAATTCCTCATATCAGTGAGGTCATATGATACATGTCTTTCTCTGATTGACTTATTTCGTTCAGCGTAATACCCTCCAGTTGATCCACGTTGTTGCAAATGGCAAGATTTCATTCCTTTTGATGGCTGCATAACATTCCATTCTATATATATACCACATCTTCTTTATCCATTCATCTGTCGATGGACATCTTGGCTCTTTCCACAGTTTGGCTATTGTGGACATTGCTGCTGTAAACATTGGGGTGCATGTACCCCTTTAGATCCCTACATTTGTATCTTTGGGGTAAATACCCAGTAGTGCAATTGCTGGATTGTACGGTAGCTCTATTTTCAACTTTTTGAGGAACCTCCGTACTGTTTTCCAGAGTGGCTGTACCAGCTTGCATTCCCACCAACAGTGTAGGAGGGTTCCCTTTCTCTGCATCCCCGCCAGCATCTGTCGTTTCCTGACTTGTTAATTTTAGCCATTCTGACTGGTGTGAGGTGGTGTCTCATTGAGGTTTTGATTTGGATTTCCCTGATGATGAGCAATGTTGAGCACTTTTTCATGTGTCTGTTGGCCATTTGGATGTCTTCAGCCCCAGGTGGAATTTCACTGCCCTTGCCAGGGGGCCAGGCTAAGTAAGTCTCTGGATTGCTCTTCGTGGCTTTTGTTCCCTGAAGGCTTTCTGTGCTGCTTTAGAGGATGAGAATGAACATGGCGGCCTCCCAGTCTCCAATCCCATCTCCGCAAGCTCAGGGCCCCACCCCTCAGTGCACCCTCAGGGAAAAGATGTCCATCACTCCTGTCTCCCTGGTCTCCATCTGCTCTCTCTGCTCTCCTAACCTGTGACCGAGCATTTCTCTCTCTGGCACATGACCCCATTTGGAGTCTTCAAACCCTGCAGACTCCTGTGGTGCACACCCGCACTGTTCCTCCCCAGAGGAAGAAGGGGGATCTCTCCAGTTCTGCTTGTTGGGCCCCTGCTCAGAGAACAGTCCCCGGTGGTGCTGTGGTTCGGGGTTTATGGCGATCCCGAGCTGAGAGCCCACTCCTGGACTCGCTGATTACAGCCAACTTCCCTGCTCCAATGCCTGGGAACTCTGCCGCACTCAGGCACCCCTGGTCTTCCTGTGACCCTGGGGATCCTGGGACCACACTGTCCCATCTAGGATTCCACCTCGCTTTGCCACCTGAGCACCTTTCAGGCAGGGATGTCCCTCACTGGAGCGGACTTCTAAAAGTTCCAATTTTGTGCTCGGCTGTTCTATTACTTTCCGGTAGCCAGCTAACAGAGGCTTCCAACCCTTGTGGTTTATCTTCTCATATATCACGTTGGATTCACTTCCCCTCACCTTCTATCTTGCAGAAAGTGGTCACTTTTCTATTTGTAGAGTTGCAGCTATTCTTTTCTTTGATCTCTGGTTGAATTGGCAGGTGTTCAGAATGATTTGATAGCTATCTAGCTGAATTCCTGGGACCAGATGAAACTAAGATCTCCTACTCCTCTGCCGTCCTGGACTCTCTCTTAATCTTTAAAATTTTATGGTATCTTTATGTTATGTAAGACATTTTCTTTTCTTAAATGAACTTGAGCTATTTAGTGGGGAAGATAGCAGGTGATCCTCTGACCTAGGCTAGCATTTTAGAGTTATCTGGGATTGACAGTGGAATTGTTTCTGGTACCAATTCTAATGGTGAGGTGTGGGGGGGATTCCCCCCATACCACCAAGCAATTCTTGGACACCAGCACGGTATCGTAATTCTGATACTATCTGCCTGGAGATCCCGCAGGTTAAGGGCCTCAGTCCTAGAAGACTGCACCCCATCCCCCACTTCAAATGCCAGTCACAAGCCCTGATACCTGTGCTTCTGACCTACCAGCTACAGACTAGAGGTTCCCACAACCTCCTCCTTGGACTTCAGATGCCAATCTGATGTAACAACCTGGACTTCTGACTGGCTGGCTGTAAATCAGAGATTCCTCTGACCCCTCTTTGGGTTTGATTTATTTGCCAGAGCAGCTCAGAGGACTCAGGGAAACATTTTATTTATTAGATCACCAGTTTATTGTAAGAGGATATAACTCAGGAACAGCTAGATGGAAGAGATGTATAGAGCAAAGTATGGGGAAAGGGCTCAGAGCCTCTATTCCCTCTCTAGGCTTCCACTCTCCTGGTATCTCCATATATTCACCAACCTTGAAACTCTCCAAACCCCTCCCATTTGGCTTCACTACATAGACATGATTAATTAAATCATTGGCCATTGGTGATTGACTCATCCTCCAGCCCCTCTTCCCTCTGGGAGGTCTGGGAGTAGGACTGAAAGTTCCAACCCTCTGAACACATGGTTGACAACCCTTGACAACCAACCCTCACCCTTAGGTACTTCACAGAAGTCACTTCATTAACATAACAAAAGACACCTTTTTCACTCTCTGCACTTAGGAAATTCCAAGAGTTTTGGGACCTGTGAGCCAGGAACTGTGGAAGAAGACTAAATGTATATGAGAAATATATTTTGGTTATCTGAATAATCATATATATAGATTTCTTATAAATTGCGGTGTCATACTTACCCTTTCTCTTGGTGAAACTACAGAGCCTATTGGGTTGACATAAACTCTTGGAAATCAGGAAGCCTTTACCCTTCTCCCTGGACTTTGAGCCTAATTTGTAGTATGTCAAGACTGCCATCTGGCTAGACTCTTCCTTTTAGGCTGTTTCTATGTGAGTACAGGCCGTATTCAGAGTCAGTTGGCCTCTCAGTTTTCTGCTCAGAGGATTCCTTTACAAAACTTTAAGCCTTCTGGAAGTATGGTATTTCAACCAGCATTATATTATGTGTGTGTATTTAATTCATAGTTTTGAAAGTTTATTGCATACCCACTACCTGCATAGCTTTTGGCTAGCTGCTACATAAGACATATAAAAGAAGTGTAAAATAGATGAGATGGTGAGATGGTTTTTTTTTTTAAGCTTACAGTGAAAAGGAGGACATTTGTCCAAATATTAGAAGTAAATAGAAGGCTGAATGTCCCAAGCAAGTCATTGGCTAAGTTAGAGTGGGGAAGGTGATACGGAGGAGGTGTGATCAAAGAGAGAAAGGATGCCACCCAGCTGGAAGGAATCCAGAAACTGAAATAGCATTTGTTCTAGTTCCTCAAGGGTAGATATGATGATAGAAAAAACTGAGTCTATGGGTGGATTGCAGGCAAAGGACATGAGTGAAGTTGTTAAAAGATAAACTGAGGCATATTTAAAATTTTAAGAGCTTATTTGAGCAGAAATTTATTCCAGCTGGGCAGTGACAAACTGGAAGTGGTGAGGAACTCTACTGATAGGAACTAGGGGATATGAGAAATTATTTGATTGGCTATAGCTTAAAGCCTAGTTGGCTCTTTGTGGTTGGTATCCTTAGCATTTTGATTTTGTCACTTTGAGACATTTACAGGCTTTGACTTTGGTTTTGCTCATGTAGGCACCATGGCATTAGAGCCACCTCAGTCTAATGGTCTCCTTATTAAACTAATTTAACAAGTTATAGAGCTGTAAAAATGCAGGGCAGATTTTAATTTGAATTTAGAGTAATGAGGGGAGACTGGAGAAGATAACACTAGAATTTGCAAGTCAGATCATGTCCTTCTTTGCTTATGGCTTCTCATCTCATTTAGGGAAAAAGCCAAAGTTCCTAAAATGGCCTACAGGCTACTGCATAATCTGTTCCCTTCCCCAATTCCCACTACTGTCTTCCTCCTTCTTCTCTAGCTCTTTCCCTTGATCAGGCAGAGAGCACCACCTCAGGGTGTTTGTTTCCTCTGCCTGAGAGCTAGGTGGCTCACCCTTACTTCTTTCAGGTCACCCTTATCAGAGAGGCCTGTCCCGACTTCTGTATATCACCCCCTCTCACTCCTGTTACTCTCCATTCCCCCTACTTTGTTTTATTTTTCTCAGTACTCAGGAAGTACAAATATAGGATCACTAACATCCTATGTATATTTGCTTGTGAATTGTTGCCTTGTGTTAAGCCATTTGAGTGCACATTCTCTGGGACTGAGGACTTACTGTTGTATCCCCAGGACCTAGGACCAGTACCTGGCACATAGCTCATATTCATATATTTATTAGATAAAAAAGAAAATCAAGAGCAGGAAAGAGAGTGAGAGGGAGGGAAGGAATTGGATATAGGTCCTACAGGATTTTGCATTCTAAGCAGGGGAATACAAATTTAATTCATTAGAAGGGTTTGAACAGGGGAGTAAGGATGAAAACATTTACTTTAGGGAGATTAATTAGGTGATGATGTATAGGATGGATTTTTTTTAAAAAATTCCATCAGTCCCTCCTTCCTATCCCCAAGCACTATGCAACATAGCTATTTGTGCTTTAAAAAACAAAAAACAGTGAAACTTTAAATTTTGAAATGTTTTGACTCTCAAGAAACTGCTCAAATTGCTAAAAGCAAATTCCCTGTACTTTTCCCCCAATTTGCTCCAATGATAGTATCTTACATTACTGTAGTTCATTGTCAAATCCAGAAAAATGACCTTGGTATAATACTATTAACTCTGACTTAGGACTTAGTTGAATATCATCATACTTTACATACACTTTTGTGTGTGTATGTATATAATTCTAAAATTTTGTCACATGTGTAGAAACATGCTTTTTAATGTTTCTACATCTGATTTTAAAGTTTTTGACCAAGTGTTAGATAATCTCCTCTTTAATAATACTCTCCAGGTTCTTGGCCTCCCACATTTACATAAAAATAAAGTGAATGGTCTGTTGTTTTATTTCTTTATTCTTCTGCCCAGGTGTTCCTTGTAGCCTTTTCTTTCTACAATAAAGACGATTTAAAAATTTTACTTCGTCAGTATTGACAAACCATATTATTTATCAGGTCTTATTTTTTTTTGTTTGTTTTATTTTAAAACCAGTGCATTATATTATTATATAACATTTCTTTCTCTTGGTCATTTATATACTTAACAACCTTCAGATCATTTCTGATAGTAAAATATTTCCAGAAGACTGTTTTTGTTTTTGTTTTTTTTTTAAGATTTATATTTATTTGACAGAGAGAGAGTTAGCGAGAGCAGGAACATAAGCAGTGGGAGAGGGAGAAGCAGGCCTCCCGCCGAGCAGGGAGCCCAACGCGGGGCTCGATCCCAGGACCCTGGGATCATGACCCGAGCCGAAGGCAGACACTCAACAGCTGAGCCACCCAGGCGCCCCTCCAGAAGACTGTTTTAACAGGGTTCTAGTTTTTTCCTTTACCTACCCTACCTTACTAATTAGAAGTATTCTGGTAAGTAATTTACCAAAAATTTCAGAACTGGGAACGCTAGTGGGTGGGAATGAGATTAGCTAAATTATTTAAAGTCCTTTATTCATTCTTTTAAAAATTAAACTTCTGATGTTTTTAGATATTCTGCTTAGTAAAAGGCCACTTTATTAATTTTTATATATTGAACATATTTGTCTTTAAGTTATTTACAGACTTTCAAAAACAACGTGTTAATGTTAAAATCTTACAATTTTGCAGCTGTGTTCTATATGTGCTATATATATTTATAGATGTTCTATGTGAGAGAAATATATACAAATATATATAGCACATACATACTTACATGTTGCTGATGGTTCGGGTGATAATTGATGCTCTTCAGTAGGATGCTGGATTAATATGCAGGCCTGTGTGTGACTGCTGAAGAAAAACCAAGGTCTGTATGAACATACTTGATAAATTTCTTGCAGGTTCTGAGTTGTGTCCGCACAGAATGGGATCCACTGGATATTCGCTTTGGCACCAAACAGCCTTATCAGGTGTTGACAGTGGAGCGCTCCATCAGTGTAGACAAAGAGTCCATGGCTGACAGCTGCATCTACGAATACGTTCGGAACAAAATCCAGTGTATATCAGTAACCAGAATACCACTAAGATCAAAGGCCATTAGCTGCTGCAGGAATGTTACTGAAGACAAACTGATTCTGGGCTGTGAAGATTCTTCAGTGATTCTTTATGAAACTCACCGTAGAGTAACTCTCTTAGCCCAGGCTGAACTTTTGCCTTCATTAATAAGCTGCCACCCAAGTGGCGCCATTCTACTAGTTGGCAGCAACCAAGGGGAGCTTCAGATTTTTGATATGGCTTTATCCCCTATTAACATCCAGCTCCTGGCTGAAGACCGCTCACCCAGGGAGATTCTGCAGTTCAATAAATTCTTTGACATTTCCAGCAGTCTTGTTCAAATGCAGTGGATAGCTCCTCAGGTGGTTTCTCAGAAGCCAGAATGTGGGGACATCTATGATCTCCTCTTCCTCAGGTTTGACAGAGGACCTTTGGGTGCACTTTTGTTTAAACTTGGTAAGTCAAGGAAGTTGGTGAGTAAGTAAATTAAAATGTTTATGATGATGTTATGATTAAGAGAATAAAACCATTCTAGAAATGGAGGTTTTCTATGTTATTCCATAAATAGGTTTGCCTTTCAAATATTTCATATAGTTTCTTTTTTTTTTTTTCAAGTAATCTTTATGCCCAACCTGGGCCTCAAACTCACGACCCTGAGATCAAGAGTCACGTGCTCTACCAACTGAGCCAGCCAGGTGCCCTCATATAGTTTCTTTAAGAAAGCTTTGTGGGTGATTTTCTAAATGTTAAGGAACATTAGATAGTGAAGAATTTGGAAATTGCACTAATTGCCCATTGTGATGCATGAAAAGCTTAAACTTCCACATTTGATACTTTCCAAAATAAATACATATGTGAATATTTTAAAAGTACTTACTATGCCCATTAAAAAGTTCTGTGTTAGGGTACCTTCAGTTAAGGTGGCTCATTCAGTTAAGTGGCTGCCTTCGGCTCAGGTCATGATCCCAGAGTCCCAGGATCGAGCCCCGCATCAGGCTCCCTGCTCAATGGGCAGCCTGCTTCTCTCTCTCTGCCACTTGTGCTCTCTTATGCACTCTCTCTCTCTCTAATAAATAAATAAAAATCTTAAAAAAAAGTGTTATAGGAATAAAATACTTTTTCTATTAAAAAATTATTTTAGATGATAAGTATCCATTGCTTCCCAGATTGGAATGTGTAAGACCAGTGTTTTAAAAGAAGAAAAAGCAAATGTTTGGAGAATTTGGGCAGAGAGTTGTATAATTTTTTTTGTTTCCTTTTAGATAAAAATATTGAAAAAGATTTTTCAATATTATGAAAATCATGTATTAATATAGCTCATTTCAACCAGGATTTTTTTTTTAGATTTTAAAGATTTTATTTTTAAGTAATCTCTACACCCAACGTGGGGCTTGAACTTACAACCTGGAGATGAAGTGTCTTATGCTCTACTGACTGAGCCAGCAAGCGCCCCTCAACCAGGAAACTTTAAAACAAAATTGTATTAGTATGATTTGTCTTTTGCAGTTTTGCCTTCCCAGCTATGCCCTATAATATTCTTTAGGTAGTTTTGTATAACTTAACATTCTTGAGAGAACCTCACTTAAGTTTAAAAACTAGATTTTAATTAATGCCTTTTATTACAACTTGAAAACACAGAAAAGTAAATATATTTTTAAAACCCATTACATGATTTGTCTCTGTGATATGAAGTTAAGTTTTTAAAGACATTGAATGAAGTATTTGTTAAATAGCTGTCAGTTTACTTTTTTTTTGTAGTGTATCTACCTCTGAAATTGAACCCATGAAATAAATCTAATTGACAATGACTTGATTAACCTGAAAGATATAATGGATATAACATGAGGGCTATATTCTCTCCCTGTAATAAAAATGCAACTAAATCTATAATATTCATGTTGTCCAAGAAAAAAATGTTTGGAATCTCATTCATTATAAGGTAATCCAGTTCTACTTTGCCCAGCTACATGTTTAACAGTTGTATGTCTCCATACACAACACTCATTAAAGTGGATGTTAGCTGTTTTGCATGTCTGTTAAAACACACACACACACACACTCACACTCACTCACTCTCTCTCTCTCTCTCTCTCTCTCTCTAAATTACCCAGTTACCTGTCAAACAAAAGGCTGTCTGCCCACATACACCTAGCTTTTCTTCAGCCCTCCCTTGTGGGCCTATTCACAACAGCTTTGCAAAAAGCACAGCTTTCTCTTCCTATCTCTATCACATTTGCCTTCTTACTAAAGTAAACAGGCTCTCAGTGTAGGGATTTAGAGGGCTTCCTGCTAATTGCCAGCTTGTAAACTTAATTGGACTGTCTCCCTGGGCACTGTTCCTAAATCAATTAGGCAATGAGTTGGCTGTCACCTCTTTTCCCAAGAAGGTCTCTTGGAAGAGAATTATCCAATAGAAGTCAAGCATTCAAATGAAAAGGTGATAACTTCTGCAACTGACATTTATCATTTAAATTTTATTTTCAATATGACTCTTAAGTTTTATGGGATAGGGGAAATTTTACAGACTTACAGACTCTTTAAAAGATCTAAATATGGAGTTTCCCAGAATTAAAAAAAATGTATTATAAGATCAATATTTATTACAGATTATTTTTTCTAGAAAGAGTCGATTCCTTGAAACAGTAGATTCCAACTAACAGATCTTTTTTTTTTTTTTAAAGAAAACCCTGTTTAAAGAACAGATTTTTCTTAGGTTCTGCTACTAAATACATCCAAAAATTTTAATATACTTCTTGAATTAACACAGTGCTGATTCTGGGCATCCATGTGGAATTTTCATGTATAATTCAAGTTACTGCATATATAAACAGGTAGTTGCATGTGCAGTTTCTCCACTAGGGAGCATTTACGAGATTTTTTTCATAAGCTTGTTATGCAAGCCTTTGGAAAATTTGACATGCAAGGTGTAGCTTAAAATTTAAGAAGCTGACATAGATCATAGTTTAAAATAGAATGCTGTCATGTAAACGTGGCAGTGGCTGGTGCGAATATGCTAAGATTTTTGGAGTTTGACTTTTAGAATAGGTCAATGTAATGTTGAAGGAAAACTTTGTTCCGAGGCTAGAACTTCCATCCTAAATCCTTATAATCATCACACTAATGTTTTGGGGATTAAAAGGCCATCACTACTGTTAGAAAAATTTGAAGAGCATGTCTTCCTCAGGAGGGAGCTAGAAGTATCATCCTCCCACATGGAAGCCAAGAAGTACTGTTTTATATAAAGCAAAATGTAATCAGATTTCTTTGCTTGGCAATCATTGTCCCATATTTCCACATATGTAGACTGAGATTAACTTTCAAAAGAGGAGTCCCTAATTATATTACAGAGATATTAAAGCTTTTCCATTCTCATCAGTACCTTTTTCAACTTTCACAGCTCTCTTTAAACTCACATCATCAGCTCCCTGCCCTCTCAGCAGAGAGTCTTACCTTTTAATTGGCACTTCATTAAGTTTATTTGCTCCTCACCACCTACCCACCCCCCCAACCAACCACTTATCTTGAACATAAATCTTATCATGAACATAAATCTTTCCTTCTCAGTTCAGTGGAAAAGGAGCCCTTCCTCTTGTCTAAGACTAGTTCCACCACTAGTTCCAGTCTCCATCCCGCTACATTCCTATGGATCCCTTTACTTTGTCATCCTCCCCATTCCCCCATGAATCTTGCTATGCCAGGAGATACAAGCCCAAGTCACACCATAAAACATCTCTCCTTAGAATTGTTTCTCCTCTGTTACTAATCAAATGTTCACCTTCTTTTCATAGACTCACTGAAATAATAGTAAACACTGACTTTCTCTGCTTCTTCACTTCCCATTCATTCCTCACAGTATCAAGGTCTGACTTAGATCTTTAGTGTTCTCCGGGAACTGCTCTTGGAAAGGTCACCAGAGACTTCCTACTTGATGCATATATTTCTTTTATGTTACTTGATGACTTTTCAGCCTTTGATGTTTGCCAACCAATTCTGTCACAGAATTCTCATCATACTGCCTTCTGTGACCTGGGATACACCTTTTCATCACTTTTTCATGCTCTTCTTCTGCGTACTCATGAATATGCTGAGGCTCCCCCTAAGGTTCCATTTTTAGCTCTTCTCCCATTTTATACAGATTGAGAATTTATTTCTAATTTTCTTTCTCCCCAAACCTGTGTCTTCTCTTATATTCTCCATTTTGGTGGATGGTACAATTATTCAGATGGAATCCCAAGTCAGAAATCATCCTAAAATCCTCCCTCACCCCTAAGGCCATATCCAATCAGTGACCAAGTCCCATCAGTTCTGCCTTCTAAATACTATCAGAAACATCTCTTGTCAGCCTTGCTGTCATGACCTTAATCTCGACCTTCCCTGTTTTTCAAGCAGTGATCAAGTAGTAGTTTTCTGTCTATAATCTTCTGCCTTCCAATCTTCTCATCCCACCCCACAATTAATCCCCTGAACTGCCACCAGAGTCATCTAACTGCAGATTTGGTCATGGATTCTCCAGCTTGAAATCCTTCAGTGGTTGATAAGCCCTTGTCTGCCTCTCAGGCTTCATCTCCCCAGCTGTTTTTGCAGGAGTGTAGCTCCCCATCCATGGCATGTGCTCTCACACTCTCTCCTTCCCATGGTGTTTTAAATAGTATTCCATCCACCTGGAGTGCTCTGACTAGAGCCTGCAAAGTTGGGAAAAGGTTAAATGTTCCAGTGATTATATCAAGCAAGAAATAATTAAAGCTAACCTCTTCCCTCTCACAGGATTTTGAAAATTACAGGCAAAATGTATGTGTGCATGTGTGTGTCATTCTGTCTAAAAAACAAGTAGTATGATTTTTCTCTTAGTATTTTTGTAAGAAGTATATTTTCTTCAAGAGAGTTATTTTTATCAAGCTATTGAAATATACTTTACCCAAGTGGTAATTGGGGGTAACTTACTGCTGGAAAGAAATGTCAGATAATTCATTAGATGCCTGCTCATCTTAAAATTGGATCTCATTTCACTTGAAATGGACTGTTATTTGAGATAGCATTCTGCTTTCTTTAAACTGGAGTGCTGATGGATTTTTAAATCAAGTTTATTGGGGTATAATTTACATAAAATTTACCCATTCCAAATGTACAGTTTAATGAATTTTAACCAATGTATATATTCTCATGATTACCACCAGACCCAAGATATAGTACATTTCCATCACCAAAAAATTCTCTCAACCCCCTTTGCAGCCATTCCCCATCTCCCTCAAAGCTAAAGAACACTGACCTGCTTTCTGTCATTACTGATTAGATTTGCTTTTTCTGAATTTCATAGAAAAGGACTCATAAAGTAGGTATTTTTTTTAAATATCTTACTATGTTTACTCAGCATTTATCTGTGAGAATCTTCCATATTAGTGTATATATCTGTAAATTTTCCTTTACATTACTGAGTAGTATTCCATTGTATAGATAAACCACAATATTGTTCCACATGTTGATAGACATTTGGGTTGTTTCCAGATTTAAGCTGATATCAATAAAAATGCCAGTGCTTTCATGTACACATCTTTATATCAATGTATATTTTAATTTCCCTTGGGAGAAACGTAGGAGTAGAATGGCTGGGCCATAGGCTAAGTGTATGTTTAACTGAATAAGAAACTATTTTGGAGTTTTAGTTGCTGTATATCCTAACACTTAGCATTAATGTTCTTTTTAATTGGGAGCATTCTAATGGGTTTGTAATAGTGTTAATTTGCATTTCACCGATGACTATTGGAGTTGAGCATCTTTTTATGTGCTTATTTGTGATGTATCTTCTCTGATGAAGTATGTCTTCAAACCTTTTGCCCAAAAAATTTAGTTGGATTGTTTATTATTGAGTTGTAAGAATTTTTATGTATTCTGAATACAAGTTCTTTGTAAGATACTAGTATTATGAATATTTTCTTCCAGCTTGTAATTACCTTTTCATTTACTTAACAGTGTGTTTCGAGTAGCAGAAGTTTTTAATTTTAATGAAATTCAATTCTTAAACTTTATGACTTGTGTTTTTCACGTACTGTATGAAATGTTTGACTAACACTGTTTTCTTCTAGAGGTTTTATCGTTTTAGCTCTTAGAATTATGTTTATGGTCTGTTTCAAGTTAATTTATTGCATATGGCATGAGGCATGGATTGAAATTAATTTTTAAATATGAATATTCATTTGTCCCAGACCCAATTGTTGGAAAGACCGTCCTTTCTCCATTGAATTGCCTTGACCATGTGTGTATGTTCCTATGAATAGACTCTATTCTCTTCTACTAATCTATATGTCTGTACTTAAGTGAGTACCACACTGTCTTAATTACTGTAGTTTTACTGCAAGTCTTGAAATCAAGTACTGTTCTCCAACTTTGTTCTTCTCTTTCAAAATTGTTTTGGCTACTCTAGATCCTTTGAATTTCTATGTAAATTTTAAGATGAACTTGTCTAAGTTCTTCTTTGATTTTCTGGTTGACCCAAACATTCTTGAGCAGAGTGGTCTTTAGCTTCCAAGTGTTTGAATTTCTGCCAAATTTTTTCTTGTGATTGAGTTCCAGTTTTAAAACATTATGGCCTGAGAATATGCAGGGAATAATCTCAGTCTTTTGGTATCGGTTGAGACCTGATTTGTGACCGAGTGTGTGGTCTATTCTGTAGAAAGTTCCATGTGCGCTCGAGAAGAATGAGTATTCTGTTGTTTTAGGGTGGAATGTTCTGTATATATCTATGAGGTCCATCTGGTCCAGTGTGTCATTCAAATCTCTTGTTTCTTTGTTGATTTTCTGCTTAGATGATCTGTCCATTGCTGAGAGTGGAGTATTGAGGTCTCCTACAATTAACGTATTGTTATCAATATGACTCTTTATTTTGGTTAACAGTTAGCTTATGTAGGTGGCTGCTCCCATGTTGGGGGAGTAGATACTTAAAATTGTTAGATCTTCTTGTTGAATAGACCCTTTAAGAATGATAGAGTGTCCTTCTGTGTCTCTAACTACAGTCTTTACTTCAAAATCTAATTTGTTTGATATAAGAATTGCTACCCCAACTTTCTTTTGACGTCTGTTGGCATGGTAGATGGATCTCCATCCCTTCACTTTCAGTCTGGATGTATCTTTAGGTTCAAAATGAGTCTCTTGTAGACAGCATATGGATGGGTCCTGTCTTTTTTATCCAGTCTGCAACCCTGTGACGTTTTATGGGAGCATTTAGGCCATTCACGTTGAGAGTGATTATTGAAAGATATGAATTTATTGTCAAATAATCTTCAACAAAACAGGAAAAAATATGCAGTGGGAAAAAAACAGTCTCTTCAATAAATGGTGCTGGGAAAATTGGACAGCCACATGCAGAAGAATGAAACTCGACCATTCTCTAACACCATACACAAAGATAAACTCAAAATGGATGAAAGACCTCAATGTGAGACAGGAATCCATCAAACTCCTAGAGGAGAACATAGGCAGTAACCTCTTTGACATCGGCCACAGCAACTTCTTTCAAGATACATCTCCAAAAGCTAATGAAACAAAAGCAAAATGAACTTTGGGGACTTCATGAAGATAAAAAGCTTCTGCACAGCAAAGGAAACAGTCAGCAAAACAAAGAGGCAACCCACAGAATGGAAGATATTTGCAAATGACACTACAGACAAAGCACTGATTTCCAAGATCTGTAGAGAACTTCTCAAACTCAACACCCAAAAAACAAATAATCAAGTCAAAAAATGGGCAGAAGATATGAAAAGACACTTCTCTGAAGAAGACATACAAATGGCTAACAGACACATGAAAAAATGTTCATCATCATTAGCCATCAGGGAAATTCAAATCAAAACCACATTGAGATAACCCTTACACCAGTTAGAATGGCAAAAATGGACAAGGCAAGAAACAACAAATGTTGGAGAGGTTGTGGAGAAAGGGGAACCCTCTTACACTGTTGGTGGGAATGCAAGTTGGTACAGCTACTTTGGAAAACAGTGTGGAGGTGCCTCAAAAAATTAAATATAGAGCTACCCTATGACCCAGCAATTGCACTACTGGGTATTTACCTCAAAGACACAGATGTAGTGAAAAGAAGGGCCATATGCACCTCTATGTTCATAGCAGCAATGTCCACAGTAGCCAAACTGTGGAAAGAGCCGAGATGCCCTTCAACAGATGAATGGATAAAGAAGATGTGGTCCATATATACAATGGAATATTACTCAGCCATCAGAAAGGATGAATACCCAACTTTTACATCAACATGGATGGGACTGGAGGAGATTATGCTAAGTGAAATAAGTCAAGCAGAGAAGTCAATTATCATATGGTTTCACTTATTTGTGGAACATAAGGAATAGCATGGAGGACATTAGGAGAAGGAAGGGAAAAATGGGGGGGTGGAATTGGAGGGAGAGATGAACCATGAGAGACTATGGACCTGAGAAACAAACAGGGTTTTAGGGGGGAGGGGGGAGGGGGGATGGGTTAGCCCGGTGATGGGTATTAAGGAGAGCACGTACTATATGGAGCACTGGGTGTTATATGAAAACAATGAATCTTGGATCACTACATCAAAAACTAATGATGTATGGTGGCTAACATAACAAAAAAAATAAAATATAATAATTAAAAAGTAAAAAATAAAACTAGTCAGTTTCATAAAAACACTTGAAATTTTGATTGGGATTATGTTGAATCTATAGTTCAATTTGGGGTGGAATGACAATTTAACAATATTGAGTCTCTCAGTCTATGAACACAGTATCTCTCTGTATTTATTCAGATCTTTTAAAATTTCTCTCAGCAGTGTTTTTTAGTTTTAAGTGCAAAGTTCTTATATATATTTTGTTCATGGTTTTGGGTGCTACTGTATTTTTACACTATACACTAAAATACAGTATAGTATTTTTAATTATAATTTAAATTGTTCATTGGGATTATATAGAAATAAAATTTTAAAATATTGACCATGCAAGCAGAGAAAGACAATTGTCATATGGTTTCACTCATACATGGAACTTAAGGAATAGCACGGAGGACCATAGGGGAAGGAAGGGAAAAGTAAAGGGGGGAAATCAGAGAGGCAGACAAACCAAGAGAGACTGTGGACTCTGGGAAACAAACTGAGGGTTTCAGAGGGGAAAGGGATGAGGGGATGGGGTAGCCGGGTGATGGGTCTTAAGGAGGGCATGTGTTGTGATGAGCACTGGGTGTTATATGCAACTAATGAATTGTTGAATGCTACATCAAAAACTAATGATGTACTATATGGTGGCTAACTGAACATAATAAAAAAATAAATAAAATATTGACCATGTATCCTGCAACCCTGTTAAACTCATTTCTTAGTTGTAATAATATTTTTGTAGATTCTTTTTTTTTTAATTTTATTATGTTAATCACCATACGTTACATCATTAGTGTTTGGTTTAGTGTTCCATGATTCATTGTTTGTGTATAACACCCAGTGCTATATTCAATCCGTGCCCTCATTAATACCCATCGCCAGGCTAACCCATCCCCCCCTCCCCTCTAGAACCCTCAGTTTGTTTCTCAGAGTCCATAGTCTCTCATGGTTCGTCTCCCCCTCCGATTTCTCTCCTTCATTTTACCCTTCCTACTATCTTCTTTTTTTTTCTTTAGGACTTTCTGAGATGACTATGATGATGGCAATTAAAAACAGTTTTACATCTTATTATTTAACCTCTATGCCTTTTATTTTGGTTTTTTCCCTCATTATATTAGCTAGGCTCTCCACTACAGTATTAAATAGAAATGGCAAGAGAGGACATTCTTGCTTTGTTTTTTATTTTATTTTATTTTATTATGTTATGTTAATCACCATACATTACATCATTAGTTTTTGATGTAGTGTTCCATGATTCACTGTTTGCATATAACACCCAGTGCTCCATTCAGTATGTGCCCTCTTTAATACCCATCACCAGGCTAACCCATCCCTCCACCCTCCTCCCCTCTAGAACCCTCAGTTTGTTTCTCAGAGTCCATAGTCTCTCATGGTTCGTCTCCCCCTCCAATTTCCCCCGCTTCATTTTTCCCTTCCTACTATCTTTTTTTTTTTTTTTAACATATAATGTATTATTTGTTTCAGAGGTACAGGTCTATGATTCAACAGTCTTACACAATTCACAGCGCTCACCATAGTACATACCCTCCCCAACGTCTGTCACCCAGCCACCCCATCCCTCCCAC